>NC_138779.1:941927-1003681 GCF_965119305.1 Pelophylax lessonae
CTTTATACCCCCACCTTTATACCCCCACCTTTATACACCCACCTTTATACACCCACCTTTATACCCCCACCTTTATACCCCCACCTTTATACACCCACCTTTATACACCCACCTTTATACCCCCACCTTTATACCCCCACCTTTATACCCCCACCTTTATACCCCCACCTTTATACCCCCACCTTTATACCCCCACCTTTATACACCCACCTTTATACCCCCACCTTTATACACCCACCTTTATACCCCCACCTTTATACCCCCACCTTTATACACCCACCTTTATACACCCACCTTTATACCCCCACCTTTATACACCCACCTTTATACACCCACCTTTATACCCCCACCTTTATACCCCCACCTTTATACCCCCACCTTTATACCCCCACCTTTATACCCCCACCTTTATACCCCCACCTTTATACCCCCACCTTTATACCCCCACCTTTATACCCCCACCTTTATACACCCACCTTTATACCCCCACCTTTATACCCCCACCTTTATACACCCACCTTTATACCCCCACCTTTATACCCCCACCTTTATACCCCCACCTTTATACACCCACCTTTATACCCCCACCTTTATACACCCACCTTTATACCCCCACCTTATACACCCACCTTTATACCCCCACCTTTATACACCCACCTTTATACCCCCACCTTTATACACCCACCTTTATACCCCCACCTTTATACCCCCACCTTTATACACCCACCTTTATACCCCCACCTTTATACCCCCACCTTATACACCCACCTTTATACACCCACCTTTATACCCCCACCTTTATACCCCCACCTTATACACCCACCTTTATACACCCACCTTTATACACCCACCTTTATACCCCCACCTTTATACCCCCACCTTTATACCCCCACCTTTATACACCCACCTTTATACCCCCACCTTATACCCCCACCTTATACACCCACCTTTATACCCCCACCTTATACACCCACCTTTATACCCCCACCTTTATACACCCACCTTTATACACCCACCTTTATACACCCACCTTTATACCCCCACCTTTATACCCCCACCTTTATACCCCCACCTTTATACACCCACCTTTATACCCCCACCTTTATACCCCCACCTTTATACACCCACCTTTATACACCCACCTTTATACCCCCACCTTTATACCCCCACCTTTATACACCCACCTTTATACACCCACCTTTATACCCCCACCTTTATACACCCACCTTTATACACCACTTTTATACACCCACCTTTATACACCCACCTTTATACACCCACCTTTATACCCCCACCTTTATACCCCCACCTTTATACCCCCACCTTTATACACCCACCTTTATACACCCACCTTTATACCCCCACCTTTATACACCCACCTTTATACACCACTTTTATACACCCACCTTTATACCCCCACTTTTATACACCCACCTTTATACCCCCACCTTTATACCACCACCTTTATACCCCCACTTTTATACACCCACCTTTATACCCCCACCTTTATACCCCCACTTTTATACACCCACTTTTATACACCCACCTTTATACACCCACCTTTATACACCACTTTTATACACCCACCTTTATACCCCCACTTTTATACACCCACCTTTATACCCCCACCTTTATACCCCCACCTTTATACCCCCACCTTTATACCCCCACTTTTATACACCCACCTTTATACCCCCACCTTTATACCCCCACCTTTATACCCCCACTTTTATACACCCACCTTTATACCCCCACTTTTATACCCCCACCTTTATACCCCCACTTTTATACACCCACTTTTATTTTCCCACTCATCTGAGGGGACTCCCAGTGAAAATTTTCTTGCACATTTTTTATGGACTTTTACCTTTTTATAAGTTTTATTTATTATTATTATTTCAGGTACTTGTATAGCGCTGGCAATTTACGCAGCGCTTTACATATACATTGTACATTCACATCAGTCCCTGCCCTCAAGGAGCTTACAATCTAAGGTCCCTAACTCACATACATACATAGTAGGGACAATTTTATACAGGATCCAATTAACCTACCAGCATGTCTTTGGAGTGTGGGAGGAAACCGGAGTACCCGGAGGAAACCCACGCAGGCACAGGGAGAACATGTAAACTCCAGGCAGGGAGTGTCGTGGTTGGGATTTGAACCAGCGACCCTCTTGCTGCTATGTGACAGTGCTGACCACTACACCACTGTTTCTGTGTTTATCATTCTTTCCATTATATTACAGTTTGGATGTTTGTATCTCGGACTATCAGCTCCATCAGAGATTTTTATTCTATGTGAGTATATTGTAAAAGGAATATTTCCTAATAAATATGGCAGGATAATTCACTAGGCTGGGGCGCCCTCTTTTGTTCATTTTTTTGTAGTGACTTCAGGATGTCCTCAGTCTGAGGGGGCAGCGAGGCTCGAGGCTCGAGGCTTCATCCCCGTGTTGTGGAGGTTTTCTCTTTACCTTTCACTGGGACATTACATTTTTGCGCAGGAGGTTTCTTCTTCTTCTTGTTCTCGCTATATATAAGGCAAATCGTAATATAATACCTGAGAGTAAACATGGAACTGCGGAGAGGGGGAACCATTTATGACTAGAATCAGAAAGCATGGACTTATATTATCTTCAGATGTTCCGGTACTGGAGAAAGAGAGCGCAACACCAAGAGCCAAGCTGGGAATGTTTAATGGGTAAAACTCAACAAAAAGCTTTTGATAAGAAACAAAATATAAGCTGGTGTCATGTAAGGGAGATGGTCCCATGTAAGGGAGATGGTCCCATGTAAGGGAGGTGGTCTCATGTAAGGGAGATGGTCCCATGTAAGGGAGATGGTCCCATGTAAGGGAGGTGGTCTCATGTAAGGGAGATGGTCCCATGTAAGGGAGATGGTCTCATGTAAGGGAGATGGTCCCATGTAAGGGAGATGGTCCCATGTAAGGGAGATGGTCACATGTAAGGGAGATGGTCCCATGTAAGGGAGGTGGTCCCATGTAAGGGAGATGGTCTCATGTAAGGGAGATGGTCCCATGTAAGGGAGGTGGTCCCATGTAAGGGAGATGGTCACATGTAAGGGAGGTGGTCACATGTAAGGGAGATGGTCTCATGTAAGGGAGATGGTCCCATGTAAGGGAGATGGTCTCATGTAAGGGAGATGGTCCCATGTAAGGGAGATGGTCCCATGTAAGGGAGATGGTCCCATGTAAGGGAGATGGTCACATGTAAGGGAGATGGTCCCATGTAAGGGAGATGGTCCCATGTAAGGGAGATGGTCTCATGTAAGGGAGATGGTCTCATGTAAGGGAGATGGTCCCATGTAAGGGAGATGGTCTCATGTAAGGGAGATGGTCACATGTAAGGGAGATGGTCTCATGTAAGGGAGATGGTCTCATGTAAGGGAGATGGTCCCATGTAAGGGAGATGGTCCCATGTAAGGGAGATGGTCTCATGTAAGGGAGGTGGTCCCATGTAAGGGAGATGGTCTCATGTAAGGGAGATGGTCTCATGTAAGGGAGATGGTCCCATGTAAGGGAGATGGTCCCATGTAAGGGAGGTGGTCCCATGTAAGGGAGATGGTCTCATGTAAGGGAGATGGTCACATGTAAGGGAGATGGTCTCATGTAAGGGAGGTGGTCCCATGTAAGGGAGATGGTCCCATGTAAGGGAGATGGTCACATGTAAGGGAGATGGTCTCATGTAAGGGAGGTGGTCCCATGTAAGGGAGATGGTCCCATGTAAGGGAGATGGTCCCATGTAAGGGAGATGGTCTCATGTAAGGGAGGTGGTCCCATGTAAGGGAGATGGTCTCATGTAAGGGAGATGGTCTCATGTAAGGGAGATGGTCCCATGTAAGGGAGGTGGTCCCATGTAAGGGAGGTGGTCCCATGTAAGGGAGATGGTCTCATGTAAGGGAGATGGTCCCATGTAAGGGAGGTGGTCCCATGTAAGGGAGATGGTCTCATGTAAGGGAGATGGTCCCATGTAAGGGAGGTGGTCCCATGTAAGGGAGATGGTCCCATGTAAGGGAGATGGTCTCATGTAAGGGAGATGGTCCCATGTAAGGGAGGTGGTCCCATGTAAGGGAGATGGTCCCATGTAAGGGAGATGGTCTCATGTAAGGGAGGTGGTCCCATGTAAGGGAGATGGTCCCATGTAAGGGAGATGGTCTCATGTAAGGGAGATGGTCCCATGTAAGGGAGGTGATCCCATGTAAGGGAGATGGTCCCATGTAAGGGAGATGGTCTCATGTAAGGGAGGTGGTCCCATGTAAGGGAGATGGTCTCATGTAAGGGAGATGGTCCCATGTAAGGGAGGTGGTCCCATGTAAGGGAGATGGTCTCATGTAAGGGAGATGGTCCCATGTAAGGGAGGTGGTCCCATGTAAGGGAGATGGTCTCATGTAAGGGAGATGGTCCCATGTAAGGGAGGTGGTCCCATGTAAGGGAGATGGTCCCATGTAAGGGAGATGGTCTCATGTAAGGGAGATGGTCCCATGTAAGGGAGGTGGTCCCATGTAAGGGAGATGGTCCCATGTAAGGGAGATGGTCTCATGTAAGGGAGGTGGTCCCATGTAAGGGAGATGGTCCCATGTAAGGGAGATGGTCTCATGTAAGGGAGATGGTCCCATGTAAGGGAGGTGATCCCATGTAAGGGAGATGGTCCCATGTAAGGGAGATGGTCTCATGTAAGGGAGGTGGTCCCATGTAAGGGAGATGGTCTCATGTAAGGGAGATGGTCCCATGTAAGGGAGGTGGTCCCATGTAAGGGAGATGGTCCCATGTAAGGGAGATGGTCTCATGTAAGGGAGGTGGTCCCATGTAAGGGAGATGGTCTCATGTAAGGGAGGTGGTCCCATGTAAGGGAGATGGTCCCATGTAAGGGAGATGGTCCCATGTAAGGGAGGTGGTCCCATGTAAGGGAGATGGTCCCATGTAAGGGAGATGGTCTCATGTAAGGGAGGTGGTCCCATGTAAGGGAGATGGTCTCATGTAAGGGAGGTGGTCCCATGTAAGGGAGGTGGTCCCATGTAAGGGAGATGGTCCCATGTAAGGGAGATGGTCTCATGTAAGGGAGATGGTCCCATGTAAGGGAGGTGGTCCCATGTAAGGGAGATGGTCACATGTAAGGGAGATGGTCTCATGTAAGGTGGTCACATGTAAGTGAGATGGTCCCATGTAAATAAGGTGGTCTCAGTTAAGTTAAATGGTCCCGGGCACTTTTAGGCCACCTCCCAATATGGGACCTCAGAAGAACAGTCAACTTTCCACAATCAAACCTCAAATCCCATTAATAAAACTCACTATGTTGTCTACAGCGAGCTTCCCAGATTCAAATGAAAGTTTGCCACCTTGAAAGAAGCTGATAATGCCATGGAAGCCATCTTTCATGTGGTACCAGGTGACGGGGATTCCGCGATCCTCCAGGCGTTTCTTGTACAGAATCCCATCGTCGCGCAGCACATCAAACTCGCATGTTAAAATGTAAGCCTTTGGTTGTTGGCGGATCACGGAATCCTCGGCCAGCAATGGAGAGACGCTGGGCTCCAGGGCCGCCTTGTGGACTTCATAGACGTCTTCATCATGGGAGGACATGACTCGGAGGTTGTGCCCCCGGACCTTAAATTCATCTGGAATGTTCTCAGCACCCAACCACTTCCTAAATTTAATTTTCATTTCCACAGGGACGTGGTCTCCATTCAGAACGTCATCCATCATTTCCAGGTCTCCATCCAAGTAATTTATCATATAGAAAGCTGCCCGCTCCCGATATAAGATGGGCACTGCCCTGTTCTGTGTGTAGGACGGTAAGTTGAAGTCAATTGCCTGGACTGCGGGATAAATTAGAACCTGGGCCAGGGGCTTCGGTAGATCCGTCCGCTCTACGAGAGCCTGACAGACGGCAGCCGTGAGGTTCCCCCCCGCACTGTCTCCGCTGATAATGACAGAGGTGGCATCCACTCCGTATTCCTGGGCAGTCTGTAGGAAGTGGATGGTGGCATTCAGACAATCCTCAAACGCTGCCGGATATCGGTGCTCGGGTGCCAGCCGGTAACTAAAAGGAAGAAGAAACCATTAGAATTCCACATAAAGGGCCATTCACCCTCCATTGTACCTAAACCCAGTCATATACACTATGCTATCAAAAGTATTGGGACGCCTCTCTATATACACTATGCTATCAAAAGTATTGGGACGCCTCTCTATATACACTATATTACCAAAAGTATTAGGACGCCTCTCTATATACACTATATTACCAAAAGTATTGGGACGCCTCTCTATATACACTATATTACCAAAAGTATTGGGACGCCTCTCTATATACACTATATTACCAAAAGTATTGGGACGCCTCTCTATAAACACTATATTACCAAAAGTATTGGGACCCCTCTCTATATACACTATATTACCAAAGGTATTGGGACGCCTCTCTATATACACTATGCTATCAAAAGTATTGGGACGCCTCTCTATATACACTATATTACCAAAAGTATTGGGACGCCTCTCTATATACACTATATTACCAAAAGTATTAGGACGCCTCTCTATATACACTATATTACCAAAAGTATTGGGACGCCTCTCTATATACACTATATTACCAAAAGTATTGGGACACCTCTCTATATACACTATATTACCAAAAGTATTGGGACGCCTCTCTATATACACTATATTATCAAAAGTATTGGGACGCCTCTCTATATACACTATATTACCAAAAGTATTGGGACGCCTCTCTATATACACTATATTACCAAAAGTATTGGGACGCCTCTCTATATACACTATGCTATCAAAAGTATTGGGACGCCTCTCTATATACACTATATTACCAAAAGTATTGGGACGCCTCTCTATATACACTATATTACCAAAAGTATTGGGACGCCTCTCTATATACTCTACATTACCAAAAGTATTGGGACGCCTCTCTATATACACTATATTACCAAAAGTATTGGGACGCCTCTCTATATACACTATATTACCAAAAGTATTGGGACGTCTCTCTATATACACTATATTACCAAAAGTATTGGGACGCCTCTCTATATACACTATATTATCAAAAGTATTGGTGACGCCTCTCTATATACACTATATAACCAAAAGTATTGGGACGCCGGCCTTTACACACACATGAACTTTAATGACATCCCAAAATGTGGAAAAAAGTGCAGCGCTAATAAATACTAGCAATATAAACGTGTATATATATAAACCAAGAAAGGTAAATACAAATAAATAGCAAAATGAATAAAAGTGAACATCAAATCAACAGTCCCATATGTGAAGTGAAAAAAACAGTCCACAACGGTGATAATTGAAGTGCTCACTGGATCCCAACACCAACAAGATATAGAGATATAATGTGCTCACCAGAACGATAGGACTCAAAATGCCATATAGCATAGGAGTCAAATCAGCTTGTTGTACAATGGATGGATAATCCGAAAGGGATGACTGAGGTCACTGATGTTGAGGTGAAGAGGTAATAGCAGATATGAACCGTCACACCAGAGAGGCTCTCACTCCGTCAGATGGCCAGAAAGGAACCAAAAAACAAGGGAGCACAAAATAGTGTAACACTGCTAAAATTTTAATTAAATAAAAATACACCAAATTGCACTTACAAACATCTCGTGGTAAAGAGCGTATACAGATGCAAAGGTAGGATGTCAGCAGCGTCTATCACTATCTTTTGAAAAAAGCATTTATGCTGAAACGCGTCAAGGCCACGCTGCTGACAGCCTACCTTTGCATCTGTATACGCTCTTTACCACGAGATGTTTGTAAGTGCAATTTGGTGTATTTTTATTTAATTAAAATTTTAGCAGTGTTACACTATTTTGTGCTCCCTTGTTTTTTGGTTCCTTTCTGGCCATCTGACGGAGTGAGAGCCTCTCTGGTGTGACGGTTCATATCTGCTATTACCTCTTCACCTCAACATCAGTGACCTCAGTCATCCCTTTCGGATTATCCATCCATTGTACAACAAGCTGATTTGACTCCTATGCTATATGGCATTTTGAGTCCTATCGTTCTGGTGAGCACATTATATCTCTATATCTTGTTGGTGTTGGGATCCAGTGAGCACTTCAATTATCACCGTTGTGGACTGTTTTTTTCACTTCACATATGGGACTGTTGATTTGATGTTCACTTTTATTCATTTTGCTATTTATTTGTATTTACCTTTCTTGGTTTATATATATACACGTTTATATTGCTAGTATTTATTAGCGCTGCACTTTTTTCCACATTTTGCTATTCACAATTTTCTTGTCAGTTGTTTGGTGTAGCAGCTTTTTTATGGTTAGCGCAATATTTTTTGCTTTTCACTTAATGACATCCCAGTCTTAGTCCGGAGGGTTCAATATTGAGTTGGCTCCGCCCTTTGCAGCTATAACAGCTTCAACTCTTCTGGGAAGGCCGTCCACAAGGTTTAGGAGTGTCTATGGGAATGTTTCACCATTCTTCCAGAAGAGCATTTCTGAGGTCAGGCGCTGATGTTGGATGAGAAGGCTTGGCTTGCAGTCTCCGGTCTAATTCATCCCAAAGGTGTTCTGTGGAGTGTAGGTCAGGACTCTGTGCAGGCCAGTCGAGTTCCTCCACTCCAAACTCACTCATCCATGTCTTTATGGCCCTTGCTTTGTGCACTGGTCCAATCATTTGGTGGAGGGGGGATTATGGTGGGGTTTTATGGTGTGGGGGAGGGGGATTATGGTGTGGGGGTGTTTTTCAGAGGTTGGGCTTGGCCCCTCAGTTCCAGTGAGGGGAACTCTTAAGGCCTCGGCATACCAAGACATTTTGGACAATTTCATGCTCCCAACTTTGTGGGAGGAGTTTGGGGATGGCCCCTCCCCGTTCCAACATGACTGCTCACCAGTGCACAAAGAAAGGTCCATAAAGACATGGATGATCATGTGACCAGGTATTGGTAGATTTGGCAGTGTGGGCGGTGCCAAGTCCTGCTGGAAAATGAAATCAGCATCTCCATAAAGCTGGTCAGCAGAGGGAAGCATGAAGTGCTCTAGAATTTCCTGCTAGAGGGCTGCACTGACTTTGGTAGAACAACACCAGCAGATGACCCCCCAAATCATCACTGACTGGGGAAACTTCCCACTGGACCTCATGCAACTTGGATTCTGTGCCTCTCCGCTCCTCCTCCAGACTCTGGGACCTTCATTTCCAAATAAAATGCAAATGTTCCACCCGAATGTTCAAAATGACCATTTCTTAGGTGTTCATAACTCCTCTCTGATGGCCAATGAACCCCCGCACACTTCTCCGAATACAAAGAAAGCCCCCGGAGCCCTCATGGATATACAGGTTTCAGCTTTGTCATTTCTTTCCCTCACTCGTATTATTAGTCCCAGACACGATCAGCGTGAAATATTCAGTGCCGGGCGATAGGAGGGGAAGGAAGTTCTAAAAGTCGCACATCACAGCAAAAAAACCTGTAAGGAGGTGTATGACCAACCAGGCCACGCCTCCAAAGCATTTTATTCTGCACCTGGAGGCCACGCCTCCCAACGCATTTCACTCTACACCCGGAGCTTAATCATGGGGAAGACAATTAGGCTCCTGGGCGGAGTTGACGAGTTCTGGTTGGAGCCCGGCTGAGGCTGTCATCCACCCTGTGATGTGCGACTTTTAGAACTGGTTTGAGGTGGGAGGAGCTCTGTCCTTGTCGGCACTCCTGGCGGTTTGTCATGCAGGAGGACCCGGTGGACCCTGGAGCAGCACCCCCCATTTTTGTTGTGGGTCGGGCGATAGGGGATTGTATTGTACGCGCCTGTCTATGGCCAATCAATGAGATCTGTACACCAAACTAACTACTTACCCCACAGAGACAACCACTGACTCCGCCCCCTTGGAGATGTAGCGGCAGAGACCATCATAGGAATCTAAGGAACAAATAGAAGCATGTTAGTGTCAGAAAAATCATTGCCATTTCCACTTCACCCCCCACCAGAGACTCCCACAATTCCTCTAAAATCAGTGACTTCCTAAAAGTCAGGCCCCGCCCCATCAATGCGTTCTTCTTCTGTGAATTCTCAGCTCTGAATAGTTTATTGCACCCCATTTCCAGGTCAGATCCCCCCCAACAATCAGGAGTAATTCCCAATCATGTGATCAGGATGTCAGCTATGACTACATACAGACAGGAGGACATCTGTTTAATACTGTATTCATAGCATACAATTACAGTATTCAAAAAATGATAAATTAATTAAAAGGGTAGAATTTTTTTTTTTTTGTACATTTGTCATCCAATAATAAACAATTGCAGGGATTGGCAAACTCTTCCACCTGAGCATGAGTTCAGGCCGAACATTTGCCTGTCCACCCTGAGTGCTGCACAGTGCATTCTGCTCCCTGATTGGACAGAGCTTTGCCCAATCAGGGTGCAGTGTAAGCTGGCTGTTGAGGAGCGGAGCCGGGAAGCCGGCCACAGCGTCCTTAACAACCAATGAGTCATCAGCTGTCAATGGGTTTCCCCGCTGACAGCTGAATAGGAAAACAAAAAGTGTCGGTAAAAAAAATTAAGAAAAAAACAGCATGGGGTCCCCAGTCCATGCCAGACCCAAAGGGTCCCTCAAAGATATTCCGGGTCTGGTATGGATTTGGAGGGGAACCCCACGCCAAATCCATACCAGACCCTTATCCGGGCATGCAGCCCAGGGGGTCAGGAAAGGGGGGGAGAGAGAGAGCGCCCCGCCTCCTTATCCATACTAGGCCACATGCCCTAAACATGGGGGGGTGCTTTGGGGCACCTTGTCCCCATGTTATTAGGGACAAGGTCCTCTTCCCGTCAACCCTGGGCTGTGTTGTTGGGGGCTGCGGACAGGGGTCTTATCGGAATCTAGAAGCCCCCAGATCCCAGCCCACCCCCCCCCCCCTATGTGGGTGAGTATTGGGTACACAGTACCCCTACCCATTCACCAAAAATGTGTACAAAAGTAATAACCATAAGAAACTGTTTTTGACAAATCCTTTATTAAAAAAATAAACAAAAAAGTGTCCCCCCCCTTTTCAATAGCCAGGTGGGGGGGGGGGGAAAGTAACCGCGAGTCATTTTAAATGGAATTTTACTTTTTTTTAGTTAGAAATGTCATTTTTGCTGCAGCAGGTTCTATACATGTTACAGATGCAGCACTTTACAGGCACATTAGGGACCCCCCCCCCCCCAGGCACCATGTTTAAAGGAATTTTTCTTTTTTATTGTTGCATTTTAAGCCTCATTAATATCCCTGCTACTGAAAAAACAATCATTTTTTTTATTGATACATGTCCCCCAGGGCAGTACCCAGACCCCCTTTCCCAGTCCCCCAGGGCAGTACCCGGACCCCCATACCCAGTCCCCCAGGGCAGTACCCGGACCCCCATACCCAGTCCCCCAGGGCAGTACCCGGACCCCCATACCCAGTCCCCCAGGGCAGTACCCGGACCCCCTTACCCAGTCCCCCAGGGCAGTACCCAGACCCCCATACCCGGACCACCATACCCAGTCCCCCAGGGCAGTACCTAGACCCCCATACCCCTTTAATTGGCAATTACTTACATATAACCCTTTAAAATGGGAACTTTTGATTTTTCCTGTTCAACTCCCATAGACTTCAATGGGGTTCGCCGTTCAGGTTAGAACATTTCCCCTGTTTTAGAGTTCTGCAGCGAACCCAACCGGGGGATATTCTGAACAGGGGGGTGTTCTGAACAGGGGGGTGTTCTGAACAGGGGGGTGTTCTGAACAGGGGGGTGTTCTGAACAGGGGGTGTTCTGCACGGGGGGGGTGTTCTGCACGGGGGGGGGTGTTCTGAACAGGGGGGTATTCTGAACAGGGGGTTGTTCTGAACAAGGGTTATAACCCCCTCTTTCTCTATCCAAAATAGAATTAAACTTTTGCCTTGAGTTCTACTTTAAGAATAAATTCACACATTTTCTTACCAATACTTCCAAACATCCATCCCCCGCCATGGAAGAAGAGGACCCCCTTCCTCCCCCCAGCAGAGGGCGCTCTTGGCTGGTAAACCCTCACCGGGATTCCATCAAAGTGCAGATTTTTGATGAAGAGTTTCGGGTCGTCTCCCAACTTCCTGACCAAGACTTTGTCTCTGATGAGTCGGGTGAAGGTCAGAACGTTGCAGATGGACAGATTCTGGAGGATTCGGCCCTGAGAAGGACAGAAGAAGACATCAGAGGAGAGGTTGTGTCACAGACATAGAAATACCCTCAGGATACACCCTGGGATGATGGAGGTGATAGTCCCTGTATTAGCCCAGGTGTGTTCTGGCCGTAATACTTTTTGGGGTCTCGGTGATGATTGGACCCGGAGGAAGGGGCAGACCCTGAAAACTTCTAACTATCCATAGTAATGCTACACAGTGATTGGGCCTTACAGAGCGCTGGGTGGCCTTTCCAATGATATGATATAATGGGGATCCCCTAAACCCTGCTGGCCAACCATGGTCAGGGGTCGCCTCTCTTCTCCAGTCAGCAGAACATTTCCTTTCATGGACCCTCCAGCCAATCCTGCAACCTCCATGCACACTCCACCACCCTCCAAGGTCTTCATCTAGCCCTTGGGACACTATTCCTCCCACTGACCTCAACAATGGGACACTATTCCTCCCACTGACACCAATGATGGGACACTATTCCTCCCACTGACACCAATGATGGGACACTATTCCTCCCACTGACACCAATGATGGGACACTATTCCTCCCACTGACACCAATGATGGGGCACTATTCCTCCCACTGACACCAATGATGGGACACTATTCCTCCCACTGACACCAATGATGGGGCACTATTCCTCCCACTGACACCAATGATGGGGCACTATTCCTCCCACTGACACCAATGATGGGACACTATTCCTCCCACTGACACCAATGATGGGGCACTATTCCTCCCACTGACACCAATGATGGGACACTATTCCTCCCACTGACACCAATGATGGGGCACTATTCCTCCCACTGACACCAATGATGGGACACTATTCCTCCCACTGACACCAATGATGGGACACTATTCCTCCCACTGACACCAATGATGGGACACTATTCCTCCCACTGACACCAATGATGGGACACTATTCCTCCCACTGACACCAATGATGGGACACTATTCCTCCCACTGACACCAATGATGGGACACTATTCCTCCCACTGACACCAATGATGGGGCACTATTCCTCCCACTGACCTCAACAATGGGACACTATTCCTCCCACTGACACCGATGATGAGGCACTATTCCTCCCACTGACCTCAACAATGGGACACTATTCCTCCCACTGACACCAATGATGGGACACTATTCCTCCCACTGACACCAATGATGGGGTACTATATCTCCCACTGACACCAATGATGGGGCACTATTCCTCCCACTGACACCAATGATGAGGCACTATTCCTCCCACTGACACCAATGATGGGGCACTATTCCCCCCACTGACACCAATGATGGGGCACTATTCCTCCCACTGACACCAATGATGGGACACTATTCCTCCCACTGACACCAATGATGGGACACTATTCCTCCCACTGACACCAATGATGGGACACTATTCCTCCCACTGACACCAATGATGGGGTACTATATCTCCCACTGACACCAATGATGGGGCACTATTCCTCCCACTGACACCAATGATGAGGCACTATTCCTCCCACTGACACCAATGATGGGGCACTATTCCTCCCACTGACACCAATGATGGGGCACTATTCCTCCCACTGACACCAATGATGGGGCACTATTCCTCTCCCCCCCCCCCACTGACACCAATGATGGGACACTATTCCTCCCACTGACACCAATGATGGGGCACTATTCCTCCCACTGACACCAATGATGGGGCACTATTCCTCCCACTGACACCAATGATGGGGCAGTATTCCTCCCTGTTTATTTCCACTGATTCCAGGGCAATTTCTACTTCCACTGGCCACAGTTCTGCCCCCCAAAAATCTGAAGGACAGTAAACCGGCCCTTTGTTTGTAAAGTTTGGGGACCCCTGATGTAGGTAATATATTCCTATAAAACAGAGTTTACATCTAAAGGCATCAAAGTGTGAAGTCCGCTTATCTATGGGCCCCCCCCCCATCCCCCAACCCTCATATAATAAGAGTTCAGTTCAATTACAGAAAGAAGCATTCCCTCCCCCATACACTCTTCCAGAGATTTCCTATGAGCTCGGGGGGCATCGCTGGGTCTCATCCCGGGATTCTGGGAATTCTGAGGAGCCCAAATCCAGGACAAATCCCTCTAGCACAACGCAGGGGAGTCTTTTCATAAGATTTGGGCTCCTCAGGGGAAGGTCCGGGGACTTCTTTACTGCCCAGGGGAGCTCATAGGAAGGAAAGGGGAGACATTTTTACTTGGAATTCTTTACATGGGGGATCAGGAAGATAAGAAGACCTTTCACTTCCAAGAAGCACCCTTCAGTAAAACTGGGAACATTAAACATAACTTGCTATGTAAGCGTTGGCTCTGGTGACAGTACCCCAGCAGTGACCACCTAGGCCGGGACAAGGGGTAGGCAGGAGGGGCAGTTGCCCAGGGAGCAGTGGTGGCAGATGGGAGGCCCTCACCACACACAAGCTCCAGATCAGTGGCAAGCAACTGCTGGGCTACTCTGACAGCTACTGCTGTCACCCTGTGCCCCAGTGTGCCCCCCCCCCAGTGTGCCCCCCCCTCTCACCCAGTGTGCCCCCCCTCCCCCAGTGTGCCCCCCCCCTCCCCCAGTGTGCCCACACTCCCCCCACAACAAAAACCACAATGCACATTTGCAGCTACCCTCTAGTTGCTACCCCATTCTACTGCACATATTCAGGAGTAGGAGAGGGGGGGGGGGGGGCAGTTCCTCATCCTTGCCCCGGGCACTGTACCAGCCGGTCCCTGTACTGGTGACCATGACATGTGACTGGTAGTTTGATCTCACATAGAAGATGAAGGATCGGCCGGTCTACAAGGAGATTTCCGAGAAGTCTGGAAGATCTCTGCCAGGCAGAGATCTTCTTTTTAGCTGAAAGTGGACTTCAAACACAGATAGAATCTCAGTGAATCTCAGTGGTAAGACCCGATGGATCTGATGGACCCGATGGACCTGATGGACCTGATGGACCTGATGGACCTGATGGACCCGATGGACCTGATGGACCTGATGGACCTGATGGACCCGATGGACCTGATGGAGCAGTTCTCTAAGATTTCCAACAGAGAAACCAGTATGGGATCCTCCAGACACAATACAAGTCAATGAGACTCAGTCTGGGCGACCAACAATGGAGGTTCATCACAGATCGGTATCGTCTCATCCGCTTCTTCCAGTTTTATTTCTGGTGGAACTTGTATTAAGGTGAACAGGGCCGGCCTTAGGTGTTCAGGCGCCCTGTGCGAACTAATCCTGTGGCGCCCCATCCTCACCCCTCGCCCCCCTAAACATGGCAGTATCGATTAAAAAACTATTTAAGAGTACAATTGCTGCTAATTGACTGCAAGTGGGTGCAGCAGCAAGATAAAAACAGGGAAATAAAATCAGTGCAAAAAAAGGATTTACCCTAAAATGATATATAAATATCTATCCCAAATCTGTTTCTGTTGTAAGAAGTGCACAGTGCTAAATTAATAATTAAATCTGCATGGCTACTACAGTACACATATCAATCATATACCACTACTAAATAAATAACAATTATATATTCATAACCTCTACAACGTGCAACCCCCACAGAGCCCCCCTTACATCAGAGACCCCTCTTACATCAGAGACCCCTCTTACATCAGAGACCTCCCACAGAGCCCCCCTTACATCAGAGACCCCTCTTACATCAGAGACCCTCGCACAGAGCCCCCCTTACATCAAAGACCCCCACACAGAGCCCCCCTTACATCAGAGACCCCTGCACAGAGCCCCCTGCACAGAGCCCCCTCTTACATCAAAAACCCCCCACAGAGCTCCCTCTTACATCAGAGACCCCCCCACAGAGCCCCCTCTTACATCAGAGACCACCCCCCACAGAACCCCCTTACATCAGAGACCCCCCCCACACACAGAGCCCCCTTTACATCAGAGACCCCCATACACAGAGCCCCCCTTACATCAGAGACCCCCCACACACAGAGCCCCCCTTACATCAGAGCCCCCCACACACAGAGCCCCCCTTACATCAGAGACCCCCACACACAGGCCACAGTCACCACTTACCTCCCACTGTGCCGCCTGATCATCAGGAGCAACTGACTGCGAGCTGTGATGGCTGCACGGCGCCCCTGTTGCCCATGGCGCCCTGTGCGGTTGCACAGCTCGCACACCCCAAAGGCCGGCCCTGAAGCCGAAGAATGTTCCAGCCATGGATGTCATTGATACAGCGGGGGTAAAGAATTGTTACAGTGCAGATCAATTTGTGAATCTGTGGCAAAATAGGAATACCAAACAAAAAATAATATTCTGAGGTGATAATCCTTTTTTAACTAAATAAATGCATGAATTTCCGAATAAAACTTAATAAAATGATTGCAATTGAAGAATAATCTCAGGACCTCAATGGACCTCTGATCCCGAGATTCTGGGAATGCTGAGGACCCCAAATCTCAGGACAACGCAGGAGAGACTTTCCATGAGATTTCTGCTCCTTGGCTCTCCAGGATTATTTTGTAGATCATTGGTGTCAGTGGGAGGAATCTGCCTCACTCAGGGGAACTCAAAGAAAGGTTGGGGTAACGGTGGGAAATATTTATTATTTTTATTTACCTAAAGTTTTTTTTAAATTTTGATTCCTTACATGGAAGGGGGGGGGGGGGTCTACAAGATAAGTCGGAATTGAGGTCCGGGTCACACTTATGCGATGCGGGAAGGCTGCGAATCCGCAGCGTGTTCCCACATCGCAAACGCACCCCCGGCAGTTCACACTGCCATATGCGATACGCTGGGGGTGTCAATGTAATCTTAACGACACCCCCAGTTTGATCGCATATTCTCCCAATATATCACATATTAAGGGGTCCATCAGTACTAGTATATCCCATAATAGGGAGCAGGGGCCCTATTATGGGATACACTGACTGAGAGTGGCACAAACCCCACAGTACAGACCCCCTAGCACAAACCCCACAGTACAGACCCCCTAGCACAAACCTCACAGTACAGACCCCCTAGCACAAACCCCACAGTACAGACCCCCTAGCACAAACCCCACAGTACAGGCCCCCTAGCACAAACCCCACAGTACAGACCCCCTAGCACAAACCCCACAGTACAGACCCCCTAGCACAAACCCCACAGTACAGACCCCCTAGCACAAACCCCACAGTACAGGCCCCCTAGCACAAACCCCACAGTACAGACCCCCTAGCACAAACCCCACAGTACAGACCCCCTAGCACAAACCCCACAGTACAGACCCCCTAGCACAAACCCCACAGTACAGACCCCCTAGCACAAACCCCACAGTACAGACCCCCTAGCACAAACCCCACAGTACAGACCCCCTAGCACAAACCCCACAGTACAGACCCCCTAGCACAAACCCCACAGTACAGACCCCCTAGCACAAACCCCACAGTACAGACCCCCTAGCACTAATCCCACAGTACAGACCCCCTAGCACAAACCCCACAGTACAGACCCCCTAGCACAAACCCCACAGTACAGACCCCCTAGCACTAATCCCACAGTACAGACCCCCTAGCACAAACCCCACAGTACAGACCCCCTAGCACAAACCCCACAGTACAGACCCCCTAGCACAAACCCCACAGTACAGGCCCCCTAGCACAAACCCCACAGTACAGGCCCCCTAGTACTAATCCCACAGTACAGACCCCCTAGCACAAACCCCACAGTACAGGCCCCCTAGCACTAATCCCACAGTACAGGCACCCTAGCACAAACCCCACAGTACAGGCCCCCTAGCACTAATCCCACAGTACAGACCCCCTAGCATAAACCCCACAGTACAGACCCCTAGCACAAACCCCACAGTACAGACCCCCTAGCACAAACCCCACAGTACAGGCCCCCTAGTACTAATCCCACAGTACAGACCCCCTAGCACAAACCCCACAGTACAGGCCCCCTAGCACTAATCCCACAGTACAGACCCCCTAGCACAAACCCCACAGTACAGACCCCCTAGCACAAACCCCACAGTACAGACCCCCTAGCACAAACCCCATAGTACAGGCCCCCTAGCACAAACCCCACAGTACAGACCCCCTAGCACTAATCCCACAGTACAGGCCCCCTAGCACAAACCCCACAGTACAGACCCCCTAGCACAAACCCCACAGTACAGACCCCCTAGCACAAACCCCACAGTACAGACCCCCTAGCACAAACCCCACAGTACAGACCCCCTAGCACAAACCCCACAGTACAGACCCCCTAGCACAAACCCCACAGTACAGACCCCCTAGCACAAACCCCACAGTACAGACCCCCTAGCACTAATCCCACAGTACAGGCCCTCTAGCACAAACCCCACAGTACAGACCCCCTAGCACAAACCCCACAGTACAGACCCCCTAGCACAAACCCCACAGTACAGACCCCCCTAGCACTAATCCCACAGTACAGGCACCCTAGCACAAACCCCACAGTACAGACCCCCTAGCATAAACCCCACAGTACAGACCCCTAGCACAAACCCCACAGTACAGACCCCCTAGCACTAATCCCACAGTCCATGCCCCCTTTCAATGCAGTGACCAACATACATGCCCCTCAATGTAGCGACCAGTATACATGCCCCTCAATGCAGTGACCAGCATACATGCCCCTCAATGTAGCGACCAGCATACATGCCCCTCAATGTAGCGACCAGCATACATGCCCCTCAATGTAGCGACCAGCATACATGCCCCTCAATGTAGCGACCAGTATACATGCCCCTCAATGTAGCGACCAGTATACATGCCCCTCAATGTAGCGACCAGCATACATGCCCCTCAATGTAGCGACCAGCATACATGCCCCTCAATGTAGCGACCAGTATACATGCCCCTCAATGTAGCGACCAGTATACATGCCCCTCAATGTAGCGACCAGTATACATGCCCCTCAATGTAGCGACCAGCATACATGCCCCTCAATGTAGCGACCAGTATACATGCCCCTCAATGTAGTGACCAGTATACATGCCCCTCAATGTAGCGACCAGCATACATGCCCCTCAATGTAGCGACCAGCATACATGCCCCTCAATGTAGCGACCAGCATACATGCCCCTCAATGTAGCGACCAGCATACATGCCCCTCAATGTAGTGACCAGTATACATGCCCCTCAATGCAGTGACCAGTATACATGCCCCTCAATGCAGTGACCAGCATACATGCCCCTCAATGTAGCGACCAGCATACATGCCCCTCAATGCAGTGACCAGCATTCATGCCCCTCAATGTAGCGACCAGTATACATGCCCCTCAATGCAGTGACCAGCATACATGCCCCTCAATGTAGCGACCAGCATACATGCCCCTCAATGCAGTGACCAGCATACATGCCCCTCAATGTAGCGACCAGCATACATGCCCCTCAATGCAGTGACCAGCATACATGCCCCTCAATGTAGCGACCAGTATACATGCCCCTCAATGTAGCGACCAGCATACATGCCCCCTTTTAATGCAGAGACCAGCGTGCATGCCCCCTTCAAAGAAGACAGTACTGAGCTAGTGGGCTGGCAAGTGGCAATAGATGGAGGATGGTGCTGGATGGTAGAGTGCTGCGGGAGGTGTATGCATGGCTGCACTGTGCACAGTGCAGCCATGCATGGCCCTCCGCAGCACTCTACCATCCAGCACCATCCTCCATGGCTCCATCCATTGCCACTTGCCAGCGCTAGTGCAGCCGGTCCCGGTGCCTTCTCTTACCTTCGCGGCCGGAGACGAACGTTCCGGTCCACCGGTCACCTCGCGTCAGACGGTCAGAGGACAGGTCACCGACAGCTCTGCTTCTTCCGGCGGCCGGTGCGAGACTGCTTCGGGCGGCTCTGGCTGGATCCAGTGGAGTCCGTCTGACTCCTCACGTGGCTCCCCTCTCTCTGCGACGGCGGGTGGGAAGGACGTGACACCGGGGCGGTGCACCGCCCCCCATGCGTCACGTGACCAAAGGACCATCCCGGGATGTCATCCTGTGATTGGTCCAGGCTGGAGTCAGGAGCCAGGAGTCCAGTAAAGTGGGGAGTGTCAGGGCGCATTGCTCTGCGCCCCGACACTCCCCCAGAAGGCCGCCAATCGTCGCCTCTATTCGGCTCACGTGGGGTCAAAAACCCCACCCCCCCCATACTCACCACTAGGTCCGGCGCCCCTAGTGGCTGAAAATGCACTTTTTTTTTAATCTCTTTTTTCTTCTCTTTTTTTTTGGGGGGGGCGCCCCCTATGGGCCGGCCACCACTGACCTATAGGAAAGGTAGACGCTGGCCTAGAGTGCACATCAGTCGGCGAGCCGCGCCAGTTTGCTACTGGCCTGTCAAACAGGGACGCCGGAACTATTTGTCTTCAGGCTGGGTCCAGAGGTGTGGGTGCAGGCCTGCAGTCCAAGGCTGAAGAAATAGGTAGAAAAGTGCTACAAAAATCTCCACCCCCGCCACCTCCACCTCCACCATATTCATGGGCAGGACAAAGGGAGTGGAGCCAAGGGGGCAGCAAAATTAGGTTTTGCCTAGGTTGTCAAAAGTTCTTGCACCAGCCCTGTATGTGAGCATTGGATCTGGTAACAGCCTAACCCAGCGGTGACGGGGTCTACAAGATAAGTAGATCTTGCACTTTGAAGAAGAACCCTTTAAACACAATTAGAAACATCAGGGTTTTTTTCAGTGGGAACACGGGGGAACGCAGTTCCGGAACCTCCAGTCTGAATGTATGCAATGCCAAAGGGGTTCTGGGGCCAGTGGGGTGAGCTGAAGGGCCTATGGATGCTGGCTGCTGGGGGATCTATTGTTGCTGGTGGGCTTTTTTTTTTGCAGTGGAGGATTTATTGTTGCTTGGGGGAACTATTGTTGCTGGGGGGCTATTGTTGTTGGAGGGGGAGTCTTTTGTTGCAGGGGAGGATTTATTGGGGGGAGGGGATTCTTGCAGAGGAGAATTTATTGTTTCTGGGGGGCTATTGTTGTTGGGGGTCTATTGTTGCTGATTGCAGTGGATCTATTTTACAGTTTTTTTCTATTGTTGCAGGGGAAGATTTATTGCTGCTGGGGGATCTATTGTTGGGGGGTTCTATTGTTGGGGGATCTATTGTTGGGGGGTTCTATTGTTGGGGGATCTATTGTTGGGGGGTTCTATTGTTGGGGGGGTCTATTGTTGCGAATTCCAGGGGATCTATTTTACTGCTTCTCTAATTATCATTAACAAATTCCATACAAATTACCTAGAACCACAACATGATACTTGGTTCTGTATTCTCTAAAAGGGGGGGGTACTGGGAGGTGGAACCAAAGGACGGCGCTCGGAGGTGGGTAGGGGGCGGAGACAAGGGGTGACTCAGAAGAGGGGAGTACCGTCACCTATTCTCCGAGAAAAAAAGCCCTGAGAAACATTAAACACATCTTTCTATGTGAGCGTTGGCTCCGGTAAGAAGAGAGCCCATCGGGGGCCTCACCCAGCGGTGACCGCGCTTTGATCCCAGACTTTTCTATATAGGAGATGAAGGATCAGCCGGTCTATAAGGACATTTTCTGGAAGGCTGGAAGATCTCTGCCTGGAATAATCTTTGACTGACAATGACATTTGTAAACTGGAACTGAAGATGAAACACAGACAGAAGCTCGGTGATCAGACCGGAGGGATCACCAATCATTTCTGATCCCAGAATCCAGTGTGAGATCCACCAGACACAACACAAGTCAATGAGACTCAGCAATGGAGGTTCATACAGATCGGTATCGTCTCATCCGGTTCTTCCGGTTCTTCCGGTTTGATTTCGGGTGGAATTTGTATGAAGCCGAGGAATGTTCAGCCATGAATGTCATTAACACAGCGGAATGATGTCATCGTTACAATGTTTAACTATTTGTGTGTCTGGTGAGGAAAACCCCCAAAAATGATCTCAGGTGCAAAACAATTTGTAACAAATTCTTCAATTTCCTAAAAGAACGGAATAAAAACGATTGCAATCAATGAATCCTCCTCACACCTCGGTGCTCCTCATTCATCATTTCTATGTGTGGGGATTTTATCTTTATATTAATATTCCCTCTATATAACGGACGCCCCTCCTATGGGGAACATTGTTTGGGGTCTTCTGATAAATCAGTGAGTTTGGCTTTCTGGTAATGGCCATACATGGAGCAATTCTCAGCCTCCTGTAAAACTATTGGCCAATCAGCATCCTGGGTGTGCAATGCTCCTGTGTGCGTCCAATCCTGGCGTTTTATTCCACCCAAGAGGCACAAGTGACGCGTCCAACCCCGCTGCCTGCTACAGTCTATGACAGGTTTGTAATGGGGGGGTTTCTTGTGGCTGGGTGACAACGCTATATCATGCACCCCATCCCAGAGGTGTAGCTAGAACCTTCAGGGCCCCTGTGCAAGAGACCATGAAGGGCCCCCCTGGACCCCTGACCAGAGCCCTTCCCTTCAAGCCTGGGGCTCTTCCCACTGATCCTGGGGCCCTTTACTCTCATTGAGGGGCCCTTTATTACGGTCCCACAGCGGGACCCTTTCACAAGTTCTGCAGTGGGCTCCCTTCCTGCCATCTTGGGGCCTCCCCATGGTGGTGGAATGCCAGGGCCCCATCACAAGTGTGACCTTTGCGATCCTGGAAGTTCACCCCCTGGTGTCAGTAGTTTTTATTTTTTGGTATTTTAATTGTATTATTTTTTATCATTTTATTTTTTTACAATGTGACTGACTATGACTCTGTCCATTCAGAAAAGGAAGGAGCTGGTAAATTACATATTTACTGACCCCTTCCTGGTTCTCTATTGTGACACACCCTCTGCACCAGCTGGCAGGAGAGGGGAGGGAGCACAGTATGGGAGGGGGACCAGGGGAGCACAGTGGGGGGGGGGAGCACAGTGGGGGGGGGGAGGACCAGGGGAGCACAGTGGGGGGGGGGACCAGGGGAGCACAGTGGGGGGGGGGGACCAGGGGAGCACAGTGGGGGGGGACCAGGGGAGCACAGTGGGGGGGGGGGACCAGGGGAGCACAGTGGGGGGGGACCAGGGGAGCACAGTGGGGGGGACCAGGGGAGCACAGTGGGGGGGGACCAGGGGAGCACAGTGGGGGGGGGACCAGGGGAGCACAGTGGGGGAGGGGGACCAGGGGAGCACAGTGGGGGGGGGAGCACAGTGGGGGGGACCAGGGGAGCACAGTGGGGGGGGACCAGGGGAGCACAATGGGGGGGGACCAGGGGAGCACAGTGGGGGGGGAGCACAGTGGGGGGGGGACCAGGGGAGCACAGTGGGGGGGGGAGCACACAGGGGCCCAGAGACAGCAGAACACAAGTGAACTGGATAGGAGGAGTGGCGTTGGCTGCATACAGAGGAACCAATCTCCTCCATATTCCTCCTGCAGCTACAGGATGAAAAAGGAGGACAGTGATTTCTCTACATGTTGCCCCCCCTATCCAAGTGTACAGGGGAGCCGCACAGGCCCTGGAGCATGGGGCCCGGTTGCATTTGCAACCCCTGCAACCCCTGTAGTTACGCCCCTGCCTCATCCCTAAAGTAATGTTTACAAGGAAGAAATCTGTGATGGGATTATAGCGGTGCCATTAAGTAGAAAGCAAATAGTTAAATTGACATATTTTATTTAGTGCATAGGTAAAAATAAAATTAAAAATGATTCAAACATGCCAATCAGATAATCACAGTTGTATATTGCATTGGTGGTTGTAGTATATTGTCTAATCCCGACATGTTTCACCGATGTTGGCTTCTTCAGGGGACTTGGGGACCTCTACTAATCAACCGACTATAACAAAGCACAGACATGTATACAGCATAATCAGTTATAAATATAAGAATATTGTATAATACATATCTTTGTATGTATGATCATTTTTCTATATTTATTCATATTAACTCCGTCCCAGCCATTCCAAACTGTAAAGATATGTATTATACAATATTCTTATATTTATAACTGATTATGCTGTATACATGTCTGTGCTTTGTTATAGTCGGTTGATTAGTAGAGGTCCCCAAATCCCCTGAAGAAGCCAACATCAGTGAAACATGTCGGGATTAGACAATATACTACAACCACCTATGCAATATACAACTGTGATTATCTGATTGGCATGTTTGAATCATTTTTAATTTTATTTTTACCTATGTACTAAATAAAATATGTCAATTTTAATTGTTTGCTTTCTACTTTATGGTACGGCTATAATCCTATCAGAGACTCGCTTCCTTATAACAGGCTGGAATACGCTGAGAAAAAATAAAAACTAAGAAATCTCCAAGCTCACCTTACTGACCAGCCTGCGACCAACCGACCCGACCCGACCAACAGTGTGCGCTGGAAGCAGGGGTTTAGTTGCACACATTTCCAAATTCATGCGTAAGGCACAGAGCCCCCGACAAGGCACCCCGTTATCTCCAGACCTAACTCTAATTTCTGGGAGTCCCCAGCAATGGAAGCACATGCGTTTAGATGGACGGGGGTGTAGGGCAGGTAAACCTGAAGGGAGCCCCCCCTTCTTAAAGGTACAGGGGCACACAGAACACCAAGCCTGTAGCACTATGGCAGCAAAGGTGTCAGTGCATTGCATGGCCAATATAATTCACTGTACAGACAAGTGGTCACTGCCATGGCAGCTGGATGGGGCTGAACACTGCACTGAGAGCTGCTCCAGGATGGCACCATGTGTGTTCAGGGATGCCAGCCAGGAACGCAGCTCTTCTAAATACGCATCGCTCAGCCGCAGCCAGACGCAGTGGATTTTATCCCATCATATACTTGCTGGCAGTGTGGCTGGACCCTTCACCTGCACCTCCAAGGTCCACCAACCTCCCGGGTCCACCAACCTCCCGGGTCCATCAACCTCCCAGGTCCACCAACCTCCCGGGTCCACCAACCTCCCAGGTCCACCAACCTCCCGGGTCCACCATCTCCCGGGTCCACCAACCTCCCGGGTCCATCAACCTCCCAGGTCCACCAACCTCCCGCGTCCACCAACCTCCCGGGTCCACCAACTTCCCGGGTCCACCAACCTCCCAGGTCCACCAACCTCCCGGGTCCACCAACCTCCCGGGTCCACCAACCTCCCGGGTCCATCAACCTCCCAGGTCCACCAACCTCCCAGGTCCACCAACCTCCCGGGTCCACCAACCTCCCGGGTCCATCAACCTCCCGCGTCCACCAACCTCCCAGGTCCACCAACCTCCCAGGTCCACCAACCTCCCGGGTCCACCAACCTCCCGGGTCCATCAACCTCCCAGGTCCACCAACCTCCCAGGTCCACCAACCTCCCGGGTCCACCAACCTCCCGGGTCCATCAACCTCCCGCGTCCACCAACCTCCCGGGTCCACCAACCTACCGGGTCCACCAACCTCCCGGGTCCATCAATCTCCCGCGTCCACCAACCTCCCGGGTCCACCAACCTCCCGGGTCCACCAACCTCCGGGGTCCACCAACCTCCCGGGTCCACCAACCTCCCGGGTCCACCAACCTCCGGGGTCCACCAACCTCCCGGGTCCACCAATCTCCGGGGTCCACCAACCTCCCGGGTCCACCAACCTCCGGGGTCCACCAACCTCCCGGGTCCACCAACCTCCGGGGTCCACCAACCTCCCGGGTTCACCAACCTCCAGGGTCCACCAACCTCCCGGGTCCTCTAACCTCCGGGGTCCACCAACCTCCTGGGTCCAACAAATACCCGGGTCCACCAAACCTCCCGGGTCCACCAACCTACCGGGTCCACCAACCTCCCGGGTCCACCAACCTCCTGGGGTCCACCAACCTCCCGGGTCCACCAACCTCCCGGGTCCACCAACCTCCGGGGTCCACCAACCTACCGGGTCCACCAACCTCCCGGGGTCCACCAACCTCCCGGGGTCCACCAACCTCCGGGGTCCACCAACCTCCGGGGTCCACCAACCTCCCGGGTCCACCAACCTCCGGGGTCCACCAACCTCCCGGGGTCCACCAACCTCCCGGGTCCACCAACCTCCCGGGTCCACCAACCTCCCGGGGTCCATCAACCTCCGGGGTCCACCAACCTCCCGGGGTCCACCAACCTCCCGGGTCCACCAACCTCCCGGGGTCCACCAACCTCCCGGGTCCACCAACCCACCCACACTGGAGGCACTGAAGCCGGACGTCCTGTGCACATGTGGCCTGAACATTCTTTTATCTATTAGATTGTTTCTAAATGTCTTCTTATAGTGATAAAATTGTCTGAAAATGACTTGTCCACCATAATGGTGAGATGAAGGTCAGGGACCTCCGGGAGGTTCAGGGCACAGAAAGGAAAGGTCCACCAACAGTCTGTCTGTAAATGTCCATCACAGACACAACCGTAACGGACATTCACAGACAGATCACCGATTGTACAATCTGTCGGTGAATTTACTGACGATTGGCTTCCCGGTCCACCAGATGTTGGGTTCTAGAAGTATACTGCACTTGCTGAAAGGTCATGCTGGAACTTGTAGTCCCACAACAGCTGGTACAGCGCAAGGTTGAAATTAAAGACGTACTTACCACAACAGCAATGCCAACCAAGATGCAATGTATGGTGCGGAGTTTGCCCGGGTCTGCCACTCCGGGGGGGATTTCTGAGTTTGAAAATTCAAAGTAAATGATGCCGACCACCAAGAGAATAAATAATGCGATGAACATTATGACGAAGGACGCCAGAATAGCATAGGTGAAATCCATGATCCCAGCTCCTGCACACACGACTTTGAATTGACTTCTGACAACTTCCTAGTGAACATTCAACTCCTGGAGATAAATAAGAGATTGCAGCACGGGGGAGGGGCAGAGAAACTGAGGGAGGGGCAGAGAGGACATGAGAGAGAGGAAGAGAGAATGAGGAAGAGAAAGAGAGGATAAAGAAGAGGAAGAGAGGATGAGGGAGAGGAAGAGAGGACGAAGGAGAGGAAGAGAGGACGGAGGAGAGGAAGAGAGGACGGAGGGAGTGGAAGAGAGGACGAGGGAGAGGAAGAGAGGACGAAGGAGAGGAAGAGAGGATGAGGGAGAGGAAGAGAGGAGGAGGGAGAGGAAGAGAGGACGGAGGGAGAGGAAGAGAGGACGAGGGAGAGGAAGAGAGGACGAGGGAGAGGAAGAGAGGACGAAGGAGAGGAAGAGAGGACGGAGGAGAGGAAGAGAGGACGGAGGAGAGGAAGAGAGGACGAAGGAGAGGAAGAGAGGATGAGGGAGAGGAAGAGAGGAGGAGGGAGAGGAAGAGAGGACGGAGGGAGAGGAAGAGAGGACGAGGGAGAGGAAGAGAGGACGAGGGAGAGGAAGAGAGGACGAGGGAGAGGAAGAGAGGACGAGGGAGAGGAAGAGAGGACGAAGGAGAGGAAGAGAGGACGAAGGAGAGGAAGAGAGGACGAGGGAGAGGAAGAGAGGACGGAGGGAGAGGAAGAGAGGACGAGGGAGAGGAAGAGAGGACGAGGGAGAGGAAGAGAGGACGAGGGAGAGGAAGAGAGGATGAAGGAGAGGAAGAGAGGACGAAGGAGAGGAAGAGAGGACGAGGGAGAGGAAGAGAGGACGAGGGAGAGGAAGAGAGGACGAGGGAGAGGAAGAGAGGATGAAGGAGAGGAAGAGAGGACGAAGGAGAGGAAGAGAGGACGAGGGAGAGGAAGAGAGGACGAGGGAGAGGAAGAGAGGACGAAGGAGAGGAAGAGAGGACGAAGGAGAGGAAGAGAGGACGAGGGAGAGGAAGAGAGGAGGAGGGAGAGGAAGAGAGGACGGAGGGAGAGGAAGAGAGGACGAGGGAGAGGAAGAGAGGACGAGGGAGAGGAAGAGAGGACGAGGGAGAGGAAGAGAGAACGAAGGAGAGGAAGAGAGGACGAAGGAGAGGAAGAGAGGACGAGGGAGAGGAAGAGAGGACGGAGGGAGAGGAAGAGAGGACGAGGGAGAGGAAGAGAGGACGAGGGAGAGGAAGAGAGGACGAGGGAGAGGAAGAGAGGACGAAGGAGAGGAAGAGAGGACGAAGGAGAGGAAGAGAGGACGAGGGAGAGGAAGAGAGGACGAGGGAGAGGAAGAGAGGGAGAGGAAGAGAGGACGAAGGAGAGGAAGAGAGGACGAAGGAGAGGAAGAGAGGACGAGGGAGAGGAAGAGAGGACGAGGGAGAGGAAGAGAGGACGAGGGAGAGGAAGAGAGGACGGAGGGAGAGGAAGAGAGGACGAGGGAGAGGAAGAGAGGAGGAGGGAGAGGAAGAGAGGAGGAGGGAGAGGAAGAGAGGACGGAGGGAGAGGAAGAGAGGACGAAGGAGAGGAAGAGAGGACGAAGGAGAGGAAGAGAGGACGAGGGAGAGGAAGAGAGGACGAGGGAGAGGAAGAGAGGACGAGGGAGAGGGAGAGAGGACGAGGGAGAGGAAGAGAGGACGAAGGAGAGGAAGAGAGGACGAGGGAGAGGGAGAGGAAGAGAGGACAAGGGAGAGGAAGAAAGGACGAGGGAGAGGAAGAGAGGACGAGGGAGAGGAAGAGGGAGAGGAAGAGAGGACGAGGGAGAGGAAGAGAGGACGAGGGAGAGGAAAAGAGGATGGAGGGATAGGAAGAGAAGATGAGGGAGAGAAAGAGAGGATGAGGGAGAGGAAGAGAGGACGAGGGAGAGGAAGAGAGGACGAAGGAGAGGAAGAGAGGACGAGGGAGAGGAAGAGAGGACGAGGGAGAGGAAGAGAGGACGAGGGAGAGGAAGAGAGGACAAGGGAGAGGAAGAGGGAGAGGAAGAGAGGACGAGGGAGAGGAAGAGAGGACGAGGGAGAGGAAAAGAGGATGGAGGGATAGGAAGAGAAGATGAGGGAGAGGAAGAGAGGATGAGGGAGAGGAAGAGAGGATGAGGGAGAGGAAAAGAGGATGTGGGAGAGGAAGAGAGGATGAAGGAGAGGAAGAGAGGATGACGAAGAGGAAGAGAGCATGAAAGAGAGGAAGAGAGGATGAGGGAGAGATAGAGAGGATGAGAGAACGGAAGAGAGGACGAAGGAGAGGAAGAGAGGATGGAGGAGAGGAAGAGAGGACGAGGAAGAGTAAGAGAGGATGGAGCAGAGGAAGAGAGGATGTGGGAGGGGAAGAGAAGATGAGGGAGAGGAAGAGAGGATAAAGAAGAGGAAGAGAGGACAAAGGAAAAGAAGAGAGGATGAGGGAGAGGAAGAGAGGATGAAGGAGAGGAAGAGAGGATGAGGGAGAGGAAGAGAGGATGAGGGAGAGGACAAGAGAGAGGAAACGGAGAAGAGGGAGAGGACGAGGGAGATGAAGAGAGGACAAGCAAGAGGAACAGAGGACAAAGGAGAGCGAGAAAGGACAAGAGAGAGGAAGAGAGGATGAAGGAGAGGATGAGGAAGCGGAGAGAGGATGAAGGAGGGGAAGAGAGGATGAGGGAGAGGGAGAGAGGATGAAAGAGAGGAAGAGAGGACTAGGGAGAGGGAGAAAAAGAGAGAGAGGAAGAGAGAATGCGGGAGAGGAAGAGAGGACAAGGGAGAGGAAAAGAGGACGAGGGAGAAGAAGAGAGGGAGAGGATGAGGGAGAGGAAGAGAGGATAAGGGAGAGGGAGAGGATCAGGAAGAGGAAGAGAGGATGAAGGAGAGGAAGAGAGGGAAAAGGAGAGGAAGAGAGAACGAGGGAGAGGAAGAGAGAATGAGGGAGAGGAAGAGAAGAAGAGGGAGAGGAAGAGTGGACAAGGATGAGGAAGGGAAGAAGAGGGAGAGGAAGAGTGGACAAGGATGAGAAAGGGAAGAAGAGGGAGAGGAAGAGTGGACAAGGATGAGGAAGGGAAGAAGAGGGAGAGGAAGAGTGGACAAGGATGAGAAAGGGAGGATGAAGGAGAGGAAGAAAGGAAAAGGGAGAGGAAAAGAGGAAGAGTGAGAGGAAGACAAAGAGAGGACGAATGAGAGGAACAGAGGAAAAGGTAGAGGAAGAGAGGATGAAGGAGAGAAAGAGAGGAAACGGGAGAGAAAGAGAGGACGAGGGAGAGGAAGAGGGAGAAGAAGAGAGGACTATGGAGAGGAAGAGAAAGAGGGAGAAGAAGAGAGGATGAGGGAGAGGAAGAGAGGACAAGGGAGAGGAAGAGAGGATGAGGGGGAGGAAGAGAGGACAAGGGAGAGGAAGAGAGGATCAGGAAGAGGAAGAGAGGATGAGGGAGATGAAGAGATGATGAAGGAGAGGAAGAGAGGAAAAGGGTGAGGAAGAGAGGACGAGGGAGAGGATCAGAGAAAATGAGGGAGAGGAAGAGAAGAAGAGGAAGAGAGGGCAAGGAAGAGAAAGTGAGGATGAAGGAGAGGAAGAAAGGAAAAGGGAGAGGAAGAGAGGTCGAGGGAGAGGAGGAGAGGAAAAGGGAGAGGATGAGGGAGAGGAAGAGAGGACGAAAGAGAGGCAGAGAGGACTAGGGAGAGGAAGAGAGGACTAGGGAGAGGAAGTGAGAAAAAGGGAAAGGAAGAGAGGACAAGGGAGAGGAAAAGAGGATAAGGGAGAGGAAGAGAGGTACAGGAAGAGGAAGGGGAGAGGAAAAGAGGAAAAGGAAAGGAAGAGAGAACGGAGTAGAGGAAGAAAGGAAAAGGGAGAGGAAGAGAGGACAAGGGAGAGGAAGAGAGGACAGGGGAGAGGAAGAGGGAGAGGAAAAGAGGAATAGGGAGAGGAAGAGAGGAAAAGGGAGAGGAAGAGAGGAAAAGGGAGAGGATGAGGGAGAGGAAGAGAGGAAAAGGGAGAGGATGAGGGAGAGGAAGAGAGGACGAGGGAGAGGAAGCGAGGACGAGGGAGAGAGGATGAGGGAGAGGAAGAGAGGATGAGGGAGAGGAAGAGAGGATGAGGGAGAGGAAGAGAGGATGAGGGAGAGGAAGAGAGGACAGGGAGAGGCAGAGAGGACAAAGGAGAGGAAGAGAACATGAGGGAGAGGGTGAGGGAGAGGAAGAGAGGGCATGGGGAGGGGAAGGCAAAGGAAGAGAGGACTAGGGAGAAGAAGAGGGAGAGGATGAGGGAGAGGAAGAGAGGATGGTGGAGAGGAAGAGAGGATGGTGGAGAGGAAGAGAGGATGGAGGAGAGGAAGAGAGGATGGTGGAGAGGAAGAGAGGATGGTGGAGAGGAAGACAGGACGAGGAAGAGAGGATGGAGGAGAGGAAGAGAGGATGGAGGAGAGGAAGAGAGGATGGTGGAGAGGAAGAGAGGATGGTGGAGAGGAAGAGAGGATGGTGGAGAGGAAGAGAGGATGGTGGAGAGGAAGACAGGACGAGGAAGAGAGGATGGAGGAGAGGAAGAGAGGATGGAGGAGAGGAAGAGAGGATGGAGGAGAGGAAGAGAGGATGGAGGAGAGGAAGAGAGGATGGTGGAGAGGAAGAGAGGATGGTGGAGAGGAAGAGAGGATGGTGGAGAGGAAGAGAGGATGGGGGAGAGGAAGACAGGACGAGGAAGAGAGGATGGAGGAGAGGAAGAGAGAATGGAGGAGAGGAAAAGTGGATGGTGGAGAGGAAAAGAGGATGGTGGAGAGGAAGAGAGGATGGTGGAGAGGAAGAGAGGATGGTGGAGAGGAAGAGAGGATGGTGGAGAGGAAGAGCAGACGAGGGAGAGAATGAGAGGACAAGGGAGGGGAGAGGGATAGGAAGAGAGGACAAAAGAGAGGAAAAGAGAATGAGGGTTAGATGTGATTTAAGAAAAACTAGAGAAAAGAAAAATAAAATATTTGAAATTGTGAATAAATCTGAATATGATTTAAAAATGACGGACTGAATGTTCAGATTCCAGCATAAAGCCAGACATTGGCCGGTTCTCTGTAATTCTGCATAAAGTGGGACTCCGCTCCGCTCCGGTGCTGTGACGGCCAGGGGCTCCTCACCGGCACCAATATCTTCTCCTGGGTTCACCATCTTCTGCCATATTGATTGGCTGGCCTGGGGGGACATAACCAGCGCTTGTTAACTGGAGATCCTTTATCTCCGCACCCGGCAGATGACGGGAGGCTTCAAAGAGCTGCACATGTAGATGGAGAAGAGGATTGTGGGTAGAGCGGTTAGAAACCATCATAGCGGGCGAGACAAGGGGGGAAAACCCTGAGAATTATTTTCAAAAAACAGGAACACTTTCACTTTAAATCTGTATATAAGAACGAAAGACTCAAAGATCAGAGTCCAACCTAAAGACTAATCTGTACAACGGCCTTTCTTATCTTCTGTATACACTATATACTATATATACTCCATCTCCTATATTCTATATACTCCCTCTAATATCTTCTATATACACTATATACTCCCTCTCATATCTTCTATATACACTATATACTCCATCTCCTATCTTCTATATACACTATATACTCCCTCTCCTATATTCACTATATACTCCCTCTCCTATATTCTATATACTCCCTCTCCTATCCTCTATATACACTATATACTATATATACTCCTTCTCCTATATTCTATATACTCCCTCTCCTATATACACTATATACTCCCTCTCCTATATTCTATATACACTATATACTCCCTCTCCTATATTCTATATACACTATATACTCCCTCTCCTATCTTCTATATACACTATATACTCCATCTCCTATATTCACTATATACTCCCTCTCCTATATTCTATATACACTATATACTCCCTCTCCTATATTCTATATACACTATATACTCCCTCTCCTATATTCTATATACTCCCTCTCCTATCCTCTATATACACTATATACTATATATACTCCTTCTCCTATATTCTATATACTCCCTCTCCTATATACACTATATACTCCCTCTCCTATATTCTATATACACTATATACTCCCTCTCCTATATTCTATATACACTATATACTCCCTCTCCTATATTCTATATACACTATATACTCCCTCTCCTATATTCACTATATACTCCCTCTCCTATATTCTATATACACTATATACTCCCTCTCCTATATACACTATATACTCCCTCTCCTATATTCACTATATACTCCCTCTCCTATATTCTATATACACTATATACTCCCTCTCCTATATACACTATATACTCCCTCTCATATATTCACTATATACTCCCTCTCCTATATTCTATATACACTATATACTCCCTCTCCTATATTCTATATACACTATATACTCCCTCTCCTATCTTCTATATACACTACTCTCCTATATTCACTATATACTCCCTTTACTATATTCTATATACACTATATACTCCCTCTCCTATATTCTATATACACTATATACTCCCTCTCCTATATTCTATATACACTATATACTCCCTCTCATATATTCTGTATACACTATATACTCCCTCTCCTATATTCTGTATACACTATATACTCCCTCTCCTATATTCTATATACACTATATACTCCCTCTCCTATATACACTATATACTCCCTCTCCTATATTCACTATATACTCCCTCTCCTATATTCACTATATATTCCCTTTACTATATTCTATATACACTATATACTCCATCTCCTATATTCACTATATACTCCCTCTCCTATCTTCTATATACACTATATACTCCATCTCCTATATACACTATATACTCCCTCTCCTATCTTCTATATACACTATATACTCCATCTCCTATATACACTATATACACTATATACTCCATCTCCTATCTTCTATATACACTATATACTCCATCTCCTATATACACTATATACTTACTCTCCTATATTCTATATATACTATATACTCCCTCTCCTATCTTCTATATACACTATATACTCCCTCTCCTATATTCTATATACTGCATCTCCTATATTCTATATACACTATATACTCCCTCTCCTATATTCTATATACACTATATACTCCCTCTCCTATATTCTATATACACTATATACTCACTCTCCTATATTCTATATATACTATATACTCCCTCTCCTATCTTCTATATACACTATATACTCCCTCTCCTATATTCTATATACTCCCTCTCCTATATTCTATATACACTATATACTCCCTCTCCTATCTCCTATATACACTGTATACTCCCTCTCCTATATTCTATATACACTATATACTACCTCTCCTATATTCTATATACACTATATACTCCCTCTCCTATATTCTATATACACTATATACTCCCTCTCCTATATTCTATATACACTATATACTCCATCTCCTATATTCTATATACACTATATACTCCCTCTCCTTTCTTCTATATACACTATATACTCCCTCTCCTATCTTCTATATACACTATATACTCCCTCTCCTATCTTCTATATACACTATATACTCCCTCTCCTATATTCTATATACACTATATACTCCCTCTCCTATATTCTATATACACTATATACTCCCTCTCCTATCTTCTATATACACTATATACTCCCTCTCCTATATTCTATATACACCAGGGGCGTAACTACAGGGGTTGCAGGGGTTGCAATCGCTACCGGGCCCCATGCTCCAGGGGGCCCGGTAGCAAACCAGTGGGTGAACTTCTAGGATCTCAAAGGTCACACTTGCGACCGGGCCCTGGCATTTCACCACTGTGGGGAGGCCCCAAGATTGCAGGAAGGGGGCCCACTGCAGAACTTGTGAAAGGATCCTGATGTGGGACCATAATAAAAGGCCATGCAATGAGATTAAAGAGCCCCAGGATTAGTGGGAAGAGCCCCGGGCTTGAAGGGAAGGGCCCCAGGCAGGGGTCTGGGGGGCCCTTCATGGTTTCTTGCATCGGGGCCCTGAAGGTTCTAGTTACGCCTCTGATATACACTATATACTCCATCTCCTATATTCTATATACACTATATACTCCCTCTCCTATCTTCTATATACACTATATACTCCATCTCCTATCTTCTATATACACTATATACTCCATCTCCTATATTCTATATACACTATATACTCCCTCTCCTATATTCACTATATACTCCCTCTCCTATATTCTATATACACTATATACTCCCTCTCCTATATTCACTATATACTCCCTCTCCTATATTCTATATACACTATATACTCCCTCTCCTTTATTCACTATATACTCCCTCTCCTATATTCTATATACACTATATACTCCCTCTCCTATATTCACTATATACTCCCTCTCCTATATTCTATATACACTATATACTCCCTCTCCTATATACACTATATACTCCCTCTCCTATATTCACTATATACTCCCTCTCCTATATTCTATATACACTATATACTCCCTCTCCTATATACACTATATACTCCCTCTCATATATTCACTATATACTCCCTCTCCTATATTCTATATACACTATATACTCCCTCTCCTATATTCTATATACACTATATACTCCCTCTCCTATATTCTATATACACTATATACTCCCTCTCCTATCTTCTATATACACTATATACTCCCTCTCCTATATTCTATATACACTATATACTCCCTCTCCTATATTCTATATACACTATATACTCCCTCTCATATATTCTGTATACACTATATACTCCCTCTCCTATATTCTGTATACACTATATACTCCCTCTCCTATATTCTATATACACTATATACTCCCTCTCCTATATTCACTATATACTCCCTCTCCTATATTCTATATACTCCCTCTCCTATCCTCTATATACACTATATACTCCCTCTCCTATATTCTGTATACACTATATACTCCCTCTCCTATATTCTATATACACTATATACTCCCTCTCCTATATTCACTATATACTCCTTCTCCTATATTCTATATACTCCCTCTCCTATATACACTATATACTCCCTCTCCTATATTCTATATACACTATATACTCCCTCTCCTATCTTCTATATACACTATATACTCCCTCTCCTATCTTCTATATACACTATATACTCCATCTCCTATCTTCTATATACACTATATACTCCATCTCCTATATTCTATATACACTATATACTCCCTCTCCTATATTCACTATATACTCCCTCTCCTATTTTCTATATACACTATATACTCCCTCTCCTATATTCACTATATACTCCCTCTCCTATTTTCTATATACACTATATACTCCCTCTCCTATATTCTATATACACTATATACTCCCTCTCCTATCTTCTATATACACTATATACTCCATCTCCTATCTTCTATATACACTATATACTCCATCTCCTATATTCTATATACACTATATACTCCCTCTCCTATATTCACTATATACTCCCTCTCCTATATTCTATATACACTATATACTCCCTCTCCTATATACACTATATACTCCCTCTCCTATATTCACTATATACTCCCTCTCCTATATTCTATATACACTATATACTCCCTCTCCTATATACACTATATACTCCCTCTCATATATTCACTATATACTCCCTCTCCTATATTCTATATACACTATATACTCCCTCTCCTATATTCTATATACACTATATACTCCCTCTCCTATATTCTATATACACTATATACTCCCTCTCCTATCTTCTATATACACTATATACTCCCTCTCCTATATTCTATATACACTATATACTCCCTCTCCTATATTCTATATACACTATATACTCCCTCTCATATATTCTGTATACACTATATACTCCCTCTCCTATATTCTGTATACACTATATACTCCCTCTCCTATATTCTATATACACTATATACTCCCTCTCCTATATTCACTATATACTCCCTCTCCTATATTCTATATACTCCCTCTCCTATCCTCTATATACACTATATACTCCCTCTCCTATATTCTGTATACACTATATACTCCCTCTCCTATATTCTATATACACTATATACTCCCTCTCCTATCTTCTATATACACTATATACTCCATCTCCTATATTCACTATATACTCCCTCTCATATATTCACTATATACTCCCTCTCCTATATTCTATATACACTATATACTCCCTCTCCTATATTCTATATACACTATATACTCCCTCTCCTATATTCTATATACACTATATACTCCCTCTCCTATCTTCTATATACACTATATACTCCCTCTCCTATCTTCTATATACACTATATACTCCCTCTCCTATCTTCTATATACACTATATACTCCCTCTCCTATATTCTATATACACTATATACTCCCTCTCCTATATTCTATATACACTATATACTCCCTCTCCTATATACACTATATACTCCCTCTCCTATATTCACTATATACTCCCTCTCCTATATTCACTATATATTCCCTTTACTATATTCTATATACACTATATACTCCCTCTCCTATCTTCTATATACACTATATACTCCATCTCCTATATACACTATATACACTATATACTCCATCTCCTATCTTCTATATACACTATATACTCCATCTCCTATATACACTATATACTCACTCTCCTATATTCTATATATACTATATACTCCCTCTCCTATCTTCTATATACACTATATACTCCCTCTCCTATATTCTATATACTCCCTCTCCTATATTCTATATACACTATATACTCCCTCTCCTATATTCTATATACACTATATACTCCCTCTCCTATCTCCTATATACACTATATACTCCCTCTCCTATATTCTATATACTCCCTCTCCTATATTCTATATACACTATATACTCCCTCTCCTATATTCTATATACACTATATACTACCTCTCCTATATTCTATATACACTATATACTCCCTCTCCTATATTCTATATACACTATATACTCCCTCTCCTTTCTTCTATATACACTATATACTCCCTCTCCTATATTCTATATACACTATATACTCCCTCTCCTATATACACTATATACTCCCTCTCCTATATACACTATATACTCCCTCTCCTATCTTCTATATACACTATATACTCCCTCTCCTATATTCTATATACACTATATACTCCCTCTCCTATCTTCTATATACACTATATACTCCCTCTCCTATATTCTATATACACTATATACTCCCTCTCCTATTTTCTATATACACTATATACTCCATCTCCTATATACACTATATACTCCCTTTACTATATTCTATATACACTATATACTCCCTCTCCTATATTCTATATACACTATATACTCCCTCTCCTATCTTCTATATACACTATATACTCCCTTTACTATATTCTATATACACTATATACTCCCTCTCCTATCTTCTATATACACTATATACTCCCTCTCCTATATTCTATATACACTATATACTCCCTCTCCTATATTCACTATATACTCCCTCTCCTATATTCTATATACACTATATACTCCCTCTCCTATATTCACTATATACTCCCTCTCCTATATTCTATATACACTATATACTCCCTCTCCTATATACACTATATACTCCCTCTCCTATATTCACTATATACTCCCTCTCCTATATTCTATATACACTATATACTCCCTCTCCTATATTCTATATACACTATATACTCCCTCTCCTATCTTCTATATACACTATATACTCCCTCTCCTATATTCTATATACACCAGGGGCGTAACTACAGGGGTTGCAGGGGTTGCAATCGCTACCGGGCCCCATGCTCCAGGGGGCCCGGTAGCAAACCAGTGGGTGAACTTCTAGGATCTCAAAGGTCACACTTGCGACCGGGCCCTGGCATTTCACCACTGTGGGGAGGCCCCAAGATTGCAGGAAGGGGGCCCACTGCAGAACTTGTGAAAGGATCCTGATGTGGGACCATAATAAAAGGCCATGCAATGAGATTAAAGAGCCCCAGGATTAGTGGGAAGAGCCCCGGGCTTGAAGGGAAGGGCCCCAGGCAGGGGTCTGGGGGGCCCTTCATGGTTTCTTGCATCGGGGCCCTGAAGGTTCTAGTTACGCCTCTGATATACACTATATACTCCATCTCCTATATTCTATATACACTATATACTCCCTCTCCTATCTTCTATATACACTATATACTCCATCTCCTATCTTCTATATACACTATATACTCCATCTCCTATATTCTATATACACTATATACTCCCTCTCCTATATTCACTATATACTCCCTCTCCTATATTCTATATACACTATATACTCCCTCTCCTATATTCACTATATACTCCCTCTCCTATATTCTATATACACTATATACTCCCTCTCCTTTATTCACTATATACTCCCTCTCCTATATTCTATATACACTATATACTCCCTCTCCTATATTCACTATATACTCCCTCTCCTATATTCTATATACACTATATACTCCCTCTCCTATATACACTATATACTCCCTCTCCTATATTCACTATATACTCCCTCTCCTATATTCTATATACACTATATACTCCCTCTCCTATATACACTATATACTCCCTCTCATATATTCACTATATACTCCCTCTCCTATATTCTATATACACTATATACTCCCTCTCCTATATTCTATATACACTATATACTCCCTCTCCTATATTCTATATACACTATATACTCCCTCTCCTATATTCTATATACACTATATACTCCCTCTCCTATATTCTATATACACTATATACTCCCTCTCCTATCTTCTATATACACTATATACTCCCTCTCCTATATTCTATATACACTATATACTCCCTCTCCTATATTCTATATACACTATATACTCCCTCTCATATATTCTGTATACACTATATACTCCCTCTCCTATATTCTGTATACACTATATACTCCCTCTCCTATATTCTATATACACTATATACTCCCTCTCCTATATTCACTATATACTCCCTCTCCTATATTCTATATACTCCCTCTCCTATCCTCTATATACACTATATACTCCCTCTCCTATATTCTGTATACACTATATACTCCCTCTCCTATATTCTATATACACTATATACTCCCTCTCCTATATTCACTATATACTCCTTCTCCTATATTCTATATACTCCCTCTCCTATATACACTATATACTCCCTCTCCTATATTCTATATACACTATATACTCCCTCTCCTATCTTCTATATACACTATATACTCCCTCTCCTATCTTCTATATACACTATATACTCCCTCTCCTATCTTCTATATACACTATATACTCCCTCTCCTATCTTCTATATACACTATATACTCCCTCTCCTATATTCTATATACACTATATACTCCCTCTCCTATATTCTATATACACTATATACTCCCTCTCCTATATACACTATATACTCCCTCTCCTATATTCACTATATACTCCCTCTCCTATATTCACTATATATTCCCTTTACTATATTCTATATACACTATATACTCCCTCTCCTATCTTCTATATACACTATATACTCCATCTCCTATATACACTATATACACTATATACTCCATCTCCTATCTTCTATATACACTATATACTCCATCTCCTATATACACTATATACTCACTCTCCTATATTCTATATATACTATATACTCCCTCTCCTATCTTCTATATACACTATATACTCCCTCTCCTATATTCTATATACTCCCTCTCCTATATTCTATATACACTATATACTCCCTCTCCTATATTCTATATACACTATATACTCCCTCTCCTATCTCCTATATACACTATATACTCCCTCTCCTATATTCTATATACTCCCTCTCCTATATTCTATATACACTATATACTACCTCTCCTATATTCTATATACACTATATACTACCTCTCCTATATTCTATATACACTATATACTCCCTCTCCTATATTCTATATACACTATATACTCCATCTCCTATATTCTATATACACTATATACTCCCTCTCCTTTCTTCTATATACACTATATACTCCCTCTCCTATATTCTATATACACTATATACTCCCTCTCCTATATACACTATATACTCCCTCTCCTATATACACTATATACTCCCTCTCCTATATTCTATATACACTATATACTCCCTCTCCTATATTCTATATACACTATATACTCCCTCTCCTATCTTCTATATACACTATATACTCCCTCTCCTATATTCTATATACACTATATACTCCCTCTCCTATCTTCTATATACACTATATACTCCCTCTCCTATATTCTATATACACTATATACTCCCTCTCCTATTTTCTATATACACTATATACTCCATCTCCTATATACACTATATACTCCCTTTACTATATTCTATATACACTATATACTCCCTCTCCTATCTTCTATATACACTATATACTCCCTCTCCTATATTCTATATACACTATATACTCCCTCTCCTATATTCACTATATACTCCCTCTCCTATATTCTATATACACTATATACTCCCTCTCCTATATTCTATATACACTATATACTCCCTCTCCTATATTCACTATATACTCCCTCTCCTATATTCTATATACACTATATACTCCCTCTCCTTTATTCACTATATACTCCCTCTCCTATATTCTATATACACTATATACTCCCTCTCCTATATTCACTATATACTCCCTCTCCTATATTCTATATACACTATATACTCCCTCTCCTATATACACTATATACTCCCTCTCCTATATTCACTATATACTCCCTCTCCTATATTCTATATACACTATATACTCCCTCTCCTATATTCTATATACACTATATACTCCCTCTCCTATATTCTATATACACTATATACTTCCTCTCCTATCTTCTATATACACTATATACTCCCTCTCCTATATTCTATATACACTATATACTCCCTCTCATATATTCTGTATACACTATATACTCCCTCTCCTATATTCTGTATACACTATATACTCCCTCTCCTATATTCTATATACACTATATACTCCCTCTCCTATATTCTGTATACACTATATACTCCCTCTCCTATATTCTATATACACTATATACTCCCTCTCCTATATTCACTATATACTCCCTCTCCTATATTCTATATACTCCCTCTCCTATCCTCTATATACACTATATACTATATATACTCCTTCTCCTATATTCTATATACTCCCTCTCCTATATACACTATATACTCCATCTCCTATATACACTATATACTCCCTCTCCTATATTCTATATACACTATATACTCCCTCTCCTATCTTCTATATACACTATATACTCCCTCTCCTATCTTCTATATACACTATATACTCCCTCTCCTATATTCTGTATACTCAGGGGCGGACTGACCATTCGGGCATTTCGGTCACTGCCCGAGGGCCCGCGGTCAGGGGGGGCCCGGCAGAGCTGTCTTTCTGCATGGGCATGCTGGGAAGTTGTCCAGGGGGCCCCACGCAGGGTAGCAATTTTCCCCATCTGATCCCTCAGGACGCTGCAGTAGCAACTTTAGTGTGTGCTAGACTGGTTGCTAGGCTGGCCAGCCGCCTAGCATCTAGCAACCAGTGACGTGCGAGGAGAGGACCCAGAATGCAGAGCGAGGAGGATCTTCCTCGTTCTGCTCTGTGCCTAATATGGAATGTGTGGCTCCACCCACCTCCCTCCCTTCCTCTTTACTGTGCGGCCGAGAGAAACTGCCTGACTGCCATCAGGAGACCTCAGAGCAGGACCGAGGCAAACTGCTGCATGAGGTGATATAATCTGTCATTCTATATCTTGCTTATACGTCTCTCTGAGGTAAATGTGGCTGTGTTCCAAAATGCATGTAGCAAAACGATTGTATTTTATCTAAAGACAAACATCTTCCCTCTGAGATAAGAAGGGACATGTTTACATCTACTTACTATGACTGTTCTATCACACGTGCACAGCCTTATCATTCCCCATCCCCACAGCAAATGTCAGAGATGGCACTGTTCAGTGTTCACAAAAAACTACACTGTGTATGGCTAGAATAAGATTTCTATATTTCTAAAATATTCATATACAACAATGTGACAAAAGTTCTTCAACTACTTTGCTTTTTTTTTTTCCCAAAAACTACTTTGCTTTCTAACAGACACTTCGTTTTTTACCTAGAGGGCAAGAAGTGTATTTTCAGTGAACCATATACAGTACAGTATGTTGAATTATTTTTGTAATGTTTCATTTTTAATGTGACCTTCACAATTTGATATGCTTGCATTTCCACAATTGTGCCAATGTATTAATTGCAGAGATTTGTAGATGAGCCACTAGATCTATCTCTCCCCCTCCCTCCTTCCTTCCCACCCCCCTCTCTCTCTCTCTCTCTCTCTCTCTCCTTCCTTCTTTCTTTCCACCCCCCTCTCTCTCTCTCCTTCCCTCTTTCTTTCCACCCCCCCCCTCTCTCTCTCTCTCTCTCTCTCTCTCTCTCTCTCTCTCTCTCTCTCTCTCCTTCCCTCTTTCTTCCCAGCCCTCCTTCTCTCTCTTTCTCTCCTTCCCTCTTTCTCTCATTCTTTCCACCCCTCCTTCTTTCTCTCTCTCCTTCCCTCTTTCTTTCCACCCCCTCCCTCTCTCTCTCTCTCTCCTTCCCTCTTTCTTTCTCTCATTCCCTTTTTTTTTCTCTCCTTCCCTCTTTCTCTCTTTCTTTCCACCCCTCCTTCTCTCTCTCTCTCTCCTTCCCTCTTTCTTTCCACCCCTCCTTCTCTCTCTCCTTCCCCCTTTCTTTCCACCCCCTCCTTTTCTCTCTCCCCTGTCCCTCTTTCTTTCCACCCACTCTCTCTCTCTATCCTTCCCTCTTTCTTTCCACCCCCTCTTTCTCTCTCTCTCTCTCTCTCTCTCTCCCCTGTCCCTCTTTCTTTCCACCCCTCCTTCTCTCTCTCTCGTTCCCTCTTTCTTTCCACCCCTCCTTCTCTCTCTCTCCTTCCCTCTTTCTTTCCACCCCTCCTTCTCTCTCTCCTTCCCTCTTTCTTTCCACCCCCTCCTTTTCTCTCTCCCACGTCCCTCTTTATTTCCACCCCCCTCTCTCTCCTTCCCTCTTTCTTTCCACCCCCTCCTTCTCTCTCTCTCTCTCTCTCTCTCCCCTGTCCCTCTTTCTTTCCACCCCTCCTTCTCTCTCTCTCTCGTTCCCTCTTTCTTTCCACCCCCCCTTCTCTCTCTCTCCTTCCCTCTTTCTTTCCACCCCTCCTCTCTCTCTCCCCCCTCCCCCTTTCTTTCCACCCCTCTTTCTCTCCTTCCCTCTTTCTTTCTACCCCCTCCTTCTCTCTCTCTCTCTCCTTCCCTCTTTCTCTCTCTCTCTCTCTCTTCTTCAAATTGCACAACATAAAATCCTAACACTAGATTCAAGAGCTGTGCCTAATGCCTATATTGTTCTCTCCCTCCATCCCTCTTTCTTCATCTCTTTTTTTTCTCTTGCCCTCCATCCCTCTTTCTTTGTATCTCCCTCCATCCCTCTTCCTTCATCCCTTTTTTTTTCTCGTTCTCTCTCTCCATTCTTTTTTTATTTTTCTCTTCCTCCATCCCTTTTTCTTTCTTTCTCTCTCTCTCTCACCCTCCATCTCACACAGTAAGGACTTGATTACATTTGCAGATTGGAGTCGGTAAAACCCCATAGTTGAGCCCTGTTTTTACCACCCCCAACCGCACCCCCCTTTAACTGCAGTGGCCAGGGGTGTACACATGCCACAGCAGGAATTATTCGCCCTGTCACACTTAACAGGTGTAGCACCTGCAAAGTGTGACCCATTATAGTGAGTGGGGCTGCTCTGCAAGCGCTCTGCAACCTTGTGCAGTACAGTGAAAGAGAGGGTAAAGGAGGTGGTGAGGAGGAGTTTTATCACCTCCACACCAACTGCTTTACCTCTTTGGATCCAACGCTAGCATGCAGAAACTGCATGCATTGCACACAGTTGCAGGGCCTTTGCAGAGTGGCCCCATTCACTTGATTAGGTCACACTTGGCAGGCGCTACACCTGTGTGACAGTGTGTATAATCCCTGCTGCGACTGCAACATATGTACACTCCTGGCCACTGAAGTTAAAGAGGGTGTGGTGGGGGAGTTAAAATAGGGATCAAATATGGGGTTTTACTGCCCCCAAACTGCAAATGTTGTGTATACCTCTGGCCAGTGGGTGAATTTAGGGGAATGGCAAGTGGGCAGGCCCTAGGGAAAGTCGGCGGTCAGGCCCAGGGGGCAGGCCTAAAGCTGTGTAAGGGCCCTCAAAATGTCTGAAGGCTGGCCTGATCACACAGTTTAGTGTGTGTCTATAATTACCAGCCAGGCTGAATGAGTGTTCCTTCTTGCCCAGTGCCACTCATGGCCACAGTGGAAAGAATGTCCCTTACATTGGTGGTCAGTGAGAAGAATGTCCCTTACATTGGTGGTCAGTGGGAAGAATGTCCCTTACATTGGTGGTCAGTGGGAAGAATGCTCCTTACATTGGTGGTCAGTGGGAAGAATGCTCCTTACATTGGTGGTCAGTGGGAAGAATGTTCCTTACATTGGAGGTCAGTGGGAAGAATGCTCCTTACATTGGTGGTCAGTGGGAAGAATGTTCCTTACATTGGAGGTCAGTGGGAAGAATGCTCCTTACATTGGTGGTCAGTGGGAAGAATGTCCCTTACATTGGGGTCAGTGGGAAGAAGGAGGAGGACACACCCAAGGAGCTCTCTGTGAGATCCAGCCCTTTTCAAGCCTGGGCCTTGCTTGCTAGCTTGGCCCAGGAACAATGCCTGATCCTGGGGGAGGCCCTGGGAGGGATCCCCCTGATGACACGGGGCCTAGTGAGGAGGAGGTGGAGGACCTGTCTGTGGGTCCAGGCCCTGGTGAGAATGCGGATGTCTTCAGCCAGAAGCTTATCAATCGTTTTAGGGCGATTGGGAGAGCTGAAGAAAAACTTAAAGTTTTGAAGGCTGAACATAAATCCTTCAGAGCCAAATACTGCCAGGCCTGGAGTAAAAATCGCACAGCCATGAAGCCTGAGCTACAGGAATTGGAAGATAAGGTAAAGAAACAATCTTTATTACTGGAAAAGTTGAAAGATAGAAGCGGAGTGTTTAAAGAAAAATTTGATAATGAGAGGAGATTTGCCAGCCAAGCATCAGCAAGTTCTGTGGATCAGCAGCCTCAGTTAATGGATGACCAGGCTCCATCTGCCTCTGCACCTCTCCCCCCATGCCAGAACTGGGAATCGCCAGCGGCAACCAGCCAGGGGGTTGAGAGTGGGCATGGATCCCTGACATTTATCCAGGAGATGGAGTCCCCCCTGAGAGCAGATAAGTTTGCATTCACTGATGATCCATCAGAAATCCCTGTGGATGGGCAGAGGAGATACAAACCAGCAAAGCCAGTACTGGTGGAGAAATCCCAGTATACCATGCTGCCATCCAACATGTCTGCCCCACCTGCTGTAGTGGATGGTGTCCCAGGTGAGAAGGAGCTTTGCCTACAGCTACCTATTGGAGATTCTGCTGTGAACACAACCAGTACAGACATGCAGGGAAAATCCCTGACCGTAAAATCCCCGGACCATCAGGTGAATGTGGATGGACCTGCATCTGACACCCCAGACATGGATTTTGCTGGTCTGGCTGAGACCAGTAGTCCCTCTGAAAGCAAAATGGCTGCCAGCTCCAAGGAGTCTGTTTCACTTTCACCAGAGCTTCCCAGTGTTTCAGGGCTGATTGCTGGTGGGGGAGGGGATCAGCATGCTGCTGTTTTTGGAATGGAAGCAGCCATGGAAGTTACCTGCAGTGTTTTACCTGCTGCTGTGCTAGAACTGAATTCCATTTCCACAGCTGAAAACCCTGTCCCAGTGGAAGAGAAGATGACAGCTGAAACTCTTACCAGTGCAGCACCAACTATGGATTCTGCTGTGAAGACAACAAATATCCCAGCAAGTATTAAAAATGACAATAATCATAAAGCAATGAATGTGGTGGGTGGTGGTGAAGGGGATAATATTGCTGGGAAAAATAGAAATGACATTTCTCCCCCTGCTCAGCAGAGGAAAGATTTATCGATTGTACAGATCAATCCCGGATCTGTACAATCGTTATCTGTTATGTCTGTGTCGGATGTTTCAAAACAAACTGATGGATTTTCTGCTGGGAGGAATGTTGGAAGCTATGCTTCAGCTTTGGGGAGTCGCACCAGGGTGGGTGATGGGGATTTGGTTAGTAATCGCAATTCAAGGAGGTTTGTTGGGGGGTTGGTTAGTGGGTATAGGAGGAGGAATGTGGTTCAGTTGCGGTGGGAGGGCGATGGAACGCCGCCAGTAAGGGGGAGAGTGGCCGAGTTGGTCTTGGAAATGGGGTTTAAAGCCTGTGACATTTTTGCTTTGATTTGCCCGGTGGGAAGTTATGAATTTGATTTGTCGTTTGTGAAACCTGAGAGTTTGGATCTCTTTTGGGAGAGATTTAGGAGGTGCAAGGGCCTTCAGCAGTGGAGTGGTTTGGTGCCAAAGGTGATTTCAAGACAGCCTCTGATAAAGTCGGTGACCATCTTGGTGCGTAACGAATCCATACCAGAGGCTGATTTATTAGTATGGCTACGCCGATATGGCGAGGTCCTCACTCCACTGCGGAAGGTCCTTGATGAGCATGGGATATGGACAGGGGCCTGGACAGTGTCACTAAAATTGGGGGTGCTGGGCGATGTAGTTCAGCACCTTCCCTGCTCAGCCTTTCTGGGTAGGGATAGGCTGACCATTTTCTACCAAGGTCAGCCTAAGGTATGTAATAAATGTGGTGATAAAGGCCACTTTGCATCGTCCTGCACCCACAAGAAGTGCTCACTGTGCCAGGATTTAGGCCATTTGGCCAGAGAATGCACCCAGATTCGGTGCAATTTGTGCCAGCAGCTGGGTCATCCATATAGCCAGTGCCCAGAGGCACTGCATAACTTGCCAGGATTGGAGACTGAGCTGCAGAGGCTTGATAAAGAAGATGAAGCAGCTGAAGTTAGAGAGGAAATTGTTGTTGCCCCTCCTGTGTCTGTTGTGTCAGATTCTGTTTCCCCTAGTGAGGTGGTCCCTGAGTCTGTCCTTCCTGTGTCTGTTGTGTCAGATTTTGTTTCCCCTAGTGATGTGGTCCCTGAGTCTGTCCCTCCTGTTGTTCCTACATCTACTGTGCGTAGATCCTCCAGACTAGCGGAAGCTGCTGGGGGGGCGGGTATAGTGGATCTTCCCCCTCGGCCTACTCCACCTCCAGTCCCTGTCTCTCGACACCGCAAACGCGGCCAAGAGGGTGCAGGGGTGCTGGATGGTGGTGGGGTCGATGGGGTTGAGGGAGGGGTGTCCATGTCCCATGTCTCACCCTCTGTTGTGGAGGATTCGGATGAGGAGGGGTGGGAGAGGACAAGGAGGAAGAAAAAGAAAAAGAGGAAAACCAGTAAAGCGGTCGTTTCCTCCTTACAGTTAGAGCCAGGAGGGGTTCCTCTTGGCAACACATTTTCGGTTTTATCAGGGGAGGAGTTAGTATCCGATTTATCCACTTCTTTATCATCTATGGATGAGGGGGAGTCACATAGTGTAAAGAGAGCTGTTTCGGGTGATGAGAGTGTGGTGGAGGTTAAGAAACGACTACCCCAATCATCCTGATGGCAGTGCCCGCTCTGATAAAGGTGGCGACCATTAATGTCGCCAGCGTGAAATCTGCAAGAGCTCGTGATATTGCCTTATTTTTGCTCAGTGAGTTTGATGCTGAGATTTTATTTTTGCAAGAGACCTGGCTCAATACTTTGGCCGATGTCCATCTAGCAAAAAGGGAGTGGAGATGTGGTCCCTCCTTTTGGTCTCTTGCGGCTGAGCCTTGCAGCGGAGTTGCGGTTCTTTTTAAAACCGATATGGTAACGTGCCGGCGGATAATTGAGGTAGAAATGGGGAGATGCATGGTCTTAGACGTCTCTGTTAGGGGGCAGGACCTGCGCCTCATCAATATCTATGGACCGCAGTCAAAATGGGACAGGAAATGCCTCTTCACAAAGATCAAGCCCTTCCTTTTTACATCCCAGCAGGTTGTCTTTGGAGGTGACTTTAACACCATAATTAGGCCTGAAGACAGGGGGGTCTCCATAGACAGGCTGGGTTATGATAGCGTTTTTCTTAGAGATATGGTTAGACAAGCAGGCCTGGTAGATGTGCACATTAAGCACTGCCCTGGCAGCACGGGATTCACGTTTCAGAGAGGGAATAGTCAGAGTAGGATAGACAGGTTTTTTTTAAAGGAGAACTCTGCTTTCTCGGCTCCTGAGTTGAGGGCGGTGGAGTTCTCTGACCACTGTATGCTGTCTGTGACTCTGAATGCCTCGGACACTCCACCCAGGGGAAGGGGTACCTGGAAACTGAATTCGGCTCTCCTGGAAGATGTAGAGGTAAGACAATCCTTTGAGGATTTTTTTCAGGCACAGGTTTCTATTCTGGACTTTTGCAGCAGTAAGTCAGAGTGGTGGGAGCTTGTGAAACAAAGGGCGATTGGACTTTTCAAGGCCATAAGTAAGAAGAAGCAGCTTGGTATGTATATTGCCTACCAGCATTTGCGGAGGAAGCTTGATCGTCTTGTCTCGTATGGAGGAGATCCAGGGGAGATCTCGGAGGTAAAGCTTCTTCTTAGGAAGTGTCAATACGACCGGCATGCCTCCTTGGTTCTGGAGAGAGATTATGGGAAATATCACTCGCCTGATCCTTACCAGAACTGTAAGCAAGGCATAGCAGTTAAGACGGTCATAGGTCTGAGGGATAGTACGGGTTCCCTGGTGAAGTCCAGATCAGGGATCCTGGAGATCTTCAGGTCATATTACGCAGACCTTCTGGGAAGAAAGGACCTTAGTCGGGACAGGATGGAAAGCTTTCTGGATTCTACTCCAGGATTGGGAAATGATACATTGCCTTTGATGGATTTGACAGAACCAATTTCAGCGGATGAGGTAGTTCGTGCTATAGAGAAGCTGGCTACCAAAAAGTCGCCTGGGCCAGATGGGTTGACAGCTGAATTTTACAAGTGTTTTAAGTCCATTCTGGCTCCCTTTTTAGCGGAGGTTTATAACAGCTGTTTAGAAGAGGGTTCTCTCCCTCCCTCCATGAGGCAATCCGCTGTGATTCTTCTGTCAAAAGGTAAAGACCCCTCAATAATTGAGAACTGGCGCCCCATCAGTCTTCTCAATGTTGATAGAAAGATCTTGGCGAAGATTCTTTTTTGGCGCTTGTCGTCAGTAGCAGGCGATTTGTTGTCCAATCATCAGCACTGCTCGGTCCAGGGCAGAAGTACCTTTTCAGCAATTTTAGCTGTCCGGGAGGCTTTGGAGCGATGCAGGGCTGCTGGATGGAGAAAGTACTTGCTGGCATTGGATCAGGCGAAGGCTTTTGATCGAGTCAATCATGAGTACCTGTATTTGCTACTTGGTAGATACGGCCTGCAGGGGAGGTTTATTGATTGGCTGAAAACATTATATAAAGGGGCTGAGAGCTTCCCACTTGTTAATGGTTGGGTTGGACGGCCTTTTGAGGTTGGCTCTGGTGTGCGCCAGGGGTGTCCTTTGAGCCCCCTGCTATATGTATTCGCAATCGACCCCTTCATAAGAAGGTTAGAGAGTGGATCGTTGTGTGGGGTGCCTTTGGGCATTGCTGGTGTGCCGCCTTTGAAGGTCGTGGCCTATGCCGATGATGTGTCTGTTATTATCTCTGGGATGGAGGAGGCGCAGGAGGTGGTCTCTGTGATAGAGCAGTACACTGAGGCTTCTGGCTCTAAAATCAATCATGAAAAGAGTGAAGTTTTCTGGATGGGTGAGGAGGGTGAAAGCTTCGAACTTCCGGATGCCTTCCCAGAGCCCCAGCAGGAAATTAAAGTGTTGGGCATCAAATTTGGTCCTGGTGACTATGGTCATCGAAATTGGGAAAGCAGGTTGTTGAATGCCAATGCCAAGGTGGCAAGCTGGAAGAAATGGAAACTTTCCTTGAGGGAAAGGGTTGACTTGATTAAAACTTACCTGATCCCAATCTTTTTATATGTCAGCTTTGTCTGTATCTTGCCGGAATCTCTCTATGCAAGGGTGTACAGCTGCTTTTTCCAACTGTTATGGGGAAATAGGCTGAACCTGATCAAACGCAATGTAACTTACCTGTCCAGGCGGGAGGGTGGTCTAGGAATGGTCAACCCTATAGTTTTCTTTTCTCTGCTTTTTTTAAAGTATAATCTTGGTAATATGTTAGCAGAGACCCCGCCGGGATGGGTGGGTATTTTTCAATCTTGGTTTAGGCCTTTTCTGCGATGCTGGGAAGATGGCGGGCCAGTGAAAAGTCTGAGAGTCCGACATGGCAAGCTTCCGGCTTATGTTGCCCCGTGTCTGAAAATACTTAGGCAGTGGCAGGTGACAGTGGGGGATATCAAGTCCCTCCCCAGAAAGCTTCTGGAGAAGAGGATTTTGGGCTCTGCTTTCAGTGTGTCGCTGACCTTAAGGGATTGCCCAGGCCCCGTAATGAGGGAGGGGTTGCGTTTAATTAACTTAGGAAGAATCCCTTTGAAGTTTAGGGATCAAGCCTGGCTCGCTTTCCACGGAAGGCTCTATGTGAGAGGGAACCTGAAGCATCGCCCTGTGGATGATCGGGATTGTCCTAGAGCGGAGTGTGTTGGTAAAGTGGAGTCTATGGACCACTTTTTGCTCCAGTGTCCCTTTAACATAGAGGTGTATAAAAGGGTGGGGAGGGCTCTAGGCATCCCCTTTCTCTATCGCATGAGTTATGCGGAGTGGGTGTACGGGGCATTCCCGACTCGCTGGGATTTTGATTTGGATACACTTTTTCTAGTTAGTATAGTTGTCCGTTACTTCACGTGGAATGCACGGTGCCAGATTACCCTGCGGAAGAAAGTCCTCCCTGTCGAGGTGGTGGTGTACGATATTCTGGGTGAGGTTGGGAAGATTCGGGGTCTTGAGAAGGGCAGGGAGCCTCGAGCGGTCTGGATAAGGGCGTGGAGGAATATCAGACCTGCTTTTGGTGAACTGTCCATCTCTGGGTGAAAAGCTTTTTTCCTATGCTATTTCTTTCACGCCCTTAGCTTTTGTTAGTTAATATCTTCATTTTTGAAGAAGGGCTGCATGCATAATGGGAGTGGTTTTGTTTCTTGACCTCGCAGGTTTGATGTCTGGTGTGGTGGTGTGAGTCTTATTAAGATTATTTTTCCCGGTAATGATGTGTTTCATGATGTGAGTTTTGTTTTTGCTGTAAAGGCAGTCTTTATTTGAGAGCAGAATTTGCTATGTATTTTTTTTTTCCCCCCCTTTTCATGTAAATATGTATATATTTATTTATGTATATTGATTTTATGCTTATTGATTGCAAGACTTTTAATAAACAAAATTGGGAAGAATGCTCCTTACATTGGCGGTCAGTGGGAAGAATGTTCCTTACATTGGTGGTCAGCGGGAAGAATGCTCCTTACATTGGTGGTCAGCGGGAAGAATGCTCCTTACATTGGTGGTCAGTGGGAAGAATGCTCCTTACATTGGTGGTCAGTGGGAAGAATGTTCCTTACATTGGTGGTCAGTGGGAAGAATGCTCCTTACATTGGTGGTCAGTGGGAAGAATGTTCCTTACATTGGTGATCAGTGGGAAGAATGTTCCTTACATTGGTGGTCAGTGGGAAGAATGTCCCTTACATTGGTGGTCAGCGGGAAGAATGCTCCTTACATTGGTGGTCAGTGGGAAGAATGCTCCTTACATTGGTGGTCAGTGGGAAGAATGTTCCTTACATTGGTGGTCAGTGGGAAGAATGCTCCTTACATTGGAGGTCAGTGGGAAGAATGTTCCTTACATTGGTGGTCAGCGGGAAGAATGCTCCTTACATTGGTGATCAGTGGGAAGAATGTTCCTTACATTGGTGGTCAGTAGGAAGAATGTTCCTTACATTGGTGGTCAGTGAGAAGAATGCTCCTTACATTGGTGGTCAGCGGGAAGAATGTTCCTTACATTGGTGGTCAGTGGGAAGAATGCTCCTTACATTGGTGGTCAGCGGGAAGAATGTTCCTTACATTGGTGGTCAGTGGGAAGAATGTCCCTTACATTGGTGGTCAGTGGGAAGAAGGAGGAGGACACACCCAAGGAGCTCTCTGTGAGATCCAGCCTTTTTTCAAGCCTGGGCCTTGCTTGCTAGCTTGGCCCAGGAACAATGCCTGATCCTGGGGGAGGCCCTGGGAGGGATCCCCCTGATGACACAGGGCCTAGTGAGGAGGAGGTGGAGGACCTGTCTGTGGGTCCAGGCCCTGGTGAGAATGCGGATGTCTTCAGCCAGAAGGTTATCAATCGTTTTAGGGCGATTGGGAGAGCGGAAGAAAAACTTAAAGGTTTGAAGGCTGAACACAAATCCTTCAAAACTAAGTATTTCCAGGCCTGGAGTAAAAATCGCACAGCCATGAAGCCTGAGTTGCAGGAATTGGAGGAAAAGGTGAAGAAACAAACTTTATTATTGGAAAGGCTGAAAGACGGAAGTGGAGCATTTAAAGAAAAATTTGACAATGAGAGGAGATTTACCAGCCAAGCATCAGCAAGTTCTGTGGATCAGCAGCCTCGGTTAATGGATGACCCGGCTCCATCTGCCTCTGCACCTCTCCCCCCATGCCAGAACTGGGAATCACCAGCGGCAACCAGCCAGGGGGTTGAGAGTGGACATGGATCCCTGACATTTATCCAGGAGATGGAGTCACCCCTGAAAGCAGACAAGTTTGTCTTTTCTGATGATCCATCAGAAATCCCTGAAGATGGGCAGAGGAGATACAGGCCAGCAAAGCTAGTACTGGTGGAGAAATCCCAGTATACCATGCTGCCTTCCAGCATGTCTGCCCCACCTGCTGTAGTGGATGGTGTCCCAGGTGAGAAGGAACTGCATATTGCAGTTATTGCTGAGGAGAAATCCGGTGCAGACATGCAGGGTAAATCCCTGACAGAATCACCAGATTGTGAAAGAAAGGTGGATGGACCTGCATCTAACACCCCAGGCATAGATTTTTCTGCTCCTGCTGAGACCAGTAGTCCCTCTACAAGCAAAATGGCTGCAAACTCCAAAGAGTTTGCTTCAGCTGAGTTTCCCAGTGTTCCAGGGTTGATTGACCAGCTGTTTGCTGGTGGGGGAGGGGATCAACATGGTGTTGCAAGTGGAATGGAAGTAGCAATGGAAATATCCTGCAATGCTTTACCTGCTGCTATGTTAAAACAGGATTCTATTTCTACAACTGAAAACTCTGTCCCAGTGGAAGAGAAGATGATCGCTGAAACTCTTACCAGTGCAGCAGCAGCTATGGATTCTGCTGTGAAGACAACAGGAATAATAAATATCCCAGCAAGTATAAAAAATGACATTAATGTTAAAGCAATGAATGTGGTGGGTGGTGGTGAAGGGGTTAGTAATGCTGGGAAAAATGAAAATGTTATTTCTCCCCCTGCTCAGCAGAGGAAAGATTTGATTGCACAGATCAATTCCGAATCTGTGCAATCGTTATCTGCTAAGTGTGTGTCAGATAATTTAAAAAAAACTGATGGATTTTCTGCTGGGAGGAATGTTGGAAGCTATGCTTCAGCTTTGGGGAGTCGCACCAGGGTGGGTGGTGGGGATTCTGTTAATCACAATTCAGGGAGGTTTTTTGGGGGGCAGGTTAGTGGGTATAGGAGGAGGAATGTGGTACAGTTGAGGTGGGAGGGGGAAGGAACCCCAATAGTAAGGGGGAGGGTGGCTGAGTTGATTTTGGAAATGGGGTTTAAAGCCTGTGATATTTTTGCTTTAATTTGCCCGGTGGGGAGTTATGAATTTGATTTATCGTTTGTAAAACCTGAAAGTTTGGATCTCTTCTGGGAGAGATTTAGGAGGTGCAAGGGCCTTCAGCAGTGGAGAGGTTTGGTGCCAAAGGTAATTTCAAGGCAGCCTTTGATAAAGTCGGTGACCATTCTGGTGCGTAACGAATCCATACCAGAGGCTGATTTATTAGTATGGCTACGCCGATATGGCGAGGTCCTCACTCCACTGCGGAAGGTCCTTGATGAGCATGGGATATGGACAGGGGCCTGGACAGTGTCACTAAAATTGGGGGTGCTGGGCGATGTAGTTCAGCACCTTCCCTGCTCAGCCTTTCTGGGTAGGGATAGGCTGACCATTTTCTACCAAGGTCAGCCTAAGGTGTGTAATAAATGTGGTGATAAAGGCCACTTTGCATCGTCCTGCACCCACAAGAAGTGCTCACTGTGCCAGGATTTAGGCCATTTGGCCAGAGAATGCACCCAGATTCGGTGCAATTTGTGCCAGCAGCTGGGTCATCCATATAGCCAGTGCCCAGAGGCACTGCATAACTTGCCAGGATTGGAGACTGAGCTGCAGAGGCTTGATAAAGAAGATGAAGCAGCTGAAGTTAGAGAGGAAATTGTTGTTGCCTCTCCTGTGTCTGTTGTGTCAGATTCTGTTTCCCCTAGTGATGTGGTCCCTGAGTCTGTCCCTCCTGTGTCTGTTGTGTCAGATTCTGTTTCCCCTAGTGATGTGGTCCCTGAGTCTGTCCCTCCTTTTGTTCCTACATCTACTGTGCGTAGATCCTCCAGACTAGCGGAAGCTGCTGGGGGGGCGGGTATAGTGGATCTTCCCCCTCGGCCTACTCCACCTCCAGTCCCTGTCTCTCGACACCGCAAACGCGGCCAAGAGGGTGCAGGGGTGCTGGATGGTGGTGGGGTCGATGGGGTTGAGGGAGGGGTGTCCATGTCCCATGTCTCACCCTCTGTTGTGGAGGATTCGGATGATGAGGGGTGGGAGAGGACAAAGAGGAAGAAAAAGAAGAAGAGGAAGACCAGTAAAGCGGTCACTTCTTCCTTACAGTTAGAGCCAGGAGGGGTTCCTCTTGGCAACACATTTTCGGTTTTATCAGGGGAGGAGTTAGTATCTGATTTATCTACTTCTTTATCATCTATGGATGAGGGGGAGTCACATAGTGTAAAGAGAGCTGTTTCGGGTGATGAGAGTGTGGTGGAGGTTAAGAAACGACTACCCCAATCATCCTGATGGCAGTGCCCGCTCTGATAAAGGTGGCGACCATTAATGTCGCCAGCGTGAAATCTGCAAGAGCTCGTGATATTGCCTTATTTTTGCTCAGTGAGTTTGATGCTGAGATTTTATTTTTGCAAGAGACCTGGCTCAATACTTTGGCCGATGTCCATCTAGCAAAAAGGGAGTGGAGATGCGGTCCCTCCTTTTGGTCTCTTGCGGCTGAGCCTTGCAGCGGAGTTGCGGTTCTTTTTAAAACCGATATGGTAACATGCCGGCGGATAATTGAGGTAGAAATGGGGAGATGCATGGTCTTAGACGTCTCTGTTAGGGGGCAGGACCTGCGCCTGATCAATATCTATGGACCGCAGTCAAAATGGGACAGGAAATGCCTCTTCACAAAGATCAAGCCCTTCCTTTTTACATCCCAGCAGGTTGTCTTTGGAGGTGACTTTAACACCATAATTAGGCCTGAAGACAGGAGGGTCTCCATAGACAGGCTGGGTTATGATAGCGTTTTTCTTAGAGATATGGTTAGACAAGCAGGCCTGGTAGATGTGCACATTAAGCACTGCCCTGGCAGCACGGGATTCACGTTTCAGAGAGGGAATAGTCAGAGTAGGATAGATAGGTTTTTTTTAAAGGAGAACTCTGCTTTCTCGGCTCCTGAGTTGAGGGCGGTGGAGTTCTCTGACCACTGTATGCTGTCTGTGACTCTGAATGCCTCGGACACTCCACCCAGGGGAAGGGGTACCTGGAAACTGAATTCGGCTCTCCTGGAAGATGTAGAGGTAAGACAATCCTTTGAGGATTTTTTTCAGGCACAGGTTTCTATTCTGGACTTTTGCAGCAGTAAGTCAGAGTGGTGGGAGCTTGTGAAACAAAGGGCGATTGGACTTTTCAAGGCCATAAGTAAGAAGAAGCAGCTTGGTATGTATATTGCCTACCAGCATTTGCGGAGGAAGCTTGATCGTCTTGTCTCGTATGGAGGAGATCCAGGGGAGATCTCGGAGGTAAAGCTTCTTCTTAGGAAGTGTCAATACGACCGGCATGCCTCCTTGGTTCTGGAGAGAGATTATGGGAAATATCACTCGCCTGATCCTTACCAGAACTGTAAGCAAGGCATAGCAGTTAAGACGGTCATAGGTCTGAGGGATAGTACGGGTTCCCTGGTGAAGTCCAGATCAGGGATCCTGGAGATCTTCAGGTCATATTACGCAGACCTTCTGGGAAGAAAGGACCTTAGTCGGGACAGGATGGAAAGCTTTCTGGATTCTACTCCAGGATTGGGAAATGATACATTGCCTTTGATGGATTTGACAGAACCAATTTCAGCGGATGAGGTAGTTCGTGCTATAGAGAAGCTGGCTACCAAAAAGTCGCCTGGGCCAGATGGGTTGACAGCTGAATTTTACAAGTGTTTTAAGTCCATTCTGGCTCCCTTTTTAGCGGAGGTTTATAACAGCTGTTTAGAAGAGGGTTCTCTCCCTCCCTCCATGAGGCAATCCGCTGTGATTCTTCTGTCAAAAGGTAAAGACCCCTCAATAATTGAGAACTGGCGCCCCATCAGTCTTCTCAATGTTGATAGAAAGATCTTGGCGAAGATTCTTTTTTGGCGCTTGTCGTCAGTAGCAGGCGATTTGTTGTCCAATCATCAGCACTGCTCGGTCCAGGGCAGAAGTACCTTTTCAGCAATTTTAGCTGTCCGGGAGGCTTTGGAGCGATGCAGGGCTGCTGGATGGAGAAAGTACTTGCTGGCATTGGATCAGGCGAAGGCTTTTGATCGAGTCAATCATGAGTACCTGTATTTGCTACTTGGTAGATACGGCCTGCAGGGGAGGTTTATTGATTGGCTGAAAACATTATATAAAGGGGCTGAGAGCTTCCCACTTGTTAATGGTTGGGTTGGACGGCCTTTTGAGGTTGGCTCTGGTGTGCGCCAGGGGTGTCCTTTGAGCCCCCTGCTATATGTATTCGCAATCGACCCCTTCATAAGAAGGTTAGAGAGTGGATCGTTGTGTGGGGTGCCTTTGGGCATTGCTGGTGTGCCGCCTTTGAAGGTCGTGGCCTATGCCGATGATGTGTCTGTTATTATCTCTGGGATGGAGGAGGCGCAGGAGGTGGTCTCTGTGATAAAGCAGTACACTGAGGCTTCTGGCTCTAAAATCAATCATGAAAAGAGTGAAGTTTTCTGGATGGGTGAGGAGGGTGAAAGCTTCGAACTTCCGGATGCCTTCCCAGAGCCCCAGCAGGAAATTAAAGTGTTGGGCATCAAATTTGGTCCTGGTGACTATGGTCATCGAAATTGGGAAAGCAGGTTGTTGAATGCCAATGCCAAGGTGGCAAGCTGGAAGAAATGGAAACTTTCCTTGAGGGAAAGGGTTGACTTGATTAAAACTTACCTGATCCCAATCTTTTTATATGTCAGCTTTGTCTGTATCTTGCCGGAATCTCTCTATGCAAGGGTGTACAGCTGCTTTTTCCAACTGTTATGGGGAAATAGGCTGAACCTGATCAAACGCAATGTAACTTACCTGTCCAGGCGGGAGGGTGGTCTAGGAATGGTCAACCCTATAGTTTTCTTTTCTCTGCTTTTTTTAAAGTATAATCTTGGTAATATGTTAGCAGAGACCCCGCCGGGATGGGTGGGTATTTTTCAATCTTGGTTTAGGCCTTTTCTGCGATGCTGGGAAGATGGCGGGCCAGTGAAAAGTCTGAGAGTCCGACATGGCAAGCTTCCGGCTTATGTTGCCCCGTGTCTGAAAATACTTAGGCAGTGGCAGGTGACAGTGGGGGATATCAAGTCCCTCCCCAGAAAGCTTCTGGAGAAGAGGATTTTGGGCTCTGCTTTCAGTGTGTCGCTGACTTTAAGGGATTGCCCAGGCCCCATAATGAGGGAGGGGTTGCGTTTAATTAACTTAGGAAGAATCCCTTTGAAGTTTAGGGATCAAGCCTGGCTCGCTTTCCATGGAAGGCTCTATGTGAGAGGGAACCTGAAGCATCGCCCTGTGGATGATCGGGATTGTCCTAGAGCGGAGTGTGTTGGTAAAGTGGAGTCTATGGACCACTTTTTGCTCCAGTGTCCCTTTAACATAGAGGTGTATAAAAGGGTGGGGAGGGCTCTAGGCATCCCCTTTCTCTATCGCATGAGTTATGCGGAGTGGGTGTACGGGGCATTCCCGACTCGCTGGGATTTTGATTTGAATACACTTTTTCTAGTTAGTATAGTTGTCCGTTACTTCACGTGGAATGCACGGTGCCAGATTACCCTGCGGAAGAAAGTCCTCCCTGTCGAGGTGGTGGTGTACGATATTCTTGGTGAGGTTGGGAAGATTCGGGGTCTTGAGAAGGGCAGGGAGCCTCGAGCGGTCTGGATAAGGGCGTGGAGGAATATCAGACCTGCTTTTGGTGAACTGTCCATCTCTGGGTGAAAAGCTTTTTTCCTATGCTATTTTTTTCACGCCCTTAGCTTTTGTTAGTTAATATCTTCATTTTTGAAGAAGGGCTGCATGCATAATGGGAGTGGTTTTGTTTCTTGACCTCGCAGGTTTGATGTCTGGTGTGGTGGTGTGAGTCTTATTAAGATAATTTTTTTTCCGGTAATGATGTGTTTCATGATGTGAGTTTTGTTTTTGCTGTAAAGGCAGTCTTTATTTGAGAGCAGAATTTGCTATGTATTTTTTTTTCCCCCCTTTTCATGTAAATATGTATATATTTATTTATGTATATTGATTTTATGCTTATTGATTGCAAGACTTTTAATAAACAAAATTGGGAAGAATGTCCCTTACATTGGTGGTCAGCGGGAAGAATGCTCCTTACATTGGTGGTCAGTGGGAAGAATGTCCCTTACATTGGTGATCAGTGGGAAGAATGTCCCTTACATTGGTGGTCAGCGGGAAGAATGCTCCTTACATTGGTGGTCAGCGGGAAGAATGCTCCTTACATTGGTGATCAGTGGGAAGAATGTTCCTTACATTGGTGGACAGTAGGAAGAATGTTCCTTACATTGGTGGTCAGCGGGAAGAATGCTCCTTACATTGGTGATCAGTGGGAAGAATGTCCCTTACATTGGTGGTCAGTGGGAAGAATGTTCCTTACATTGGTGGTCAGTGGGAAGAATGTTCCTTACATTGGTGGTCAGTGAGAAGAATGTCCCTTACATTGGTGATCAGTGGGAAGAATGCTCCTTACATTGGTGGTCAGCGGGAAGAATGCTCCTTACATTGGTGATCAGTGGGAAGAATGTTCCTTACATTGGTGGTCAGTAGGAAGAATGTTCCTTACATTGGTGGTCAGTGAGAAGAATGTCCCTTACATTGGTGGTCAGTGGGAAGAATGTCCCTTACATTGGTGGTCAGTGGGAAGAATGTTCCTTACATTGGTGGTCAGTGGGAAGAATGTCCCTTACATTGGTGATCAGTGGGAAGAATGTCCCTTACATTGGTGGTCAGCGGGAAGAATGCTCCTTACATTGGTGGTCAGTGGGAAGAATGTTCCTTACATTGGTGGTCAGCGGGAAGAATGCTCCTTACATTGGTGATCAGTGGGAAGAATGTTCCTTACATTGGTGGTCAGTAGGAAGAATGTTCCTTACATTGGTGGTCAGTGAGAAGAATGTCCCTTACATTGGTGGTCAGTGGGAAGAATGCTCCTTACATTGGTGGTCAGCGGGAAGAATGCTCCTTACATTGGTGATCAGTGGGAAGAATGTTCCTTACATTGGTGGACAGTAGGAAGAATGTCCCTTACATTGGTGGTCAGTGGGAAGAATGCTCCTTACATTGGTGGTCAGTGGGAAGAATGCTCCTTACATTGGTGGTCAGTGGGAAGAATGCTCCTTACATTGGGGGTCAGTGGGAAGAAGGAGGAGGACACACCCAAGGAGCTCTCTGTGAGAACCAGCCCTTTTCAAGCCTGGGCCTTGCTTGCTAGCTTGGCCCAGGAACAATGCCTGATCCTGGGGGAGGCCCTGGGAGGGATCCCCCTGATGACACGGGGCCTAGTGAGGAGGAGGTGGAGGACCTGTCTGTGGGTCCAGGCCCCGGTGAGAATGCGGATGTCTTCAGCCAGAAGGTTATCAATCGTTTTAGGGCGATTGGGAGAGCGGAAGAAAAACTTAAAGGTTTGAAGGCTGAACACAAATCCTTCAAAACTAAGTATTTCCAGGCCTGGAGTAAAAATCGCACAGCCATGAAGCCTGAGTTGCAGGAATTGGAGGAAAAGGTGAAGAAACAAACTTTATTATTGGAAAGGCTGAAAGACGGAAGTGGAGCATTTAAAGAAAAATTTGACAATGAGAGGAGATTTACCAGCCAAGCATCAGCAAGCTCTGTGGATCAGCAGCCTCAAGTAATGGATGACCAGGCTCCATCTGCCTCTGCACCTCTCCCCCCATGCCAGAACTGGGAATCACCAGCGGCAACCAGCCAGGGGGTTGAGAGTGGACATGGATCCCTGACATTTATCCAGGAGATGGAGTCACCCCTGAAAGCAGACAAGTTTGTCTTTACTGATGATCCATCAGAAATCCCTGAGGATGGGCAGAGGAGATACAGGCCAGCAAAGCCAGTACTGGTGGAGAAATCCCAGTATACCATGCTGCCTTCCAGCATGTCTGCCCCACCTGCTGTAGTGGATGGTGTCCCAGGTGAGAAGGAGCTGCATATTGGAGTTATTGCTGAGGAGAAATCCGGTGCAGACATGCAGGGTAAATCCCTGACAGAATCACCAGATTGTGAAAGAAAGGTGGATGGACCTGCATCTAACACCCTAGGCATAGATTTTTCTGCTCCTGCTGAGACCAGTAGTCCCTCTACAAGCAAAATGGCTGCAAACTCCAAAGAGTTTGCTTCAGCTGAGTTTCC
>NC_138779.1:1003881-1318881 GCF_965119305.1 Pelophylax lessonae
ATACCATGACTTACACCATGTGTGGGCCCCCGAGGAGGCAGAGCCATGTGTGGGCCCCCGAGGAGGCAGAGCCATGTGTGGGCCCTGAGGAGGTGGAGCCATGTGTGGGCCCTGAGGAGGCGGAGCCCTGAACTGTGATGGTACATGTTCCTTTAGGCTCCGTTCACATTTAGGCATTTCGGATCGCGGGCAGAATTTGTCCCCGATTCTGAACCATTGCAAGTCGCGGGACACCCCCAGCGATTCCTGTGACTTGCAATGGCATCCCAAACACGGCGCAATTTTGACGCAATTGTCGCCTGATGAATCGCGCAAAGAGAATCGCGGGACGCCTGCTGCCCAAAAGGAGTATTTCCAAAACGCTGATATGTGACCGGAGCCTACAGGAACTTATAGAATGGGTGTGTCCATGTGATGGGATATTTATAGAATGGGTGTGTCCATGTGATGGGATATTTATAAAATTGGATACTTTGTTGTCAGAAGAAGATCCGTGTTTTTATTTGTTTCCAAAAACTTCCTTAGAGTTTGTTTACATTCTGAGAATAAATAAATAAATCCGACAATCCGTCCATAGAGGAAGTCACATGACCTAAGCTTCTTCTCCTGTATCTTGTCTGCAGTCTCTGACCGTCTCCTGTACTATGTCTGCAGTCTCTGACCGTCTCCTGTACTATGTCTGCAGTCTCTGACCATCTCCTGTACCATGTCTGCAGTCTCTGACCATCTCCTGTACTATGTCTGCAGTCTCTGACCGTCTCCTGTACTATGTCTGCAGTCTCTGACCGTCTCCTGTACTATGTCTGCAGTCTCTGACCGTCTCCTGTACTATGTCTGCAGTCTCTGACCGTCTCCTGTACTATGTCTGCAGTCTCTGACCGTCTCCTGTACTATGTCTGCAGTCTCTGACCGTCTCCTGTACTATGTCTGCAGTCTCTGACCATCTCCTGTACCATGTCTGCAGTCTCTGACCGTCTCCTGTACTATGTCTGCAGTCTCTGACCGTCTCCTGTACTATGTCTGCAGTCTCTGACCGTCTCCTGTACTATATCTGCAGTCTCTGACCATCTCCTGTACTATATCTGCAGTCTCTGACCGTCTCCTGTACCATGTCTGCAGTCTCTGACCATCTCCTGTACTATGTCTGCAGTCTCTGACCGTCTCCTGTACTATGTCTGCAGTCTCTGACCGTCTCCTGTACTATGTCTGCAGTCTCTGACCATCTCCTGTACCATGTCTGCAGTCTCTGACCATCTCCTGTACTATGTCTGCAGTCTCTGACCGTCTCCTGTACTATGTCTGCAGTCTCTGACCGTCTCCTGTACTATGTCTGCAGTCTCTGACCGTCTCCTGTACTATGTCTGCAGTCTCTGACCATCTCCTGTACCATGTCTGCAGTCTCTGACCGTCTCCTGTACTATGTCTGCAGTCTCTGACCGTCTCCTGTACTATGTCTGCAGTCTCTGACCATCTCCTGTACTATATCTGCAGTCTCTGACCGTCTCCTGTACCATGTCTGCAGTCTCTGACCATCTCCTGTACTATGTCTGCAGTCTCTGACCGTCTCCTGTACTATGTCTGCAGTCTCTGACCGTCTCCTGTATATCAGTATATATATATATTTCCTGACATTGGTTGTGTTATAGATTTGTATGAATAGTCGCCGGGTTTAGGACCGCGCGGCCCCCATGCTGGGATTTCACTCCATGATTTTCTTGTTTCTTCTTTTATTTCATTGTCAGATTTTATTGTCAATCTTCTGTTTTTTGTTTCTTTAAATTTTCAATAAAAAGAAATTAAACAAAAAATAAATAAATAAATATATATGAGAGGCTCTGACATGTTTCAGGCACTCACCTGTAGAGGGCGTGTCCCCAGAAAGGGGGAGGGGTAATTATCTGAGCTCTCTTCTCACTCATCAGTAGATGGAAGTTTGGGCCCCCATCAATGATTCCTCACCCCCCCATATATCTGACCCCCCCACTATCCGACCCCCCCCCCACTATCCGACCTCCCCCCCCCCATATATCCCACCCCCCCCCATATATCTGACCCCCCCACTATCCGACCCCCCCCCATATATCTGACCCCCCCATATATCTGACCCCCCCACTATCCGACCCCCCCCCATATATCTGACCCCCCCACTATCCGACCCCCCCCCATATATCTGACCCCCCATATATCTGACCCCCCCCCCCCCCCATATATCTGACCCCCCCACTATCCGACCCCCCCATATATCTGACCCCCCCCATATATCTGACCCCCCCACTATCCGACCCCCCCCATATATCTGACCCCCCCACTATCCGACCCCCCCATATATCTGACCCCCCCACCCCCCCATATATCCCATCCCCCTCCCATGTCTGACCCCCCCCAGTCCTCAGGTCGGGGCTCCCAGTTGCTCGGGGAAGGTGTCGCCGTTTCATGCAGACATCCCGGGGGGGGGAGGAGTCGGATGTTGGGGGAGGGGACAAACTCCGGGAAGAGCGAACAGGAGTGAGATCTTCACACTTCACCGTCACTCCGGATTAATGGGGTATAAAAAGTCCCGGGACCTCTCGCCCACGCACACCAGCCCGGCTATAGACCGACCGGGACCACCGGGACCGACCGACCGACCACAGAAGGACTGCATGCGGTGATCGGAGGTCGGAGATGGATTGGAGGAATTCCGCCCGACTTCTCCTCCTTCCCCTCCACATCGTCCTGTGTGTGCTGAGATCGGCCGCCCCGACTTCTCCTCCCCCCCCGACCGAGAGACCTGAGAGGGGACACCGTGCTGATTACCGGAGGGGGGAGGGGCATCGGGAGACACCTGGCCCGAGAATTCTCCGGCAAGGAGCTAAGAAGGTAAGACCCCCCCCCCAATTTACCTGTTCATGGACCCCCCCCCCCCAATTTACCTCTTCATGGACCCCCCCCCCCAATTTACCTCTTCATGGACCCCCCCCCCAATTTACCTCTTCATGGACCCCCCCCAATTTACCGGTCATGGACCCCCCCAAAACCTACCTGTTCATGGACCCCCCCAATTTACCTCTTCATGGACCCCCCCCCAATTTACCTCTTCATGGACCCCCCCCCAATTTACCTCTTCATGGACCCCCCCAATTTACCTCTTCATGGACCCCCCCCCCCAAAACCTACCTGTTCATGGACCCCCCCAATTTACCTCTTCATGGACCCCCCCCCCCCAATTTACCGGTTCATGGACCCCCCCCAATTTACCTCTTCATGGACCCCCCCCAATTTACCTCTTCATGGACCCCCCCCCCCCCCAAAACCTACCTGTTCATGGACCCCCCCAATTTACCTCTTCATGGACCCCCCCCCCCCAATTTACCGGTTCATGGACCCCCCCAATTTACCGGTTCATGGACCCCCCCCTAAAACCTACCTGTTCATAGCCCCCCCCCCAATTTACCTGTTCATAGACCCCCCCCTAAACCTAACTGTTCATGGACCCCCCCCCCCCCAATTTACCTCTTCATGGACCCCCCCAAAACCTACCTGTTCATAGAACCCCCCGGGTCATAGACCCCCCTTTCCTTCACCTAGTCCTGTACCTCCTCTACCTTGTCATAGACCCCTCCACCCTGTGCTAGGTCCCCCGAAATTCCCCACCTGGTGATGTCCCCCCCACCACCGTGTCATAGATGTCCTCCACCTGGTCATGGACCCATCCCTGTGATGACCCCCAACACCCCCCCCCCCCCACCCACCTCTCCACCTGGTATGCCAATCCCCCACCTTGCACTTAGCATGGTTTTGGGACCTCTTTAGAAGTCCCTGTCTCAGGTTGGTCAGATCTGATTGGTCGGTATTTGTAGAATTCTGTTTATCTCTTTAATAAAAGTCCGGAGGCAGGAGAAGGCTCCCGGCATGTGATGGGTTAATCCCGCTGACCTGAACATCCGTCCAATCACACCGAGATCCCTTACTGCCGCTTCTGTGTGGGGTCAGAGTTCAACCAGAGGGAGGGCGCCTGCAGGCGGAGGTAACTTGGCATGGCCCCTGGGTGCAGGGTGGAAGGGGGCCCCTGGGTGCAGGGTGTAAGGGCTCCTGGCATGGCCCCTGGGTGCAGGGTGGAAGGGCTCCTGGGTGCAGGGTGTAAGGGCTCCTGGCAGGGCCCCTGGGTGCAGGGTGGAAGGGGGCTCCTGGGTGCAGGGTGGAAGGGCTCCTGGCAGGGCTCCTGGGTGCAGGGTGTAAGGGCTCCTGGGTGCAGGGTGTAAGGGCCCCTGGGTGCAGGGTGGCAGGGCCCCTGGGTGCAGGGTGGCAGGGCCCCTGGGTGCAGGGTGGAAGGGGGCCCCTGGGTGCAGGGTGGAAGGGCTCCTGGCATGGCTCCTGGGTGCAGGGTGGGAAGGGCTCCTGGCATGGCTCCTGGGTGCAGGGTGGAAGGGCTCCTGGCAGGGCTCCTGGGTGCAGGGTGTAAGGGCTCCTGGGTGCAGGGTGGAAGGGGGCCCCTGGGTGCAGGGTGGAAGGGTGGCCCTGGGTGCAGGGTGTAAGGGCTCCTGGGTGCAGGGTGTAAGGGCCCCCGGGATCAGAGTGTAAAGAGGACGTGGCATGTTGTCTGCCACTTGGGTCCAAGGTCTATCCTGAGGACATGGCGCCCCCCCCCCCCCCCGGTGTGTACACAGCCATGAAGCGCCCACTTCTGGCAGTCAGGTGGCTCCGGCCCCGTGATCCCGGCTAGAAATAGCTCGGGGCGGTCGGCTCATCTTGGCACAGAGGAGGTCCTGGCATTTAAACCGACAGAGCAGCAAATTCCCCGGCTGTCACTTCTGTCTATTCATGGGGGGGGGGGGGGGAAGGAACTGTCAGAATGGAGGAGGAAGTCCTCGGGGGTATGCTGCATTGTAATATTTCCTGAATGGAGGGGGGGGGGTCTCCTATAGGAATCATTTCCAGGGACGCACTGCTGAGCCATTGTATGGGGGGGGGTCTCCGATTGGAATCATTTCCAGGGACGCACTGCTGAGCCATTGTATGGGGGGGGGTCTCCAATAGGAATCATTTCCAGGGACGCTCTGCTGAGCCATTGTATGGGGGGGGGGGTCTCCGATTGGAATAATTTCCAGGGACGCACTGCTGAGCTATTGTATGGGGGGGGGTCTCCGATGGGAATCCTTTCCAGGGACGCCCTGCTAAGCCATTGTATGGGGGGGGTCTCCGATAGGAATAATTTCCAGGGACGCACTGCTGAGCCATTGTATGGGGGGGGGGGTCTCCGATAGGAATAATTTCCAGGGACGCTCTGCTGAGCTATTGTATGGGGGGGGTCTCCGATAGGAATAATTTCCAGGGACGCACTGCTGAGCCATTGTATGGGGGGGGTCTCCGATAGGAATAATTTCCAGGGACGCACTGCTGAGCCATTGTATGGGGGGGGGTCTCCGATAGGAATCATTTCCAGGGACGCTCTGCTGAGCTATTGTATGGGGGGGGTCTCCGATTGGAATCATTTCCAGGGACGCACTGCTGAGCCATTGTATGGGGGGGGGGGGGCTCTGATGGGAATCATTTCCAGGGATGTTCTGCTGAGCCATTGTATGGGGGGGGTCTCCGATAGGAATAATTTCCAGGGACGCTCTGCTGAGCCATTGTATGGGGGGGGGTCTCCGATAGGAATCCTTTCCAGGGACTCACTGCTGAGCCATTGTATGGGGGGGGGGGGTCTCCGATAGGAATCCTTTCCAGGGATGCACTGCTGAGCCATTGTATGGGGGGGGGGTCTCCGATAGGAATAATTTCCAGGGACGCACTGCTGAGCCATTGTATGGGGGGGGTCTCCGATAGGAATAATTTCCAGGGACGCTCTGCTGAGCTATTGTATGGGGGGGGGGTCTCCGATAGGAATAATTTCCAGGGACGCACTGCTGAGCCATTGTATGGGGGGGGGGTCTCCGATAGGAATAATTTCCAGGGACGCTCTGCTGAGCTATTGTATGGGGGGGGGGTCTCCGATAGGAATAATTTCCAGGGACGCACTGCTGAGCCATTGTATGGGGGGGGGGGGTCTCCGATAGGAATAATTTCCAGGGACGCACTGCTGAGCCATTGTATGGGGGGGGGGTCTCCGATAGGAATCATTTCCAGGGACGCCCTGCTGAGCTATTGTATGGGGGGGGGTCTCCGATGGGAATCATTTCCAGGGACGCACTGCTGAGCTATTGTATGGGGGGGGGGTCTCCGATGGGAATCATTTCCAGGGACGCACTGCTGAGCTATTGTATGGGGGGGGGTCTCCGATTGGAATCATTTCCAGGGACGCACTGCTGAGCTATTGTATGGGGGGGGGTCTCCGATGGGAATCATTTCCAGGGACGCACTGCTGAGCTATTGTATGGGGGGGGGTCTCCGATGGGAATCATTTCCAGGGACGCACTGCTGAGCTATTGTATGGGGGGGGGTCTCCGATGGGAATCCTTTCCAGGGACGCACTGCTGAGCTATTGTATGGGGGGGGGTCTCCGATGGGAATCATTTCCAGGGACGCACTGCTGAGCTATTGTATGGGGGGGGGTCTCCGATGGGAATCCTTTCCAGGGACGCCCTGCTGAGCCATTGTATGGGGGGGGTCTCCGATAGGAATAATTTCCAGGGACGCACTGCTGAGCCATTGTATGGGGGGGGGTCTCCGATAGGAATAATTTCCAGGGACGCTCTGCTGAGCTATTGTATGGGGGGGGGGGTCTCCGATAGGAATAATTTCCAGGGACGCACTGCTGAGCCATTGTATGGGGGGGGGTCTCCGATAGGAATAATTTCCAGGGACGCACTGCTGAGCCATTGTATGGGGGGGGGGTCTCCGATAGGAATCATTTCCAGGGACGCCCTGCTGAGCTATTGTATGGGGGGGGTCTCCGATTGGAATCATTTCCAGGGACGCACTGCTGAGCTATTGTATGGGGGGGGGTCTCCGATGGGAATCATTTCCAGGGACGCTCTGCTGAGCTATTGTATGGGGGGGGTCTCCGATTGGAATCATTTCCAGGGACGCACTGCTGAGCTATTGTATGGGGGGGGGTCTCCGATTGGAATCATTTCCAGGGACGCACTGCTGAGCCATTGTATGGGGGGGTCTCCGATGGGAATAATTTCCAGGGACGCACTGCTGAGCCATTGTATGGGGGGGGGGGTCTCTGATGGGAATAATTTCCAGGGACGCACTGCTGAGGGGAGTTTGCATTGCCCACCATAGTACAAGGTCGATGTTTTGGTGTTTTCTCCCTGGCTGGGGGCAGTGAAGGGTTAATGTGGGGGAGGGGATCGCGGCGCTCCGTTTTTGCTGTAATGATCGGAAATTTACATTTTATTAGAAATCCCGACATTGGGGGGCGTGGCCTCCTGACCTCTCTGTGCCGATCCCACCCATCTCCTCCACCAGTAATAATACCGGAGTCTCTGTGACCTCAGGTAACCCCGCCCATCCCATCCATGAGCGCTCCTCGCAGGACGCTCCGTCTTCTGCAAATTGATACATTTGTTTCAAAATAAGATTTCCTGACTGTAAACAAACAAATTTCCCCGGCCTATTGCATCCGCCCCCTAGGAGACCCGACCCATTGCATCCGCCCCCTAGGAGACCCGGCCTATTGCATCCGCCCCCTAGGAGACCCGGCCTATTGCATCCGCCCCTCTAGGAGACCCGACTCCTTGCATCCGCCCCGACCCATTGCACCCGCCCCCTAGGTGGCCCGACCCATTGCATCCGCCCCCTAGGAGGCCCGACCCATTGCATCCGCCCCCTAGGAGGCCCGACCCATTGCATCCGCCCCCTAGGAGGCCCGACCCATTGCATCCGCCCCCTAGGAGACCCGGCCTATTGCATCCGCCCCCTAGGAGACCCGACTCCTTGCATCCGCCCCTCTAGGAGACCCGACTCCTTGCATCCGCCCCTCTAGGAGACCCGACCCATTGCATCCGCCCCCTAGGAGACCCGACCCATTGCATCCGCCCCCTAGGAGACCCGACCCATTGCATCCGCCCCCTAGGAGACACGGCCTATTGCATCCGCCCCCTAGGTGGCCCGACCCATTGCACCCCTTCCCCTGGCCATTCAGTCCTATAGGCCAGTGGTCCTCAACCCTGGCCCTCAGGGCCCACTAACCGGCCAGGTTTGCAAGATAACTGAAATACATCCCAGGTGATATACAGTGGGTACGGAAAGTATTCAGACCCCCTTAAATTTTTCACTCTTTGTTATATTGCAGCCATTTGCTAAAATCATTTAGGTTGATTCTTCTTCCTCATGAATGTACACATAGCACCCCATACTGACAGAAAAACACAGAATTGTTGACATTGTTGCAGATTTATTAAAAAAGAAAAACTGAAATATCACATGGTCCTAAGTATTCAGACCCTTTGCTCAGTATTTAGTAGAAGCCCCCTTTTGATCTAATACAGCCAGGAGTCTTTTTGGGAAAGATGCAACAAGTCTTTCACACCTGGATTTGGGGATCCTCTGCCATTCCTCCTTGCAGATCCTCTCCAGTTCTGTCAGGTTGGATGGTAAACGTTGGTGGACAGCCATTTTTAGGTCTCTCCAGAGATGCTCAATTGGGTTTAAGTCAGGGCTCTGGCTGGGCCATTCAAGAACAGTCACGGAGTTGTTGTGAAGCCACTCCTTCGTTATTTTAGCTGTGTGCTTAGGGTCATTGTCTTGTTGGAAGGTAAACCTTCGGCCCAGTCTGAGGTCCAGAGCAATCTGGAGAAGGTTTTTGTCCAGGATATCCCTGTACTTGGCCGCATTCATCTTTCCCTCGATTGCAACCAGTCGTCCTGTCCCTGCAGCTGAAAAACACCCCCACAGCATGATGCTGTCACCACCATGCTTCACTGTTGGGACTGTATTGGACAGATGATGAGCAGTGCCTGGTTTTCTCCACACATACCGCTTAGAATTAAGGCCAAAAAGTTCTATTTTGGTCTCATCAGACCAGAGAATCTTATTTCTCACCATCTTGGAGTCCTTCAGGTGTTTTTTTAGCAAACTCCATGCGGGCTTTCATGCGTCTTACACTGAGGAGAGGCTTCCGTCGGGCCACTCTGCCATAAAGCCCCAACTGGTGGAGGGCTGCAGTGATGGTTGACTTTCTACAACTTTCTCCCATCTCCTGACTGCATCTCTGGAGCTCAGCCACAGTGATCTTTGGGTTCTTCTTTACCTCTCTCACCAAGGCTCTTCTCCCCCGATAGCTCAGTTTGGCCGGACGGCCAGCTCTAGGAAGGGTTCTGGTCGTCCCAAACGTCTTCCATTTGAGGATTATGGATGCCACTGTGCTCTTAGGAACCTTAAGTGCAGCAGAAATATTTTTGTAACCTTGGCCAGATCTGTGCCTTGCCACAATTCTGTCTCTGAGCTCTTCAGGCAGTTCCTTTGACCTCATGATTCTCATTTGCTCTGACATGCATTGTGATCTGGAAGGTCTTATATAGACAGGTGTGTGGCTTTCCTAATCAAGTCCAATCAGTATAATCAAACACAGCTGGACTCAAATGAAGGTGTAGAACCATCTCAAGGATGATCAGAAGAAATGGAAAGCACCTGAGTTAAATATATGAGTGTCACAGCAAAGGGTCTGAATACTTAGGACCATGTGATATTTCAGTTTTTCTTTTTTAATAAATCTGCAACAATGTCAACAATTCTGTGTTTTTCTGTCAGTATGGGGTGCTATGTGTACATTCATGAGGAAGAAGAATGAACGCAATATAACAAAGAGTGAAAAATTTAAGGGGGTCTGAATACTTTCCGTACCCACTGTAATTTGCTGCTCAGTGATTGCAGTATTCTAGTCTGCATCTCCCCAAGGTAATACTTAAAATCTGGCCTGTTAGTGGGCCCTGAGGACCGGAGTTGAGGACCACTCCTATAGGCCATCCATTCCATAGGTAACCCGTCCCATCCGTTTCATAGGCATTCAAACTCATAGGCGACGCTTCACATAGGCGTCCAATCCAGTAGGTGGCGTTTCCCATAGGCCACCTGTCCCATGGGCAACCTGTCTTGGCCATCCCATAGGTGACCCATCCTATAGGCAACCCCCTCCCATAGGCTATTCATCCCACTCATCCCATCTATCCCATGGCGACCCGTCCCATAGGTGATCCACCCCAAAGGCATTCCGTCCCATAGGGGACTCGTCCCATAGGCAGTCAATTCCGTAGGTGACCCATCCCATAGGAGATCCATCCCATCAATCCCATGGATGACCCATCCCATAGGCGATCCCTCCCATCAATCCCATGGGCGACCCATCCCATAGGGGATCCATCCCATCAATCCCATGAATGACCCATCCCATAGGCAATCCGTCCCATCAATCCCATGGGCGACCCATCCAATAAGGGGATCCATCCCATCAATCCCATGAATGACCCATCCCATAGGGGATCCATCCCATCAATCCCATGGACGACCCATCCCATAGGCGATTCATCCCACCCCTCCCATAGGCGTTCAGTCCCATCCGCCCCAATAGGTGGCCTGTCCCATAAACCATCCCTACATAACCCCCCCCCCCCCATACAGCCCTTAGATGGGCCTACACAACCCCCGCCATCTTGGATGTGATGTCAACAGACTGTCACTCAGATGGCCCTCACTATTCCCCTTCACTCCTCTCCGGCAGATACATTGAAGGTTATGTAGAAAGGTGAGGGGTGGAACGAAGGAGCTGGGCCAGCACAGGCAGTAATTAGCTCCTCCCAGGAAATGTGTAAGGCTGAGGGGGACTGAGAACAAACGCTGCCGGGGAGCGGATTTTCTGGGATCTCTCCAGTTGGTGATGACCGGAGTCTCTTTTATTGCTGCGCGCCTCTGTGTGTGTTGGGTGATGGGAAGGGGCGTCGCTGTTGACCTGCTGGCGGTTGGTATAGCGCCCCCCCCCCTGCTGGCGGTTGGTATAGCGCCCCCCCCTGCCGGCGGTTGGTATAGCGCCCCCCCCTGCCAGCGGTTGGTATAGCGCCCCCCCCCCTGCCGGCGGTTGGTATAGCGCCCCCCCTGCCGGCGGTTGGTATAGCGCCCCCCCTGCCGGCGGTTGGTTTAGCGCCCCCTACTTCCATTGTGATGGGAATTTTGTGTTGGTAGTTTTGAGGTGATTTTCTCAGCCAGGTGAATTGGCGTTCCCTGGAGAGCGATGACTCAACGCGGGAATATAAAGAGAAATAATCACCAGGGGCGTGCCGCGGCGCGGGAAATAATCACTGAACAGGCCGCGGCACGCCCCTCTCTGCTGCACGCTGTGCCGGCTCAGCGCTTTTCCTGGCTCCTCATTTTCTCTTCTAGAACTTTGACACTTTTATCTGCAGAAAACATTAATGGAGGAAAATACAGGGACCTCAAACAATGCTCACCGCCTGGCTGCCCCGGGCTCAATCATTTCTGTGATCCTCACCTGGGACAAGGATGTGCACTCATCACATGACAGCCAGGCAATTCACATTCTCTATTCTCTCAGTGCAGAAAAAAGTGAGCAGAGGGATGGGCCTGTCAGCTTTACTTCTGCTCTTTTCTGTCCAGGCGCAAGCTGGGGGGGGGGGGGGAACCGTCTGGTTGCAGGCTGTGGGGGGAGGTCACTTTCCTGGCTGCTGTCTGGCAGGCCTGTGGATGGTGACCCCGGGGGATGGGGTGCAGTAGGTAGTAGGTTCCATTTCTGGCTTTCAGTGAAATCTGTACGACTCTTCTCCATCCCGTCCGGCTGAGTGAGGCTGATGGATCGATGTGACCTCCCCCCCCCCCCCGGTCCCCGGTATATCGGACGGCGGCGGTGATTTGCGGTCGGAATTGATTTTCCTCTCCGCATGGAGTGAGAATTATCGAGTGCTGAAGAGACAATTTGTCTATAAAAATGTCATTATGGGGATCAGTCAGAAAATGGCTTTCTAAAGGCCGGGGTCTGCGCTGTGAGGGAGGCTCTGCGCTGCACGGCCGGGGTCTGCGCTGTGAGGGAGGCTCTGCGCTGCACGGCCGGGGTCTGCGATGTGAGGGAGGCTCTGCGCTGCACGGCCGGGATCTGCGCTGTGAGGGAGGCTCTGCGCTGCACAGCCGGGGTCTGCGCTGTGAGGCAGGCTCTGCGCTGCACGGCCGGGGTCTGCGCTGTGAGGCAGGCTCTGCGCTGCACGGCCGGGGTCTGCGCTGTGAGGGAGGCTCTGCGCTGCACGGCCGGGGTCTGCGATGTGAGGGAGGCTCTGCGCTGCACGGCCGGGGTCTGCGCTGTGAGGGAGGCTCTGCGCTGCACGGCCGGGGTCTGCGCTGTGAGGGAGGCTCTGCGCTGCACGGCCGGGGTCTGCGCTGTGAGGGAGGCTCTGCGCTGCACGGCCGGGGTCTGCGATGTGAGGGAGGCTCTGCGCTGCACGGCCGGGGTCTGCGATGTGAGGGAGGCTCTGCGCTGCACGGCCGGGGTCTGCGATGTGAGGGAGGCTCTGCGCTGCACGGCCGGGGTCTGCGCTGTGAGGGAGGCTCTGCGCTGCACGGCCGGGGTCTGTGATGTGAGGGAGGCTCTGCGCTGCATGGCCGGGGTCTGCGATGTGAGGGAGGCTCTGCGCTGCACGGCGGGGTCTGCGCCGTGAGGGAGGCTCTGCGCTGCACGGCCGGGCTCTGCGCTGTGAGGTAGGCGCTGCACAGCCGGGGTCTGCGCTGTGAGGGAGGCTCTGCACTACACGGCCGGGGTCTGCGCTGAGAGGGAGGCTCTGCGCCGTGAGGGAGGCTCTGCGCCGTGAGGGAGGCTCTGCGCCGTGAGGGAGGCTCTGCGCTGAGAGGGAGGCTCTGCTCTGCATGGCCGGGGTCTGCGCTGTGAGGGAGGCTCTGCGCTGCACCGCCGGGTCTGCACACCCCCCCCCCCCCATTATGTTCTCCTTTATATATCTCCCCCCTGATGAAGCCTTCATATGAAGACAATACCTTTCGGGTTTTTGGGGAAATCTCAGCACTGAGCGGAGTAGAAACGATCGATATTTGTATCAGAAGCTCCAGAATCGGGGAGAGTTCTTCCCATCGTTCTATTCTAGCAGAGAGGCGAGGGGTCTCCTTGGTGCCCCCTGTAGGTGGACGCACCCCAGTTATTGTCCCATTGAAGTGATTGGAGCCATATTGGTGCACTTTGAGTTCTGTCTGTGGTTTTATTATTTGCAGGAACCTCCAAGTTTTTGGGGTGCTCCACCTTCATTAAGGTCAAAGTGAGTTCTGATTGGCCTTTGATGAAGGGGAAACGCCCTGAAAACCTGGACGTTGGTGCAAAGAAAGTTTCATAGACCGCATTCCATTGTTTCTTTAGCATTGAAATAAAGTTTTGTATTTTAGGCTGTGGGGGGTTCGGAGGTTCCTGCACCTCGCACCTCGCTCCTCTATTTATGAATTCTATTTTGTCAGCTGAGCGGTTGGACTTTTTCTATAATAAATGTTCGGATTTCATTCAAACTTTGAGGCTTTTTCAGCTTCTCCTTGTCAGAGCGGCGGCACCGCCGGAACTCGATGGCTGTGATTGGTTGGCCATTTATTTTCTATATAATAGAATTCAGCTACAATGTAATGTTTATTCAAAGCAGGAAAGTAAAAGGATTTGAGCCCCCCCCCTCCCCCCCCCCATCCCATTGATTTGTATGCACAGGACTTTATTGACCAATCAGTCTGCAATAAAAATGAACTCCCCTGATTGGCTGTTTGGAGGGCAGATAAGGCTTCATACAATTAGGAGTCCAATAGATCCTTTGAAGAGCCAATAATTCCCCCGGTCGCCCCGAGACGTCTGATGACCTCTGAGATAACGGATTGGACCGTCTCTGGATGGTTTGGTCTTTTTATTGGGCTCTAGGAGGACAATTTGTGGGCGGAGTCTTCAGGACTTCAAAAGGTTAGAGGGTTGTTGTCAGGTCAGTGTGACCCGGAGATTACGGCCTTATCTTCCTTAGAAGAGTTGAATGAATGTCTCATAAAAGGGCCTTGAACTTTAGGAGCCTTTGATGTGGTCTGGACCCCCCCCCTCCCCCCTCCTAGATGGAGATCTTCAGTGGCCTTTGTGATTTGCTGAGGAAGCCAAACTTCTAGACCAGAAAAATGTAGAGAGATTCTTTTCTTAGAAAGTACCGGGAATAAACCTATGAGCTACCAGTAGGTATAAGACACGGGTAACCAGAAATATATATATAGAGAGTGGAGCACCAGGACTAAGCAGCCAAGTCAGTATTGTCACCACCATCATATGAATAGAGAGAATCAGCGATCAGATCCTGGAAATAATGGATCACCCAATAACGGAGCAATAAATATATAAAATGCGTAGTAAAAGATGTGATAAATAATGTTACTGATGCAGCAGTGTAATCAAATCCCAATAAATATCCGAAGTATAGTATAAAAGATGCAATAATCAGTCAGCGGTCATAAATACATAAAAAATATAATAAAGTGATCAGTGCTGAGTAAGTGCAGAAATGATGATAAACTACTAAGCACCAGTAGCTAAAAAAGTGACGGTGATTCAACTACATAGAATAAGAAAAGACAAAATATAAATCCAAGTGTGAGGAAATGAATGAAAAAAGCGATATAAATCCAAAAAGTCTCAATAAAATGTAGGTAAAGATATATTCAAGTGCTGATATTAAACGTGAATAAATAAAGTGTTAAAAAATGATTGTTTTATCTTTGTAGTCACCGGGTCTTTTTATGGACTTTTGAGCACTTTATTTATTCACTGGAATCATCTTTTTATAATCACTGAATGTTTTTATGGACTTTTTAACACTTTATTATATTTTTTATGTATTTATTTTATCTATTTATGACCGCTGACTGATTATTGCATCTTTTATACTATACTTCGGATATTTATTGTGATTTGATTACACCGCTGCATCAGTAACATTATTTATCACATCTTTTACTACGTATTTTATATATTTATTGCTCCGTTATTGGGTGGTCCATTATTTCAAGGACTTGAGCGCTGATTCTCTCTATTCATATATTCTTTTCTTAGAGTTTTCACATCTCCAGAACTTTTACTCCGTTCTCAGCTAACCTCGGTATTTGGTGCAGTGACGGGATTGGTCGCAGTGGGGGGTTGGTCGCAGTGGGGGGTTGGTCGCAGTGGGGGGTTGGTCGCAGTGAGGGGTTGGTCGCAGTGGGGGAATGGTCGCAGTGAGGGGTTGGTCGCAGTGGGGGATTGGTCGCAGTGGGGGATTGGTCGCAGTGGGGGATTGGTCGCAGTGAGGGATTGGTCGCAGTGGGGGAATGGTTGCAGTGGGGGATTGGTCGCAGTGACGGATTGGTCACCGTTTAATGGTCACCATTTCCTGCACACCTCTAAGTGGAATGGGGCCCATTTCTGAAAATTGCTCGAGATTTGTTATTTCTTGAGGTTCTCTGTTGCCTCTTCCCTTCCATTCCAGTCTAAGGCTGGCCATACATGTTCAATTTTCCTTAATTTACATTAAACTATGTAGTGCAAGGGTCTGCCTAATTGGATACAATTGAAAGTTGTTTCGTTTGTTGACCTCCTATATTATGTTTTTGGTAAATGTAAAGGAAAATTGATGGCCACCCTAAGCATAGCTGTTCTTCCACACAGATGAGAGAACCTCCAAGAGACCCTGAACCCCGGAGCCATGCTGATAATTGGGGTAACCACCAACTGGCCAAACATTTTTGGCCTTTTCAGTGGGTTTTCCCATTGATGGTGTTGGTGATGCCACAATATATAATGCTTTTATTCACATTCCCTCAGAGAGTTCAGTTGAAGTTGTAACCCTAAGTTATCAAATTTTCAGGGATAGAATAAAGATGCCCATAGATCTTGGACAACAATCCAATGTCTGTAGGTGCAGCAAAAGACCCCAAATTGGAGACCTGGTACTCCTGCTTTTGGCCTCATGTAAGATGTTACCCAACATTTATACATTGGAAAACCTTGTCCTGTTCCAGTTATCTTCCTACTTAAGAGGGCTGTGCATGGCTGCCCTTCCAGTGCTCTGGACGTGGTGGCTGTGCCTTGGCTGCCCTTCCAGTGCTCTGGACGTGGTGGCTGTGCCTTGGCTGCCCTTCCAGTGCTCTGGACGTGGTGGCTGTGCCTTGGCTGCCCTTCCCGTGCTCTGGACGTGGTGGCTGTGCCTTGGCTGCCCTTCCCGTGCTCTGGACGTGGTGGCTGTGTCTTGGCTGCCCTTCCCGTGCTCTGGACATGGTGGCTGTGCCTTGGCTGCCCTTCCAGTGCTCTGGACATGGTGGCTGTGTCTTGGCTTCCCTTCCAGTGCTCTGGACGTGGTGGCTGTGCCTTGGCTGCCCTTCCAGTGCTCTGGACGTGGTGGCTGTGCCTTGGCTGCCCTTCCCGTGCTCTGGACGTGGTGGCTGTGCCTTGGCTGCCCTTCCCGTGCTCTGGACATGGTGGCTGTGTCTTGGCTTCCCTTCCAGTGCTCTGGACGTGGTGGCTGTGCCTTGGCTGCCCTTCCAGTGCTCTGGACGTGGTGGCTGTGCCTTGGCTGCCCTTCCAGTGCTCTGGACGTGGTGGCTGTGCCTTGGCTGCCCTTCCAGTGCTCTGGACGTGGTGGCTGTGCCTTGGCTGCCCTTCCAGTGCTCTGGACGTGGTGGCTAGAGGCAGTTGGCCCCGAATACAAGGTTGTTAGACTTGTCACTCTCCAATGTTGGTGGCATTCTTTACAAACTCTTTGCTTATCTTAACACCTTACTCCAAAAAACCTGAACTGTGCATGAGCACCACATACAAATAATAACTTTGTCAAGAAAGCTGCCCATAGCTATGGTGGGTCCAAAGGCAGGTCGCAGTGAAACCGAGTACCAGTTTTGTATGTTTAGAGCATCCCTGGGATCTGGGACTGGAGGGTTGCTTAGGAATGAAGCGGAGGATACCTAGAGATGCCTGATGTTGATTAGTTCATGTGTGGCTTATGGACTCCGGAGCCGGCCATAGATGGGAGAAATTTTCTTTCCTCCAGCCAAGGGTTGTTGTGTTTTTCTGTTTGGTGTGATTCATATTCTTCTTCCTCGGCCTCCTTCTATCCGATGTTCCATGAGCGGCACTCCCCTCCTTCTATCCGATGTTCCATGAGCTGCACTCCCCTCCTTCTATCCGATGTTCCATGAGCTGCACTCCCCTCCTTCTATCCGATGTTCCATGAGCTGCACTCACCTCCTTCTATCCGATGTTCCATGAGCGGCACTCCCCTCCTTCTATCCGATGTTCCATGAGCTGCACTCCCCTCCTTCTATCCGATGTTCCATGAGCTGCACTCACCTCCTTCTATCCGATGTTCCATGAGCGGCACTCCCCTCCTTCTATCCGATGTTCCATGAGCTGCACTCCCCTCCTTCTATCCGATGTTCCATGAGCTGCACTCCCCTCCTTCTATCCGATGTTCCATGAGCTGCACTCACCTCCTTCTATCCGATGTTCCATGAGCGGCACTCTCCTCCTTCTATCCGATGTTCTATGAGCGGCACTCACCTCCTTCTATCCGATGTTCTATGAGCGGCACTCCCCTCCTTCTATCCGATGTTCCATGAGCTGCACTCTCCTCCTTCTATCCGATGTTCCATGAGCGGCACTCTCCTCCTTCTATCCGATGTTCCATGAGCTGCACTCCCCTCCTTCTATCCGATGTTCTATGAGCGGCACTCACCTCCTTCGATGTTCTATGAGCTGCACTCACCTCCTTCTATCCGATGTTCCATGAGCTGCACTCACAAAGTGGCTCAATGTTTGGCCTTGCTGGCATTTGGAGAGAGAAGACCGATGAAAGCTCTCAGCCGAAGGCCACAATTTGTAGCGTATTCATCCCCTCATTTGTGTAATAGAAATTCCGTAGATGATTCCAAGAACGATTATACAATTTTTTTTTTTTGCAGAGCTGGAGAAACTCCGGCTTAGAGGCCGTCTTCATTTCCCAAAAGGAGGATGAAAGGCGGCGCTGTGGCCTGGATCTCATTAGTGCCGTCCCTGGCTGGTGAATGGTAGATTTTTATTTCTATGATAAGAGGATTTATAGATGGCCGGATAAAGACGTTCCATTATACAACTTCCAAATGTGTGCTTGTAATTGATGGCGGTCATTATCTGGCCGTATACTGCATATTATCTGGCCGTATACTGCATATTATCTGGCCGTATACTGCATATTATCTGGCCGTATACTGCTTATTATCTGGCCGTATACTGCTTATTATCTGGCCGTATACTGCATATTATCTGGCTGTATACTGCATATTATCTGCTTTATGTTGGCATTAAAATTGAGGTGATCCTCCTACACTGAGCCATGGCTCTCCTTCCTTCCTTCCTTCCTTCCTTCCTTCCTTCCATTCCTATCCTATTCAGAATGACTTCCTTCAGAGATGCCGGTGAGGCGGATTCCCATTCCGGGGATTTTCTACCCTGCAGACCATCATGGTGAAATCTCCGAGGTCCCAGCTCTGCCCGCCATCATCATTCTAAGAGAAGAGGTTCCCATTGTGTGAAATTGCTCTTTAGAGAAAAAACAAACTGATAAATGAAGTTCCGGCGCCATCCAAAACTCTGCAACCGCCAAAAGTCAGAAACTGAACTCCAACCTCCATTCCAGAGAGCTCCTGACATGGGGGATGGAGGGGTCTCCTTCAACACTATGCTGCTATCTGAGATTCACACCCACTTTCTACGTTTTATTCTGATTGGTGGATGAAAGGAATGTACTGACCCCCCCCCCCGCCCCCAATGGCTGTTCACTGCCAGTTACCCCTGAACCTGCCCAGTTGGGCCATTTTGGTGTCCATATCTCACCGTGCTTCCATCTCCAGTATCTATTATATCGCTGGAATTCTCATTGGTGAGGCGCAGTTCACTTTTGAGTTTTTGGCACCTTGGTCCCTGCGCCACATGCACACTTTTTTCGCACCGGCCTCTTGGGAGGGGCATTTTGGCCGGCACCAGAGGAATTTTTTTTATTCCTGGCCGGGGGGCTGTCAAGGTCTTGCACTTCTCCACTTCCCTTTCCCCACTCTTTTCTTTGTTGTGTCATGTTTGTCCCTTTTTGGTTGATCACTGCAGGACAAGTAGGGTGTGGGTCCTCAGGCCTGCCCTGAACGTCTTGGGAGGGGGTGGATACGGCCTTCTGGCTTGGTTCACCCTCTCTCCTGGGGTCTCCCTTCGGGGGAGCCCCACCTAGTACTTGGGGTGGGCTGTTTCGGCAGTCCCCTTGGAGAACGGGGTTTGCCAGGTTTTGGCTGGGCAGGCCATAGTGAGTACCTCAGTCCCCGTCAGGAGTCTCCCCCCCGGGGGATCAGGGTCAGGGCCCTTCCTCTTCGGAGGAGGGCTTTGTGTACGCACAGTGCACTTTTTTATGCACCGGGTGTTAGTCTATGAGTGTTCACACAACACCGGCTTAAACAAAAAATCTATTATATGGTAGTATGTGTGTTCTCTCTGCAGTGGGGGAGGGGAGGTGATATTTCTCTTCAAGCGGCATGGGCCAAAGTTTTCAATATACTTTGAGCTTTACTTCTATTGAAGCCTTACTTTAGATGAGGGTAAATCTGTGCTGATTGGTCGCCGTACATCACCCGCTGTGATCTTCCATGTGCTCATTGAGAAGAACCTTCTGATCTTCTCATTGTTGGCTCCTTCTGCCCCTTCCTTCCTTCCTTCCACCCTGCAGTCACCCTGCAAACCCCTTTGTTCCTTCCTCCATGCAGACCCTTCCTTCCTTCCTTCCTTCCTTCCTTCCTTCCTTCCTTCCTTCCTTCCTTCCACCCTGCAGTCACCCTGCAAACCCTTTGTTCTTTCCTTTCACCATGCAGACCCTTCCTTCCACCCTGCAAACCCTTTGTTCTTTCCTTCCACCATGCAGTCACCCTGCAAACCCTTCCTTCCACCATGCAGACCCTTCCTTCCTTCCACCATGCAGACCCTTCCTTCCTTCCTTCCACCATGCAAACCCTTCCTTCCTTCCACCATGCAGACCCTTCCTTCCTTCCTTCCTTCCACCATGCAGACCCTTCCTTCCTTCCTTCCACCATGCAGACCCTTCCTTCCTTCCTTCCACCATGCAGACCCTTCCTTCCTTCCTTCCACCATGCAGACCCTTCCTTTCTTCCTTCCACCATGCAGACCCTTTCTTCCTTCCTTCCTTCCTTCCTTCCTTCCTTCCTTCCTTCCTTCCTTCCTTCCTTCCTTCCTTTCACCATGCAGACCCTTCCTTCCTTCCTTCCTTCCTTTCACCATGCAGACCCTTCCTTCCTTCCTTCCTTCCTTTCACCATGCAGACCCTTCCTTCCTTCCTTCCTTCCTTTCACCATGCAGACCCTTCCTTCCTTCCTTCCTTTCACCATGCAGACCCTTCCTTCCTTCCTTCCACCCACCCTGCAGACCCTTCCTTTCACCCTGCAGACCCTTCCTTCCTTCCACTCTGCAGACCCTTCCTTCCTTCTACCCTGCAGACCCTTCCTCCTTTTCCTTCCTTCTACCCTGCAGACCCTTCCTTCCTTCTTTCCTTCTACCCTGCAGACCCTTCCTTCTTTCCTTCCTTCCACCCTGTGGTCTTCCTGTATCAGGTTGAGAAGCGTCCCTTGATTGGAGGTTTATGGCCCCCAACATATCCTGTGTGAAATCCTCCAGGACAGAAGGAGTTGGGAAGGAGGGGGGAGGGGAGCATCAAAAGGCTGAATGGCCTCCATTGCTTTCCTCTATTGTAGTTTGGTCAATGACACTTTAGCCCCCGTGTGTAGAGAGGGAGAGAGGCTTGGCACCTTTTCATGTTCAGCCCGGGTTCATCGGCAGGTCAGCCAGCCCGGGAATGACATCAGTAGACTTGTTTACCGCGGTGTGAGGATGCGCAGCCATTATGGGGGGGTCACCGCCATACAGAACTCGGACTCTGGCATTGGTTGTCAGACTTGTGTGCCATGTGACCGGTCCTCATCCATATTCTTCATATTCCTATCGCACACCGTCCCGGTTTGTAGGCTCGTGTGTATTGGGTGCTGAGCGATCAGCAGCTGGCCAATGGATCGGTTACAATCGATACAAATTCTCCAACACACCAAGGATCTTCCAAAAACTTTATTCCAGATAAGATCCCATCAGAAAAATAAAGTGCAACGTTTGGGAGCCGCACCGACCCCTTCATCAGGCATGTCACCGATTACTGGAGACTCCAGACCAGCATTGTCCCCAACCTCTTCCCTTCCCCTTACTCCATCCTTATGCCCCATACACACATACCAATCTTCGGCCGACCGATCGGCCGTCTTTTGTCCAGGGCTGTCCTGTCGGCTGAAAACTGCAAAAGACAGCACATGAATTTTGTCGGCCAACAACAGCCGACTGCAGAAGTGATGTCATGTGATGGATAACTTTCCCTGTTACATAGTTACATAGTTACATAGTTACATAGTTAGTGAGGTTGAAAAAAGACACAAGTCCATCCAGTTCAACCCATGATGTGTGTGTTTGCTTTTAACCGTACATTGTGTACCCCTGTATGTTGTGGTCTTTAAGGTGTACATCTAATAGTTTTTTGAAACTATCAATGCTCCCCGCTGATACGACTGCTTGTGGAAGAGAATTCCACATCTTTACCGCTCTTACAGTGAAGAACCCCTTACGCACTTTAAGGTTAAACCGCCTTTCCTCAAGTTTTAGTGAGTGGCCACGTGTCTTATTGTATTCCCTTTCTCTGAATAGTTTGTTCCTTATGCTAGGGTCGCCAGTACAGTATTTGTACATTGATATCATATCCCCCCTCAATCGTCTCTTCTCCAGAGAGAATAGGTTCACTGCTTGTAGTCTTTCCTCATAGCTGATGTCCTCCATTCCCCTAATTATTTTTGTTGCCCTCCTCTGGACTTTCTCCAGTTCCAGCACATCCTTCCTGCGGACCGGTGCCCAGAACTGGACAGCATACTCCAGATGTGGCCGGACCAGAGTCTTGTAGAGTGGAAGAATAATCTCTTTATTTCTGGAGTGAATCCCCTTTTTTATACATCCCAGTATTCTGTTGGCTTTGCTTGCGGCGGCTTGGCATTGCATGCCACTGCCAAGCCTGTTGTCTACCAGTACCCCCAGGTCCCTTTCCATCCTAGACTCACCCAGAGGTTCCCCCCTAGTGAGTAGCTTGCTTTCTGGTTTCTGGCACCCAAGTGCATTACTTTACATTTTTCTACATTAAATCTCATCTGCCATGTGGTTGCCCACCCCGTTATTTTGTTCAGGTCTGCTTGCAAGATTTCCACATCCTGCATAGAAGATATTGGCATGCCTAATTTAGTATCATCTGCAAATACTGAGATTGTACTAGATGTGTTTTTTCTTCTCTGAGCATGCCCAGTCTTGCTAATCTGTCAGTCTGTCGGCCGAATTCTGTACTGACTGGCGAACAATCGGCCGTTCTGGTGTTGGCCAACAAAAATTTTAATGCTTGCACGACAGATTCTGTTCGGCCGAAAGTGCGCTGTCGGAAGCATCATACTACCAAGCCGAAAATCAGCCGATTGGTTGTCGGCCGAATATTTTCGGCCGACGATTGATACGTGTGTACGGGGCATTAGGTTACAATATTACACCCAATGATGTCATCGGCGGGTCTTTACCCCCCTCTAATTTTTTGACATCTCCAGGGGACTCGTCTGTTGTTTGGATGTGACGCGTGGACGGTCCTGTTGGTGGGATGGATGGGACGCGTGGACGGGCCTGTTGGTGGGATGGATGGGACGCGTGGACAGGCCTGTTGGTGGGATGGATGGGACGCGTGGACGGGCCTGTTGTTTGGATGGATGGGACTTGTGGATGGGCCTGTTGGTGGGATGGATGGGACGCATGGACGGGCCTGTTGGTGGGATGGATGGGACGCGTATACGGGCCTGTTGGTGGGATAATTGGGACGCGTGGATGGGCCTGTTGGTGGGATGGATGGGCCTGTTTAATGGATGGGACGTGTGGACGGGCCTGTTGGTGGGATGGATGGGACGAGTGGACGGGCCTGTTGGTGGGATGGATGGGACGCGTGGACGTGCCTGTTGGGATGGATGGGACGAGTGGACGGGCCTGTTGGTGGGATGGATGGGACGCGTGGACGGGCCTGTTGGGATGGATGGGACGCATGGATGGGCTTGTTGGTGGGATGGGTGGGACGCGTGGACGGGCCTGTTGGTGGGATGGATGGGACGCCTGGACGGGCCTGTTGGGATGGATGGGCTTGTTGGTGGGACGCGTGGACGGGCCTGTTGGTGGGATGGATGGGACGTGTGGACGGTCCTGTTGGTGGGATGGGTGGGACGCGTGGACGGGCCTGTTGGTGGGATGGATGGGACGTGTGGACGGGCCTGTTGGTGGGATGGATGGCCACAGCCAGACCCAGGGCAGCACCATGTTCCCAGTGGCAGCGCTGTAACACGTTTACGGAAGGAAAGCTCCGGAAACGGTGAGGAGGTTCCGGAGGAGATGAGGCCAAGCTTCCCTTGTGGAACCGAAGTCTGGATTTGTGTATTATGGCTCCAGCGAGCTCTTTGGGGGCCGATAAATGAACGTTCCCTGTGCTCCATTATGGTTGATTGTTTGAGGTCCAATTATATGTTCCCGGCATTGTATTCATGTATAGTTACCAGTGATCATTCAATATGGCTCCAACGCTTTAGGACCCTCTGATTGTCTATATGTAAAGGTCCGATCATGGAGATGTTTTCTTTCATTTATCACTACAATCGGGCCGTGTATTGGGAAATCTGCCCACAAGGTCCAATCATACTCAGAACTGCCCCTGTAGAATACCCATCAATCACACCCACTGGGGTCGGGGGTCATGACTTGCCTCCTGTGTGTCTGGTGTAAGGTAGAATTTAACCAGAACGTTCCATGTAGGTTGTTCTCCGACAATTTGGAGGTTGTATGTCTGATGGGGAATAAACCCCCGCCTGGCGCTGTCCCACAAATGGGAATATCGCTTTTAAAATGAAGCTGCACCCCTACATCCCCCCCCCCCACTTTCGGGAGCCGTATCTAGGTTGGGGGCAATTAGAACGCCTTTCTCTCCAGCACATTGAGATAACAAGTCTGGCAGAGCGTCAGCCGGCTCTTCACCAAGAGCCGATTACCAATTTTTTAGCTTTTTCCCTGTATAACTCCGTAGATATGAGACGATGTGTCCCCGGATCGTGGCCTCTGAGACGATGTGTCCCCGGATCGTGGCCTCTGAGGCGATGTGTCCCCGGATCGTGGCCTCTGAGGCGATGTGTCCCCGGATCGTGGCCTCTGAGGCGATGTGTCCCCGGATCGTGGCCTCTGAGGCGATGTGTCCCCGGATCGTGGCCTCTGAGGCGATGTGTCCCCGGATCGTGGCCTCTGAGGCGATGTGTCCCCGGATCGTGGCCTCTGAGGCGATGTGTCCCCGGATCGTGGCCTCTGAGGCGATGTGTCCCCGGATCGTGGCCTCTGAGGCGATGTGTCCCCGGATCGTGGCCTCTGAGGCGATGTGTCCCCGGATCGTGGCCTCTGAGGCGATGTGTCCCCGGATCGTGGCCTCTGAGGCGATGTGTCCCCGGATCGTGGCCTCTGAGGCGATGTGTCCCCGGATCGTGGCCTCTGAGGCGATGTGTCCCCGGATCGTGGCCTCTGAGGCGATGTGTCCCCGGATCGTGGCCTCTGAGGCGATGTGTCCCCGGATCGTGGCCTCTGAGGCGATGTGTCCCCGGATCGTGGCCTCTGAGGCGATGTGTCCCCGGATCGTGGCCTCTGAGGCGATGTGTCCCCGGATCGTGGCCTCTGAGGCGATGTGTCCCCGGATCGTGGCCTCTGAGGCGATGTGTCCCCGGATCGTGGCCTCTGAGGCGATGTGTCCCCGGATCGTGGCCTCTGAGGCGATGTGTCCCCGGATCGTGGCCTCTGAGGCGATGTGTCCCCGGATCGTGGCCTCTGAGGCGATGTGTCCCCGGATCGTGGCCCCTGAGGCGATGTGTCCCCGGATCGTGGCCCCTGAGACGATGTGTCCCCGGATCGTGGCCTCACCATGACCCCATACCTTGTGATAATGAGATTGAACACGTTGACTCCTAGTCGACCTTTTTGGACAAACGAGCTCCCCACACCCGCCTTTGTTGGAATATTCTGCAGAAGAATGAAGTTTCTTTAGTGGCTTCATCTGCATTTGTGAATATTTCGGGGTGGAAATGTCGCCCTTTGTCATCACACAATGCTGGATTTGGAGGAGAGTTTTGGTTGAAAGTAATTGGCTATTACCAGCAGATTAGAGGCCATTAACATGCAAATGCTGAATCTCTGCACACAGAAGAGTAGAATATTCCGCACTCCATCCATGTCCTTGTAAGCCATCCACCTTCATCATCACCTTGTGTGACCATCCATGTGCAAATCTTCTATAGAGAGACCTGAGGGAAGAGGGAGGTCAGCAACCTACATCTGTCCATCAGTGGTGAGGATAACCTCCTATGGGCATGGGATCATCGGCCAATAACATTCGGAAGGGCATTTGCCAGTCGCCCAATCTGCAGGTTTATGGAAACCCCAAATACACAACGAAGTCTGAAGAGTTAAAGTGCTGATAGCCGGCTGTACATTGTCTGACACAGCACTGATCATTATCACCGATCCATTCTCTGTATAGAAAATCTTCAATCCAAAAACTGCTTTTCAGTGATTGGTAGATACTGGAGAATTAACCGACTGTCTTGGTGAGATCCCTGTGCTGAGTTCCCGGGTCTGTACCCCCGGCGGGCCCATTATGAGGGGTTCCCACCATCCCTGTGCTGAGTTCCCGGGTCTGTACCCCCGCTGTGCCCATTATGAGGAGTTCCCACCATCCTTGTACTGAGTTCCTGGATCTGTACCCTCGCTGTGCCCATTATGAGGAGATTCCACCATCCCTGTGCTGAGTTCCTGGGTCTGTACACCCGCTGTGCCCATTATGAGGGATTCCCACCATCCCTGTGCTGAGTTCCCGGGTCTGTACCCTCGCTGTGCCCATTATGAGGGGTTCCCTCCATCCCTGTGCTGAGTTCCCGGGTCTGTACACCTGCTGTGCCCATTATGAGGGGTTAATTTTGTTTATTGGAAATTCTTACAAACAATCAACTTATATACAATAAAACCATAATAAATAACATATTTACAAAATAATTGAATATAACGATACAAAACAAGAACATAATAAATAAACCAAACTGCACACAGCATAAACCCTACGAGAGCCAGACTAAGAAACTTCACCATGCATGGAACCTTTAATCAAAAATTATATTTTAGGACTGATTTTCAGCTGATAACATTATTGGTTGCCACTTTTAACAGATAATTGAGGCAGCCGTTTCTTAGGCTGACTACTCTCTCCCCCTGGAGAACCAGTGCGCTTCAGTACACCCTGCGACTCATCATCCATGGAAGATTCTGTACTCAACAAGTCCCATTCATCGTCATCATCTGACAGGACCCCAAACTTATTTGTCAAAGGCAAAACCTCAGGACTGTGGGTAGCTGAACACTTTTTTTTCCTTCTTTTGCCCTTCTTTCTTTTCTCCTCCAACCATTCCACATCCCCCTTAGACAAATTGGAAATAACAGTTTCCCCACTCTCACCCTCCCCTTCACCCCCACTCTCCCTTACCTTATCTACCACCAGGCCAGCCTCTTCACCATTCTCCCCACTCCTCTGCACCCCATGGTCCCTAATAGAAGCCCTGCAATGTCTAGGGGAGGGGACTGGCACTGTACTTGATGCCCCTGCCTCAGCACCTCTTGCCGCCTCTGCAATTTTGGAAGACATAGACACAGAAGGATTGGACACATTCTTAGTAACCGATACCTTACATACAGACTGGGAAGACACTGACACACTGGGAATCGGCACAGACTGGGGCACCACAGACTGGGAAGACACTGACACACTGGGTATTGGTACAGACTCGGAGGGAATCGCAGGCACCCTAGCTGCTGAGCTCTGAGCATCCTCCATGTCCAGACGGAAGAACTCTCTCATGAGCTCAGGCTGGTTGTGCATTGCCTCAGGACACTGACTATAAGGATGCCCCACCACATTGCACAAGTTGCACCTTATAATATTGCAATCTTTTGCCAAATGCCCTAAATCCTGACACAGAGAGCATTTCATTACTGGACAGGAGGATGCAAAGTGCCCTTTATCCCCACACTTATTGCACAGCTTTGGCTGGCCTGGATAGAAGATGGTCAGTCTGTCCCTCCCCAGGAAAGCTGAGGATGGCAGATGCTGGATGACATTATCCATGACTCTTAGTTTTAGCTGCACAGACCATCCCCCCGTCCATATTCCTCGATCATCCATAATTTTGTGTAAGGGGCTCAGGATGTCTCCATATCTCCTCAGCCATACAGATAAATCCCCTTGCGGTATGGACTCATTGCGCACAAGAATCGTCACCATTTTAATAAGTGGCTGACGTGACACAACTTTGGGGATGAGCCCTTTCCAGTCCGGCAGGCTCCTACACACATGTTCATATTTCTCCCAAAATATGTCCAAAGACTCCGGACGGACAAAGGACAAATCGTACTCATAGGAGCCGGTCGGACTGATCAGGGCAAAGATATCTGCAGGTTTAAAGCCCATCTGCAGAATCTTATCAACCACAGCTCTCCTATATGGCGGAATACCTTCGTCTTCCCATCTGAGCTGTACCACATTCCTCCTTTTAAATAATGAGGAAGATAAAACATTTCCATGCTCCTTCCCTGCTTGCACCCCCCTCCCAAACCCTTCAGCAGCACCAGCATATGTTTTCCTCCCAGAAACATCAGCAATTACAGCATTGTCTTTAGACCCAGCCACACCTGATGAGAAGGAGCCTGAATCAACCCTTGCAGTCTTTGGAGCAGCAGAGACAAGACCCACCCCCTCCCCCTTCTCTGAGCACTCAGCTGCTTTCCTGGGTTCAATCACAGCCTTGTCTACTGCAGACTCCAAAAAAGTTATAGTACTACTGCTCCCAACATCTCCTCCACCATGCTCAGGAACAGCCACTGTATTTGGTCCAGACAAAGCCTCTGCAATGTCCGTGGTGCTCCTCTCTGCAGACTCTTCAACCAGAAGCTCACAGTTTTTTCCAATTTTCTCACCACTTGCATTTAAAAGTGGAATTTTTTCAGCAGGTGTATCAGGTTGCACTGCATGCTGCACATTGTCTATGGGTGTGGGCTGACAGCCCATAGCACTACAACCCTCAGCAAGCACATTGTCATTAATAAAGTTCACATCACCACTTTGCACACACACTGTACCTGCTTGCTGTGTTACCTCTGCAGTGTCATGGTTGATGGCGGGATCAAACTTCCTCCTGGTTGTTGCAGGCTTAATGGTAAATTTTCCTTTCTCCACAGGTCTCTCTTTCATAGGGCGAGGAACGGTATCCATCTCCTCATCTGAGGAATCCGCAGAAAAATGGAACTTTCTTCCATCTAGAGGGGATTCCAGCTCAGCGACGAAATCCAGCATCCCAGTACCCCCCTCAACCTCCTGCTCAGATGTTCCACATTGCTGCTGCAGAGGGAGGGAGACAGAGGCCTCCACCATTGGGGGCTCAGCAGATGTCTGAGGTGTTGAAGAGCTGGGCTCATCCTCTGGGCACACTTTCTCACTCTCTGCTGACTCTGTCGGTACCTGCATCTCTTCACTGGCTGGGTCACTCTCCATGCTGGAAACGGCTCCTCTCCTCATACGGATGAACCGTTCCTCATTCCTGTATTTCTCCTGAAGTGCTTCACAGCTTTCCTTCAGAGAGCTCACCAACTCTTTCTGCTTCCTCAAAGCTTGCTCCAAGTCCTTCAATTCAGGCCTCAGAGCCGGTCTCTTCTTACTGTACAGTTTGGCACAATACAACTTTTTCTTTTTAAATTCTACTTTCAAAGTTGCCAATTTCTCCTCCTCTTTCTCAATCCGCCTCAGCTTTTCAACAGTCCTCCGCCTAAAGGTAGGCAGGGATTCACCCCTCCTTGGGCCGAGCTCCATGTCTTCCATAGTCTCAGGCCTATCCAGGGGGCCCCCGCCAGGTTCCTCCCCAGGATCCAGCATCCTTCCTGGGGCAGAGAAGCAACTCTAGCCCCTGGCTTCTGGAAGCCCACGAGCTAAGGAACCAGCAACCTCACACCTCGCTGTCAGGGAGTGGAATGGCAGTTTCCCACCATCCCTGTGCTGAGTTCCTGGGTCTGTACACCTGCTGTGCCCATTATGAGGGGTTCCCACCATCCCTGTGCTGAGTTCCCGGGTCTGTACACCCGCTGTGCCCATTATGAGGGGTTCCCTTCATACCTGCCAGATTTTTATGTTTTAAGAATGCAACCGGGAGAGCTAAGACACAAAAAAGCTCAGCCTGCCATGTTCCCCCTTTACCTAAAATATCACCACTAAACCTTTAAATGTTGGCTGAATCGGGAGGAAAGTTTGCAGAAAGTCTTAGTTGATTGGTCATCTTAAATGAGATTGGGAACCGAATTCCACTGACTGCACAAAACCCAGGAGCTGTTCCTCTTCCAATAGTCAGGGGACCCGGGTAGATCAGGGCTATATCCTAGTCTCCATTGTCGGGTGGATTGGGGTATGTAGTAGTCTTCATTGTCTGGTGTCCTAGGTGGATTGGGGTATGTAGTAGTCTTCATTGTCTGGTGTCCTAGGTGGATTGGGGTATGTAGTAGTCTTCATTGTCTGGTGTCCTAGGTGGATTGGGGTATGTAGTAGTCTTCATTGTCTGGTGTCCTGGGTGGATCGGGGTATGTAGTAGTCTTCATTGTCTGGTGTCTTGGGTGGATTGGGGTTGGGTTTGGGTTATGTAGTAGTCTCCATTGTTGGGTGGATTGGGGTTGGGTTTGGGTTATGTAGTAGTCTCCATTGTTGGGTGGATTGGGTTATGTAGTAGTCTTCATTGTCTTGTGTCCTGGGTGGATTGGGGTTGGGTTATGTAGTAGTCTCCATTAGTAGGTGGCTTAAGCCCCGTACACACGTACCGATGGTCGGCTTACAAATGTTCCTCTTTTCTCCCCGGGATGTCGGTGTCTGCTGAAAAGTGCAAAGACAGCACAAGGACAGCACAAGAATTTTGTCCGCCGACTGCAGAAGTGATGTCATGTAATGGTTAACTTTCCCTGTGTTTTCTATTTTCTGAGCATGCCCAGTCTTGCAAATCTGCGGTCTGTCGGCCGAATTGTGTACTGACAGGCGAACAATCGTCCGTTCTGGTGTCGGCATACAAATATTTTCATGTTTGCACGAAAGACTTTTGTCCGCGGATTGTGCGCAGACATCTGTCGGAGGCACCATACTAACACGCGTACAATCGGCAGATCCTTCGTCCACCGACGTTTGTATGCCGACGATCGGTACGTGTGTACGGGCCTTTACTGTCAGCTTCTTACCATGAGCAGATTTCACCGTCTCTCAGCCCCCCAGGGTCAGTTAATGTCAGGCCAGGATGAAGCCTCCTTAGGAAGTTAGGCCAGGGTGCTCTTCAGGGCAGCCGGAGCTCAGCATGGGAGTTACTGCCTCGCTGGGCCCTGGCAATTTTCTGGTCAGTAAGTATTGGAGAGTAGAGTTTGTGGTGTTCAGCGTTGGAGGTAATCAGAGAGAACAGCGCCTGGACCCTGTCCAGCGGAGGAGACTATCCTTCCATGAAGCTCATTTCTGTTCTGCATTGGCTCATTCTTGGATGTAAATCGGAAAAGGGAAAATCCGGCGCAGTTTTGTAAGGGTGACGATTGGGGTATCGCCGACATCATTGTGCAGTAGAAGCTGCTCTGAACTATCCCACCATCCTCTGTGACCGGATTCCGTGTCCCGTAGATGATGGTTGTGGTTTCCCCGTAGATGATGGTTGTGGTTTCCCCGTTGATGATGGTTGTGGTTTCCTCGTTGATGATGGTTGTGGTTTCCTCTTTGATGATGGTTGTGGTTTCCCCGTAGGTGATGGTTGTGGTTTCCTCTTTGATGATGGTTGTGGTTTCCCCGTAGGTGATGGTTGTGGTTTCCCCGTAGAGTGATGGTTGTGGTTTCCCCGTAGAATGATGGTTGTGGTTTCCCCGTAGAATGATGGTTGTGGTTTCCCCGTAGAATGATGGTTGTGGTTTCCCCGTAGAATGATGGTTGTGGTTTCCCCGTAGAATGATGGTTGTGGTTTCCCCGTAGAATGATGGTTGTGGTTTCCCCGTAGAATGATGGTTGTGGTTTCCCCGTAGAATGATGGTTGTGGTTTCCCCGTAGGTGATGGTTGTGGTTTCCCCGTAGATGATGGTTGTGGTTTCCCCGTAGGTGATGGTTGTGGTTTCCCGCGTCCTTCATGACGCAATGTCAATGTTCACTTTTGTTGAGGTTAAGCTGGGATCAGTCCGGGTGCCGACCTCCCGCCCTCCTTGTGATGAGACATCTGGTAATGATGATCAGGACATGGTGACCTCCATGTTCTTCACTCTCCGGATGGAGAGAATTAGATTGGGGGTTGTGTAGACCGGTGAAGGGACTTTTCAGAAATGAAGTCTATGTGACTCGTGTTTTATTTTTCTATAATTTTATATTCAATATATTTCTGCAATGAGCAAAATTCGGCACCTAAGGCAGCCAATCCGGGTCCATCATGGACCGATTTCCTTCATGTAAGTTTTTTGATTGGTTGTGATATTTTTACAGAATGAGACCTTTAAAATTCACTTCAGGTGTTCAGATAAACGCAGAAGTGTGACCTCTGTAGGGTCGTGTGGTCCTGTATAATGTGTTAGACTTCAGGGATCGAAAACATAAATGCGAGTCGTTCTCCCTGCCGAAGGGTTTTTACTCTGTTAAGTCGTGTTTGTGGATCACATACATTTATCACAATACATGGGTGGATTTCTTTTAAAAGGACTGTCCGCTCTGTTCCTCCATACCCGACCCTTCTGGGTATGGGGGGAGGCACATATGATCTCCTCCCAGAATGCATTGCCCCCCAACTATGACAACATGGGGGGGGGGGGGAAATCAGGCCAGTAGATTAGTAAGGGACTTGATCACTTTACCCTTTCAGGGCACAGTTGGGTCTCTTAAATTCTCTTTGTGCTCTTTGACGGTCCATAGTGTGGACGTTAATGGATGGTTCATGGTGCGGACAGTCTGTGGTGGGGGCATACAGTGAGCGCTGTTGGATGCCCCATTGTGCGGATTTACAGTGGATGACCTGTGGTGGGGGAGTACAGTGGGGGGTAATGGATGGTTCATGGTGCGGATGTACAGTGGATGGACCACGGTGCAGACTGTTTTTTGGTGTGGCGTACAGTGGGCGGTAATGGATGGTTCATGGTGCAGATGGTTTTGGTGGGGTGTACAGTGGGCGGTAATGGATGGTTCATGGTGGGGGATGTACAGTGGATGCCCTGTGGTGGGGGGCATACAGTGGGCTGTAATGGATGGTTCATGGTGTGGATGCCCTGTGGCGGGGGGCGTACAGTGGGCGGTAATGGATGGACCACGGTGCAGTTGGTTTTGGTGGGGTGTACAGTGGGTGGTAATGGGATGGTTCATGGTGTGGATGGATGGTTCATGGTGTGGATGGATGGTTCATGGTGTGGATGCACAGTAGGCGGTAATGGATGGTTCATGGTGGGGGATGTACAGTGGATGCCCTGTGGCGGGGGGCGTACAGTGGGCGGTAATGGATGGTTCATGGTGTGGATGCCCTGTGGCGTACAGTGGGCGGTAAAGGATGGTTCATGGTGGGGATGCCCTGTGGCGGGGGGCGTACAGTGGGCGGTAATGGATGGTTCATGGTGGGGGATGTACAGTGGATGCCCTGTGGCGGGGGGCGTACAGTGGGCGGTAATGGATGGTTCATGGTGGGGGGTGTACAGTGGGCGGTAATGGATGGTTCATGGTGGGGGGCGTACAGTGGGCGGTAAAGGATGGTTTATGGTGGGGGGCGTACAGTGGGCGGTAAAGGATGGTTTATGGTGGGGGGCGTACAGTGGGTGGTAATGGATGGTTCATGGTGGGGATGCACAGTGATTGATCCCCAGTCCTTCTCCTTTGCAGGTAATAATTTGGGGTCGGACAGAGAAGTGCCTGAAGGAAACGGCAGAGGAAATCCGGCAGTTGGGCACGGAATGCCATTATTTTATCTGTGATGTTGGTAACCGGGAGGAAGTTTACCAGCAAGCAAAATGTGTGCGGGAAAAGGTGAGCTGTGCTCTCCCCATCAGTGATGAGAAAAGTTTCCCCGATCTCCGCTCACCACTCCTCAGATGCGGCGGCTGCATTTGTTTTCTTCAGGCTAGGAACGATTTCTGCAGGTATAGAAATGACCTTTTGATCCTGCCAGAAATGCTGAGCCCTTGTCACTTCCTGTGCACTTCAGCGTTATCTGTCCTCAGCTTTCCCAGCTATTATCCATGAACTACAGAGCCCCTCCTTCCAATGTAATGGGGATGAGAGAGGTGTTTTTGTAGTCCTGGACAGCCCCCAAATAGATGCAGTGAGTGAGCGAAGTCCTCCTAGGTCAGGAAGTGAGTTTCTGGCAGGATCACAAAGTTGAAAAGTCCAATGCAGCCACCACATGTAAGGAAGGGAACCGGCATTATATAACAGATGTGCAATAATTGTATGGAGATTCCGCTGGACACCGCCGGCCACCACATCCGATGAGAAAATGGGACAACATGTAATCCTTCACATCATACGTGATCTCTGCTTCTCCTGTAGGTTGGAGATGTCACCATCCTGGTGAATAATGCGGCGGTTGTCCATGGGAGGAGTTTGATGGACAGTGACGATGACGCTCTTCTCAAGTCCCAACACATCAATACACTGGGCCAGTTCTGGGTGAGTCTTCCTCTGTCCCCTTCATTGGGGACCTTCCCTTCCTTCAGCCACCAGGAGCCGAGAAAAGTCCTGGAGGATGGGAGCTTAAAGCCAAACTCCGGAGAAAGTAAAACTTCTCCCTTGTAGTGGGGCTTCCCATCCACTTTAAGGGTTAAATGTTTGTTCATGTCTAGGCCAGCAGTCTCCAAACCTTGGCCCACGGGCCACATACACCCCACATACACCCCACATACACCCCACATACACCCCACTATGGACTATGGTACCTGGCCTGCAGCTAGGGTCAGTGGTGCGTCCTCTGACTGAGAGTTGAGATCAGTGGGTCACTGCTTCTAATAGGGACCCTGATGTATGGGGGTGGGGGGGACTCGGGGGCTCTAAAATGATAGGAGGGCTTCTGATGAGAAGCTGGCTGTAGGGCCAGTCCCCGCAGCCTCTTCTCCCCCGCAGGCACAGGTCCTCTGACATCATCCAGTACAATGCAGGGCCCATAGCCCTATGTTATAGGTGAAATCCTTAGGGGGGGCAGTCTAGTGATGGTTGTGTAGGGAAGAGGGGGAGAGCGCCAGCTGCTGGAGGGGGCGAAGGATCAGGTGAGTAAGGCTGTTTTTTCCCGTCCCCCTAGACATAAATGGGTATTTAACTCTTGAAGTGTAGGAGAAATTTTGACTTTCCCTAGGGATGGGCTTTAGGTGGAGCTTTGGACTCCCCATGGGAGAGCACTGAGTGGCCCAACAGTGTTTACCGGCGCCATTCCTTAAAGCTCACCAGCATGACGGAGTGAAGAGTAAAGGGAAAACAATAAGACACGTGGCCACTCACAAAAACTAGAGGAAAGGCGATTTAACCTTAAAATACGTAAGGGGTTCTTCACTGTCAGAGCAGTAAGGATGTGGAATTCTCTTCCGCAAACAGTCGTATCAGCAGGGAGCATCGATAGTTTCAAAAAACTATTAGATGGACACTTAAAGACCACAACATACAGGGGTATACAATGTACAACATACAGGGGTATACAATGTACAACATACAGGGGGTATACAATGTACAACGTACAGGGGGTATACAATGTACAACATACAGGGGGTATACAATGTACAACATACAGGGGGTATACAATGTACAACATACAGGGGGTATACAATGTACAACATACAGGGGGAAAACAATGTACAACATACAGGGGTATACAATGTACAACATACAGGGGTATACAATGTACAACATACAGGGGGTATACAATGTACAACATACAGGGGGTATACAATGTACAACATACAGGGGGTATACAATGTACAACATACAGGGGGTATACAATGTACAACATACAGGGGGTATACAATGTACAACATACAGGGGGTATACAATGTACAACATACAGGGGGTATACAATGTACTAACACACACATCATAGGTTGAACTGGATGGACTGATGTCTTTTTTCACCTCACTAACTATGTAAGAGTGACATTGATGAAGGCCCAAGAACTGAGACTTTGGGTAGGAGGTGCTGGAATCTTTATTGACCCCCAAACTTCTTGTGTATCCTGGAGACTCCATTGGTGAAATGTCTCCACCTACCGTTCTGGGCATTACTGGTAAGAACCCCAAATCCTTTTCCCAGCTATTCCCCGTCTATGGTATACAGTAGGAGGGGTACCAGGGTGACGGCTCAATTGGAGTCGCTGAGGGACCTGGGATGCCACTGAGTCATCCAGCCTGCCATCATTTATTGAAGTAGAATGACCCTTTAAGTGGCTTCCTCTGCTCCGGTAATTGCCTGGTGGAATTTTAGGAGCTATTCGTTTTATACGTTTTTCAGACCAAGAAACAGAGGGTTTGTCAGGTTGGATTGGAGGTTAGAGAAGGTGAAGCTCTGCCTGTATAGATCATTAACACAGATGTCTTTGTTTTATTGCAGACTACAAAGGCTTTCCTGCCGCGCATGCTGGAGCTACAAAACGGACACATTGTTTGTATAAACTCTGTTCTGGCATTATCGGCCATCCCGGGAGTCATCGACTACTGCACCTCCAAGGCCTCCTCCTTCGCTTTTATGGAGAGTTTGACCTTGGGGCTTCTGGACTGCCCAGGAGTCAACACCACCACAGTATTACCCTTCCATACCAACACTGAGATGTTCCAGGGAATGAGAGTTCGGTAAGTACCAAAACCGTCATGGTGGATCCACCAGCAGTGGAACCCATAGCAAACTGAACCTCATTGGCTGACATGATTTTGGCTAGGTCCTGATTACTGGAAATCTCTAGGTTTTCAGTCGTTGTTTCCTTCGTCTGCCAGGCAGATGAGTAATCACTGAGAGACGGAGATTGGCTTACTTCAGCTTCCTCATTCTGAGAAAAAAAATCACCACGCTGCAGGAAAATTGTTAGAGATATCGAAAAACCAAGTTCGGGTTCTAAAAAGTGAAGTTTGGGTTCTAGTGTATCTTGCTTTCCAGCCAGCACCTGATGGTATATATGTAACCTAAGCCAGATGTTGTCACAATGTATTCATCTTAACAATCCTTAGATGTGGTGGTTGCATTCGTTTTTCTTTTTTGGCTGTTAATCCTTTATTGGGACTACAGAACACCTCACACTCCTTTCTCTAGAATGTAGGGGGAGGTGTTCTGTGATTCACAGAGGAGAACTAAGCAGGGCTGATATAGAGCTCACAGGAGATCATTGGATTTCTGACAGAATGAACGGCATTTATTAAACCGATAAAGCTAAAGTAAATGGCCCCCACTGAACCGGCTAAATGTTAATTGACATGTGGCTATTTCTATTCAAGAAGAGCAAAAAAGTGACCTGTCTATGGCCAGCTAAACACATGGAATATTTAATAGGCTAAAATGGGGGGGGGGAATATGAGCAGCTCATTGTTGAGGTTTATATCCTAAAGGGGGTCACAACACGGGGTCACCAATTGTTGTAATTTTCCATCTGTGGATGAATCTTGTGTGCCACACCTTCTGAGAAATCCCTTTTATTAGGATCACCAACCGAAATCTTTTATTAGTACAGCAGGGAAGATTAGAGCCTTGGTTGCTTTTTATTTCTGTCTGTGTCCCCAAGAGGTTTTTATTTTTTAAAGTTGTCACCAAGATGTGAAGGGAAATCGTTTAAACAAAACACAAACCTTCTGTTCTGTATGTCTTTTGATTCCACTACAAACTAGTTGGCAAAATTTGTACCTAAACTCCACGTTGATGTCCCTCCTACACTTCATAGAGATATATATATATATATATATATATACCCCCCCCTATACATAGCTGTGTCCCCTCCACTTCATAGAGATATATATATATATATATATATATATACTCCCCCCCCCCCTATACATAGCTGTGTCCCCTCCACTTCATAGAGATATATACTCCCCCCCCCCCCCTATACATAGAGATATATATATATATATATATATATACTTCCCCCCCCCCCCCTATACATAGCTGTGTCCCCTCCACTTCATAGAGATATATATACTCCCCCCCCCCCCCCCCCCTGTACATAGCTGTGTCCCCTCCACTTCATAGAGATATATACTCCCCCCCCCCCCCCCATACATAGCTGTGTCCCCTACACTTCATAGAGATATATATACTCCCCCCCCCCCCCCTATACATAGCTGTGTCCCCTCCACTTCATAGAGATATATACTCCCCCCCCCCCCCTGTACATAGCTGTGTCCCCTCCACTTCATAGAGATATATACTCCCCCCCCCCCCCCCCCCTGTACATAGCTGTGTCCCCTCCACTTCATAGAGATATATACTCCCCCCCCCCCCCCCCCCTGTACATAGCTGTGTCCCCTCCACTTCATAGAGATATACACTCCCCCCCCCCCCATACATAGCTGTGTCCCCTCCACTTCATAGAGATATATACTCCCCCCCCCCCCCCTATACATAGCTGTGTCCCCTCCACTTCATAGAGATATATACTCCCCCCCCCCCCCCGTACATAGCTGTGTCCCCTCCACTTCATAGAGATATATACTCCCCCCCCCCCCCTATACATAGCTGTGTCCCCTCCACTTCATAGAGATATATATACTCCCCCCCCCCCCCCCTATACATAGCTGTGTCCCCTCCACTTCATAGAGATATATACTCCCCCCCCCCCCCCCCTATACATAGCTGTGTCCCCTCCACTTCATAGAGATATATACTCCCCCCCCCCCCCCCCCCCGTACATAGCTGTGTCCCCTCCACTTCATGGAGATATACTACCCCCCCCCCCCATACATAGATGTGTCCCCATAGATGTGTCCTATCATAGACATATACTCCACAATACATAAAAGATGTCCCCCATCCTCCATGGCTCTTCACCATTTTATCTTCTCTTGCAGGTTCCCCAACATCTTCCCACCTCTGAAGCCGGAGACGGTGGCCAGGAGGACGGTAGAAGCTGTGCAGAAGAACCAGGCTTTCCTGTTACTCCCGTGGACGATGCACCTCCTCGTTATCTTGAAGAGGTAAAAGTGTGACTCCTTTGATCTCTCTGAGCTTCAACCAAAATGCCGCTTAAATGAAACCATTCAGAGTCCAGCCTATCTCTTCTCACCAAACTGGTTCCATCACCGGTTCCAGAGACTTGATGGGCTTGGACTACAGAATGGCGATCTACATAGAATGCAGATAGAGGGGAACCCGCACCCGGGGGAAGATGGAGGGGAACCCGCACCCGGGGGAAGATGGAGGGGAACCCGCACCCGGGGGAAGATGGAGGGGAACCCGCACCTGGAGGGAGATGGAGGGGAACCCGCACCTGGAGGGGAACCCGCACCTGGAGGGAGATGGAGGGGAACCCGCACCTGGAGGGAGATGGAGGGGAACCCGCACCTGGGGGAAGATGGAGAGGAACCTGCACCTGGGGGAAGATGGAGGGGGACTCGCACCTGGGGGAAGATGGAGGGGGACTCGCACCTGGGGGAAGATGGAGGGGAACCCGCACCTGGGGGAAGATGGAGGGGAACCCGCACCTGGAGGGAGATGGAGGGGAACCCGCACCTGGGGGAAGATGGAGGGGAACCCGCACCTGGGGGAAGATGGAGAGGAACCCGCACCTGGGGGAAGATGGAGGGGGACTCGCACCTGGGGGAAGATGGAGGGGGACTCGCACCTGGGGGAAGATGGAGGGGGACCCGCACCTGGAGGGAGATGGAGGGGAACCCGCACCTGGGGGAAGATGGAGGGGAACCCGCACCTGGGGGAAGATGGAGGGGAACCCGCACCCGGGGGAAGATCCTGGCTGCCATTGCTGACCCAAAAATCTATTTGTCTGTTTCTGGCTTTAGTACAAGTCATTGACCCGGTACAAGCATGCAGCCAGTGTGGCTGGTATCTCCCTTATACGTTCTTGTTCCAGAGATGTAACCCAAAGTACGGAAGACATAGGATCAGCATGTCGTCCTCTTTCTCTCAGTTCCATTTGAGATCGATGGCTTGAAAAAAAAAAAAAAAATCTCATGTCTCCGGCTCATTATAGGACAATTTGAGCCCCTGATGTCTTTGGCTTCTACTGGGGTCCCTGGTGACTGCTTCCCCTCCCCCGGCAGTATTAATGCATTCCAGGCCTCTTCCCAGCAATCTATCTATAGACCTGAGAACTTCCAAATATAGAACAGAGAGCTTCCCGGGGACAATTGTTGTCTTGGGACACTTGAAGCTTCCTTCTGGTAAAATATGAGATCCAGGCAGAATCCGAGCCAAGCCCACTTTTCCGATAATTCAGTAATCGGACCAATCAGCTGCTAAGCCGAACAAATTCCTTCCCAAAGGACAGCTGAAGGATATAATCCGAGCAGTTATGGGGGCTGAGAGGAACCAAAGAGGCTCCAATAAACCCTGGGAGGAACCAAAGAGCCTCCAATAAACCCTGGGAGGAACCAAAGAGCCTCCAATAAACCCTGGGAGGAACCAAAGAGCCTCCAATAAACCCTGGGAGGAACCAAAGAGCCTCCAATAAACCCTGGGAGGAACCAAAGAGCCTCCAATAAACCCTGGGAGGAACCAAAGAGCCTCCAATAAACCCTGGGAGGAACCAAAGAGCCTCCAATAAACCCTGGGAGGAACCAAAGAGCCTCCAATAAACCCTGGGAGGAACCAAAGAGCCTCCAATAAACCCTGGGAGGAACCAAAGAGCCTCCAATAAACCCTGGGAGGAACCAAAGAGCCTCCAATAAACCCCTGTGAAGAGCAGAGAGATGTCTGACCACCATGAAAGAGTTGGGGAGTTTTCATTTTCGGGGTATTGGGGGGGAACCACCATTCCTTTCTGCCCCCTTAGGCCAACTCTCCATCCAGAGCCACCACTTCTAGTGCAGATTCAGCCTCGTATCCTATAAGATATTCATTCCAGGCTATCACCATGAAGAGATGATTTTCTGCTTCCACCCCCTCCCCCGATACTATCCTGAGTAATAAACTCTTTTATTTGGGGTTGGAGTAGAAGTGAGGCAGGAAGAGACCTCAGATTCAGGAAGACTCCACTGTGGTGTCACCAAACCTACAGCCCCTTCAATAAGTTCACCACATGGGTACAATGAGGGCCGTTATCTGCTCCTCTATTGGCCGGTCCTCCTCCAGTGCAGTCGGTGGGGTTGGAATAAAGGGTTTAGGGCAGGGGGGTGTATTTTGGTTTTGTGCTGCCCTAGGCAAGACTAAAATTGGGCTCTCCCCCCTCCCCCTCCTATGTAAATTTGCCCCACTCCTTTTTTAACGGATGTGATTCCCTCCAAAATTGAAGGGCTACAAGTCAAAGCATGAGATCTCACAAGGGGGGGGGGGCGGGGGTGAGAGGGCATGAGAGAGGAAGGGGGGGATAAAAAGGGCGGGTGAGAGAGAAAGAGGGAGGGAGAGAGAAAGGGGGCATAAAAGAGAGGGGGTGAGAGAGAGGAGGGGAGGGAGGGAGGGAGAGGGGGGATAAAAGAGAGAGTGGGGGGATGGGAGGGAGAGAGAGCAAGGGGGGGAGGGAGAGAGAGAGAAAGGGGGGGTGGGAGAGAGAGAGAGAGAGAGAGAAAGGGGGGGTGAAAGGGAGGGGGGTGAAAGGGAGGGGGGTGAGAGTGAGGAAGGGAGGGAGAGAAAGGGGGGATCAAAGAGACAGAGGGGGAATGAGAGATGGAGGATTAGAGAGGGAGGGGGGATGAGAGAGAGAGAGAGCGGATTGGAGAGGGGGAGGGGGGAAGAGAGAGTGAGGGGATGAAAGAGAGGGGGGACGAGAGAGAGAGAGAGAGAGGGGGGGGTGAGAGAAGTGGCTCTAGCAACCAGTGGCCAATAGAGTCTCAGGTGGAGGGGGTGGCTTTTATGCTCCCCCCTGCAAAGTGCTGCCCTAGGCCTGGGCCTTGTTGGCCTAGCCCAAAATACAGCACTGGTTTAGGGTATGGGGATGTTTTTTTTATGTTGTCACCATGCTGCCCCTCTTTGCTGCTTTCCCCCCTTGCTGTGTCCCTCCTTTGCTCTGTCTGTCCTTGTCCTCTTGCTGTCACCACTCTGTCCCCCCCCCCCCCCCGGTCTCTATTGTTGGTATAAATTGTTGCATCCTGTGTGGTGAGAAGAATTGTCGGCGGTGACACCGTCTCATTTCCTTCCCTTTCTACACATGACCTCCGACCTCCGGCTACTTTCACTTCCCTTTGTTGATTGGTGTTCTCCGTTCTTCTCCTGCAGTGTCCTCCCTCCGTCAGCACTGGAAGAAATTCACCGGTTCTCCGGCTCTTACACTTGTATGAACACCTTCAAAGGACGGACATAGAACTCCCCTTCTGTACCCAGGAAGATTTCAGCAAAGTGAGCGAGACTCCCTCCGACTGATCCATACAAGACTTGAGGAGTGGCGGCGTCCCTCTAATGAGGCTGAGGAGCCTCTGCAATGAGACGGAGCCTCCCGGTGCCTCTATCCGGCCCAGTAATGGAGGCGCCGAGGTTATTTTCTATGTTTTAGTAGTTTTATTGTCTCAGTCTGCTGGGGACAGAAAATGTTTTATTGGACAATGATGGACATTGACCCCCCATTGCATTGTGGGTACTCCGGCCTCTGCAGACCGGTCGGAGGATGGGATTGAGGTCACAACATTTGGGGTCAGTCTGACGTTTGCTGTGTTTTGTTCCATTTTATTGTGCGGATTTCACCCAAAACTGAGATTTGTTATTTCCATGGACATCGACCGAGCAGCGGCTCTGACCGGAAAATCTCCGACCCCCTAAAACCCCCCCCAGAAGAAGGTCCTCGTCCCCCCCCCCCCAAATCTCTAATTCTTTAATACAGACATGATGAATATCACCCTTTTAATATCCCCCCCCCCCCCCAACCAGGATATTCCAATATTTGATTTATCGGCTGTTCTGGACTCCTATTGGTTGATAGCACCTGAATTACAGCCAGAGGTGGGACATGTGGTCTGCGGCAGAGCCCCTGATTGGATAACCCCTCCCCCCAGCTCTGCCCAGATAGAGGGAGCAGCGGAGCGGTAAGAATGGCGCAGCTTCCCTGAGGTCGCTGGAGAATCATTCAAAGTTTTGGGGTTACTCTGAAAGTCCCATCCCCCCCCCCCCCCAAGGTGGAATGATAGAGAAATTTATTTTTATGTGCTTGAAGAAAATCAGGTTTCTGTACAGTTTTATGTTTTTAATATTTAAAAAAAATAGAGAAAAAAGAAAAGGATTTTCCTTTGTTGGGTTTTCTATGGACTGAAAACACGCGTCACTCGCTCTCCCGCGAGGTCATCGATCGCCCCGAGGTGACGCCCGCCTGCCTGACAGGAACTTTATTTTTTATTTTTTCCTGAGCTTCTGAAATGAAAATCTTTGGAAAATGAAAATGAATCTGTGTGTTCGATTATTATCCTCATCCTTCACCTCCTCCTTCTCATCCTCCTCCTTCTCATCCTCCTCCTTCTCATCCTCCTCCTTCTCATCCTCCTCCTTCTCATCCTCCTCCTTCTCATCATCCTCCTCCTTCCCATCCTCCTCCTCCTTCTCATCCTCCTCCTCCTTCTCATCATCATCCTCCTCCTCCTTCTCATCCTCCTCCTTCTCATCATCCTCCTCCTTCTCATCATCCTCCTCCTTCTCATCATCCTCCTCCTCCTTCTCATCATCATCCTCCTCCTCCTTCTCATCATCATCCTCCTCCTCCTTCTCATCATCATCCTCCTCCTCCTTCTCATCATCATCCTCCTCCTCCTTCTCATCATCATCCTCCTCCTCCTTCTCATCCTCCTCCTTCTCATCATCCTCCTCCTTCATATCCTCATCCTCCTCCTCCTTCATATCCTCCTCACCATCATCTTCCTCCTCCTTATCCACATCATCATCATGCCCGGTGACCGCTGATCCAGTGACCAGGTCAGAGGTCATGCAGACCCAGCAAGCTGTGACACCCACCGAGCTCCCATTATAAACGCACACAAACCGCGGGACGTTCTTGAGCCGCATGGAACGTTTTCACCCAATTCAGACTCCATTCACACCAATGGAGGCCAATCCCAGCGGCCGGAATCTACTGATACCTCAGCTGTGAGCGGATCGCTGCGGGGGCTGAGCCGTACGTTGCAGTGACAGACTGGGGGTGCCGCAGCTATTGGCGTCTGTTCACACAGCCAGCAATCATGTGCGGTGAATGTCGCTGGACGCACAGAAATCCATCCATATGTGATGCTGCCTTTACCCTACACAGTATAATAGTCCTGACCACTGCGCTCTGTAAGCTGTGCTGCACATGACACTCTTTATGCTGCACTTTGCACTCTCCTAAGTGGTGCACTCCCAGTCTGTGGTCACATACATGGAATGAATTGGACTTTGTAGCTTATACTCCTGACCACCACACTCTCTGGTGGTGCACACTGGATTGTGTCATGTGCAGCAGAGCATACAGAGCGCGGGGCTCGGGAGTAAGCATCGTACACCCCTGCCTCCAGAGCACGGGGCTCGTAAGTATGGGAGATATGCCCCGTCCTACAGAGTGCGGGAGTATGCATTGTACGCCCCATCCTACAGAGCGCGGGGCTCAGGTGTATGCATTGTACGCCCCATCCTACAGAGCGCAGGGGTCAGGTGTATGCATGGTACGCCCCATCCTACAGAGCACAGGGGTCAGGTGTATGCATGGTACGCCCCATCCTACAGAGCACAGGGGTCAGGTGTATGCATGGAATAAACAAGCAAAAAATTGGGGGAGCAAACCCTGAACATGTATATCTAAAGCCAGTGCAGCTATGGACCAAGCAACATGTATATTAAAAAAGAATAGCGCACACATGCAAAAGAAATGACTATTAAATATGAAGACAATCCATAAATAAAAATAGGGGTTTAGTCCCACCATATGGCCATATCGTGCTCAAGCCCACCACTGCGTCAAAGTACCCCATTATCAGTGGGTCCTACACTATCCATAAAAAAGAGATGAATCCAGCCTTTCTAACCCTTGGAGACAACACTCCTTGCTGGGAAGGTGTGCTAATGCACTGCAAGGGACTCCTCCTATATCTATTTGATAGAGGACACCAATAGAATACAGGTGTGTGTGGGGGATGGGATGCTCAACCTCAGAAGTCTGGTCAGACCGAATACATAATAAACAAGCAAAAAATTGGGGGAGCAAACCCTGAACATGTATATCTAAAGCCAGTGCAGCTATGGACCAAGCAACATGTATATTAAAAAAGAATAGCGCACACATGCAAAAGAAATGACTATCAAATATGGAGACAATCCATAAATAAAAATGGTGTCCTCTATCAAGTAGATATAGGAGGAGTCCCTTGCAGTGCATTAGCACACCTTCCCAGCAAGGAGTGTTGTCTCCAAGGGTAAGAGAGGCTGGATTCACCCCTTTTTTATGGATAGTGTAGGACCCACTGATAATGGGGTACTTTGACGTAGTGGGGGGCTTGAGCACGATATGGCCATATGGTGGAACTAAATCCCCATTTTTATTTATGGATTGTCTTCATATTTAATAGTCATTTCTTTTGCATGTGTGCGCTATTCTTTTTTAATATACATGTTGCTTGGTCCATAGCTGCACCGGCTTCAGATATACATGTTCAGGGTTTGCTCCCCCAATTTTTTGCTTGTTTAGTATGCATGGAATGCCCCATCCTACAGAGCGCGGGGGTCAGGTGTATGCATGGAATGCCCCATCCTACAGAGCGCAGGGCTCGGGTGTATGCATGGTACGCCCCATCCTACAGAGCGCAGGGCTCGGGTGTATGCATGGTACGCCCCATCCTAAAGAGCGCTGGGGTCAGGTGTATGCATGGAATGCCCCATCCTACAGAGCGCAGGGCTCGGGTGTATGCATGGTGCACCACATTCTTCAGAGTGCTGGGCTTGGGTGTATGCATGGTACGCCCCATCCTAGAGAGCGTGGGGCTCAGGTGTATGTATGGTACGCCCATCCTACAGAGCCTGGGGCTAGGGAGTATGCAGCGTATGCAGCGTATGCCCCGTCCTGCAGGGCTCAGGAGTATGCATTGTACGCTCCATCCTACAGAGTGCAGGGCTCAGAAATATGTGATGTATGCCACCCCATCGTACAGTGTGCGGGGCTCTGCCCCATCCTATGGAATGCAGCAGTCCAGCCATGAGTGTGTATGATAAGAAAGTAAGAGGTATGTAACATACCGGCTGTTGGGAGTATGTAATGTGCACAGAATCCTGACCTCTGCACCCTGTATACTGCGCCATACATTACACACTCTTCACCCTGAACTCTGTGCGCTATCCCCCATAAATCTCCCACAAGAGACCCTTCAAGCTTACCATCTATTGTTCACCCCCCACCTCCAACTGTCACCCCCCGCTCCACCTCAAACTCTCACACCCCCCCCCCTAACCTCCAACTCTCATCCCCCCCTCCACCTCCAACTCTCACAGCCCCCTCCAGCTCTCACCCCCTGCTCCACCTCAAACTCTCACCCCCCCTAACCTCCAACTCTCACCCCCCCCAATCTCCAGCTCTCACCCCCCCCCAACCTCCAGCTCTCACCCCCCCCAGCTCTTACCTCCCCCCCACATCTCAAACTCTTACACCCACCTCCAACTGTCACCCCCCCCAGCTCTCACCCCCCCGCTCCACCTCAAACTCTCACACCCCCCCCCTAACCTCCAACTCTCATCCCTCCACCTCCAACTCTCACAGCCCCCTCCAGCTCTCACCCCCCGCTCCACCTCAAACTCTCACCCCCGTCTAACCTCCAACTCTCACCCCCCCCCCAATCTCCAGCTCTCACCCCCCCCCCCCAACCTCCAGCTCTCACCCCCCCCCAGCTCTTACCTCCCCCCCACATCTCAAACTCTTACACCCACCTCCAACTGTCACCCCCCCCCAGCTCTCACCCCCCGCTCCACCTCAAACTCTCACACCCCCCCCTCCCCCTCCAGCTCTCACCCCCCGCTCCACCTCAAACTCTCACACCCCCCCCCCTCCACCTCTCACAGCCCCCTCCAGCTCTCACCCCCCGCTCCACCTCCAACTCTCACCCCCCCCCCCCAATCTCCAGCTCTCACCCAACCTCCAGCTCTTACCTCCCCCCCCCCCCACATCTCAAACTCTTACACCCACCTCCAACTGTCACCCCCCCCCCCAGCTCTCACCCCCCGCTCCACCTCCAACTCTCACACCCCCCCCTAACCTCCAACTCTCACCCCCCCCCAATCTCCAGCTCTCACCCCCCCCCCAGCTCTTACCTCCCCCCCCACATCTCAAACTCCAAACTCTTACACCCACCTCCAACTGTCAACCCCCCCAGCTCTCACCCCCCGCTCCACCTCAAACTCTCACATCCCCCCCCCCAACCTCCAACTCTCATCCCCCCCTCCACCTCCAACTCTCACAGCCCCCTCCAGCTCTCATCTCGACACCCCCCCCCCTCCATACAGTGCAGGGTGAACACATGGCGGGTGTCCTCGGCACCAGGTGGGGGTTGCCAGACAGGTTTTCTGGGTGCCTGAAGTTAGAGGCACCACTGGCTACAAAATCCAGGAGAGCGTCAATACTCCTGACCATCAATGTACTAAGAGTGCACCAATCAGGGACTGTATGACGCACAATACTGATAGTTATTATTATGGATGGGGGATGGGATGATGGGGGGGACATTCTATACACATCTTTGAAGGAGCCTCCAAAACACAAATCTTCCTCATCGGGGGCCACAATGTATTTCTGAGAAATAACTCCATCGAAGACTTCTTATAAGAGCGGGGGAAGGTAAGAGTTCACTGTCTGATTGGTTGCTATTGATTGTCACAAGGATTAAATCCAAAGTTCACTCTGAAATCCGGCACAGTACAAAATCCATCTGATTGGCTGGGAGGGTAACTCCACCTAAAAACTGAAGTTCCGCTCCTCCTCCCCAAGTTATAGTCTACCCCTTTATAATATGATCAACCCTCTTCCAGCATCACTGCACCCCCCCCCCCCCATCCCTGTGTACCCCCAATCTACACAGCCAGCTCCATACAGACATGAGGTGACCAGTTTGGTGTGGAGGAACCCGAGTGTCCTTTACAGAGCCTTGACTTCATCCCTACCGATCACCCGACCTCATCCCTACTGATCACCTGACCTCATCCCTACTGATCTGACCTCATCCCTACCGATCGCCCGACCTCACCCCTACCGATCGCCCGACCTCACCCCTACCGATCACCCGACCTCATCCCCTACCGATCGCCCGACCTCATCCCCTACCGATCGCCTGACCTCATCCCCTACTGATCACCTGACCTCATCCCTACTGATCTGACCTCATCCCTACCGATCGCCCGACCTCACCCCTACCGATCGCCCGACCTCACCCCTACCGATCACCCGACCTCATCCCCTACCGATCGCCCGACCTCATCCCCTACCGATCGCCTGACCTCATCCCCTACCGATCACCCGACCTCATCCCTACCGATCACCCGACCTCATCCCTACCGATCACCCGACCTCACCCCTACCGATCACCCGACCTCATCCCTACTGATCACCCGACCTCATCCCTACTGATCACCCGACCTCATCCCTACTGATCTGACCTCATCCCTACCGATCGCCCGACCTCACCCCTACCGATCACCCGACCTCATCCCTACCGATCACCCGACCTCATCCCTACCGATCACCCGACCTCATCCCTACCGATCACCCGACCTCATCCCTACCGATCACCCGACCTCACCCCTACTGATCACCTGACCTCATCCCTACTGATCACCTGACCTCACCCCTACTGATCACCCGACCTCATCCCTACTGATCACCCGACCTCACCCCTACTGATCACCTGACCTCATCCCTACTGATCACCTGACCTCACCCCTACTGATCACCCGACCTCATCCCTACTGATCACCTGACCTCATCCCTACCGATCACCTGACCTCACCCTTACTGTACTCCTCTGGGATAAATTGGAACGCTGATGGTGAGCCAGGTCTTCTTATCCAACATCATCAGTACCTGACCTTACAAATGGGCACAAATACCCACTAACACCCTCCAAAATCTTGTGGAAAGTCTTCCCAGAAGAGTGGAGGAGGGGGTAGCTTCAGAGGGGGCAACTCTATGTGAAAGGCCGTGTGGGGGAAGGGCAACTCCATATTAATGGCAATGGGAGGACAACTCTATATACTATAAATGGCCATGGGGGGAGGGCAACTCCATATAAATGTCATTGGGGGAGGAGAGAACGCCATATAAATGTCATTGGGGGAGGAGACAACTCCATATAAATGTCATTGGGGGAGGAGACAACTCCATATAAATGTCATTGGGGGAGGAGACAACTCCATATAAATGTCATTGGGGGAGGGCCACTCCATATAAATGGCCATGGTGGAGGAGAGAACTCCATATAAATGCCATTGGGGGAGGAGACAATTCCATATAAATGTCATTGGGGGAGGAGACAACTCCATATAAATGCCATTTGGGGGAGGAGACAATTCCATATAAATGGCCATAGGAGGGAGGAGACAACTCCGTATAAGTGGCCAGGGGGGAGGAGACAACTCCATATAAATGGTCATAGTAATAAAAAAAATTTGGTGCCCACCAAGCCCATATAGGTGTGATGGTCGGGGGGGGGGGGGGGTGGGGCCGTATGGTGTAGTTGGGGGTATTTTGCTCAATGTGGAAATAAAATCTTCTGCCCCTCTTTCCCCCCCCCCTCCCCCTTTGGTCTCCTGTACCATGGACACATCACATAATCCACCGAAAATCTTTATATTTCCCAAAACTTTTCACCCGACCTCATTGCACTCCAATGTAAAATGAAAAGTGACAGTGGAGTTCATTAAAGCGTAACTCCACTTCCATTACACAAGTCTCGTAATTAAATGTTATTAAAAATGACCTTTCTTTTCTGCAGGTGCTGTAATTTTCTGTAAAATGCAATATGGCCGCCCGGAGGTATTCTATTCAGAGCCCCCCCCCCGCCCCAAGAAATGTAATTTCCTGCTTGTGTGATTGGCTCACTGATTTCCCCAGAAGTCTGCACTAAGATACAAGTCACATTTTAGGCATCCCCTGCTATGTGAATTTCATTTTTGGTGAGATACTCCCCAAGGGATGCAGACCCTGCAACTTTCCTCATTAGAACACTGAGAGTGCACCAGGTGATTATAATGAACCAGACCCTCCCATTCCAAATCAGTCCGCACAAGGCATGGGGGGGACAAACAGCTATTTCTTCACAGCAACAAAAGGTTGGAATCTGCTATAAAGTTTGTTACAATCCCTGTATTGTACAGAGATCACCCAGGGAGGGGGAGGGGTTTATTCCTTAACAAAAGTGGGGTTACTCTTTAGGTCATGTGCGCTGATTCTTCACGTCTCCCGCGGTACGAAGCGTCCATTACCTGCATGGTTTCTGATTAAAGATCTTCCTCATTCCTACATCAGAAAGTTGGGAATTGCAACATAATTATGTCATTTCTATTCCATTTGTATCTTATGTCTGATTGGAATAAAAGCGATCGAATAATGTCACATGTGATGTCTTATTCTACGGCTCCAATCCCAGGATAATATTACCAAACCTGATATATTGGGATGTTAGAGAACGATCAGATTTACAAATCAATCCCTCCAATCAGAGATTCTGAATATAAACATGAAGAATCGGAAATACCGAGAATTCCCATTTATATGGAGGAAAACAGAAATAAAATATTAGGAATAAAACCAACGCCATCCCTGGAAATAAATCATCAAACAAACTTTATCCCAATATTAAAATAAAATCAAAAATTAAAAAAATAACATCAAGGCTTCTCTCCCGGAAAGGACGAATAAATATTGTAAAGACGGGAATATTTCCGGAAATTAGGTAGAAATTTCAGACTTCGCCAATAATTTCTCATTAATAGCAGAGGTTGTGGAAAGTTTGTGGCAATCTTTGAGTGTCCATTGAATAGTCAACCAATGGGGAAGGTAGGTGGCACTCATGCCAAGGGGTCCACTGCTGCCGGAGAACCAACTGGGAATGAAGAATGAAGAACTTGCCTGGCAGAAATGGGAATACAGATGGCTGAGCCGAACGAGGACTGTTTATTGAGTAACGAGCAAACTGGAGTAAGGATGGATGTGTTGAAAATCCCCCTAGTGACTTCTGCAGGTAATCAGAGGAGACCCAAGAAGTCATCACACAGCCAGACCTATGGAGACACGGGGACAGTGCTACCCATAGTAAACACGGTTGTGTAGTCTGCCAGGTATGGTACAGCCTTTCCGGTCCTGAGCTCCAATCACTTTGCAGGAAGGCTCATCCTCAGGCTGATCTTCAGGTTCATCTCATGCACTGGCTGGCTGGAGGCAAAACAAAGGGGTGCTCTGGCTGGCTGGAGAAAAGACAAAGGGATGCTCTGGCTGGTTGGAGAAAAGACAAAGGGGTGCTCTGGCTGGCTGGCTGGAAACACAAAGGGGTGCTCTGGCTGGCTGGCTGGAAAGACAAAGGGGTGCTCTGGCTGGCTGGCTGGAAACACAAAGGGGTGCTCTGGCTGGCTGGCTGGAAACACAAAGGGGTGCTCTGGCTGGCTGGCTGGAAAGACAAAGGGGTGCTCTGGCTGGCTGGCTGGAAACACAAAGGGGTGCTCTGGCTGGCTGGCTGGAAACACAAAGGGGTGCTCTGGCTGGTTGGAGAAAAGACAAAGGGGTGCTCTGGCTGGCTGGAGAAAAGACAAAGGGGTGCAATGGCTGGCTGGCTGGAAACACAAAGGGGTGCTCTAGCTGGCAAGAAAGACAAAGGGATGTTCTGGCTGGCTGGCAAGAAAGACAAATGGGTGCATTGGCTGGCTGGAGGGAAGACAAAGGGGTGCGCTGGCTGGCTGGAGGGAAGACAAAGGGGTGCATAGCAATGACCTCTGGCAGGAAATCTAGTAATAACTCAGCATAGGAAATGGTGAAGATTACTATCTTTGTAAAAATAACCATCCTTCAATGCCTTCTGTCCTCAATGAGTCTACATCTGGGCTACATTGGTGGCACACTGGCATGTATATAGGGCCCTACATTGCTCTATTCTTGAGGGCAAACCCAACTTTAAGATCACCATCCCAATTCGTGACTCTACATTGAATGGGAAATAGAATAATCTTACCTCAGCGCCTTCCAGAGACAACTTACAGCTCTCACTGTGTCTACTGACCCCTCAGCTACCTTCTACTTCTACTCAGGACCCAATGCTGGAAGGCACGTCCATGGTGGAAGGCACGTCCATGGTGGATGGCACGTCCATGGTGGAAGGCACGTCCATGGTGGAAGGCACGTCCATGGTGGAAGGCACGTCCATGGTGGATGGCACGTCCATGGTGGAAGTCACGTCCATGGTGGAAGTCACGTCCATGGTGGAAGGCACGTCCATGGTGGATGGCACGTCCATGGTGGAAGGCACGTCCATGGTGGAAGGCACGTCCATGGTGGAAGGCCTTATTATGTGCTGTGTGACTTCTCCTCCTGCTCCATCCTTCATAACATAAAGTCATAAAACAATTAAAGTAGGATCTTCTGATTGGGGCAGGGGGTGGCATTTTGATCCCAGTAAAGAGATCCCTAAACATGGGTACCAGAAACATAAAAAGTCAGATGGTGGCATGATGCCCACCAGCAAACTGAAATATACAATCTGAGTGAGCTAAAGTACCCCTGTGAAAGGACTCCTCTGAGATGGTTCTGATCTGGAGAGGGATGAGGAGGAGGAGGATTGAGCTGAGTGTGTGATGAAGAGTCTGGAGAAGACTTTTTCAACCTTTTTTTATTACCATGGAGGGACTCTTGCAATAATTTTTAGGTCTCAGGAAATCCCAGTTAAAGTTTTAGCTCCCAGAACAGTAGATAACATGTAGATATCATAGTAAGTAAAATATTGGATATGGGCCCCCTACCATTGGTAGTCAATGAAGATGGGGCTCCTTCACATAGTGGTCAGTAGAGATGGACCCCCTTAACAAGTGGAGAGGAACCCTAGGGAGTACCCTGGATATACTGAGTTAGAGGAAGATGGGCCCCCTTCCAGTGGTGGTCAGTGGAGAAGGACTTCTTCCATTACTGTTCAGCTGAGATGGGCCCACCTAGTAAACTCCAGAATAACCATAGTGAGCACACTGGTTAGGAAATGCTGGATTAGATGAAATCAGAGAGGGCTAAATTAATTAATAACTGTTCATTGCACTGCTGAAGAAACGTGGGCCCCTTTCATTGGTGGGCAGTAGTTAAGGGCCTCCTTCCATTAGTAGTTGTTGGAGAGGGGCCCCTTCCATTAGTAGTCAGTGGAGAAGAGCCCCTTCCATTGATGGTTGTTGGAGATGGGCCTCTTTCCATTGGTGGTCAGTGGAGAAGGGTCCCCTCCATTGGTGGTTGTTGGAGATGGGTCCCTTCCATTGCTAATCAGTGGAGAAGGGCCCCTTCTATTGATGGTTGTTGGAGATGGGCCCCTTTCATTAGGGGTCAGTGGAGAAGGGCCTCTTCCATTAGTGGTCAGTGGAGAAGGGCCTCCTTCCATTGGTGGTCAGTGGATGAGGGTCCCTTCCATTGGTGGTTGTTGGAGACGGGCCCTTGCTTTAGTGGTCATTGTAGAAGAGCCCCTTCCATTGATGGTTGTTGGAGATGGGCCTCCTTCCATTGGTGGTTGTTGGAGATGGGCCTCCTTCCATTGGTAGTTGTTGTAGATGGGCCTCCTTCCATTGGTGGTTGTTGGAGATGGGCCTCATTCCATTGATGGTTGTTGGAGATGGGCCTCCTTCCATTGGTGGTTGTTGGAGATGGGCCTCCTTCCATTGGTGGTTGTTGTAGATGGGCCTCCTTCCATTGGTGGTTGTTGTAGATGGGCCTCCTTCCATTGGTGGTTGTTGTAGATGGGCCTCCTTCCATTGGTGGTTGTTGTAGATGGGCCTCCTTCCATTGGTGGTTGTTGTAGATGGGCCTCCTTCCATTGGTAGTTGTTGTAGATGGGCCTCCTTCCATTGGTGGTTGTTGGAGATGGGCCTCATTCCATTGATGGTTGTTGGAGATAGGCCCCTGTCATTAGTGGTCAGTGGAGGAGGGCCCCTTCCTTTGGTGGTTGTTGTAGATGGACCTCCTTCCATTGGTGGTTGTTGTAGATGGGCCTCCTTTCATTGGTAGTTCCTGTAGATGTGCCTCATTTCATTGGTGGTCAGTGACGAAGGGTCCCTTCTATTGATAGTTGTTGGAGATGAAGGAACCTTAGGAAATGCCCCGGTTGAGAAATGCTACATTGTAGGAAATCAGGGAGAGTTGAATATGTTGAATGTTTATTGTGCACGGGGGGGGGGGGGGGGGGGTCAGGAAGTGAAGTGACAGAGTAGGGGCCCCTCCACTGTGCGGTTCGGTCTACTTGTCCCCAGCACATTAACTCCTCATGTACTTTCCTAAAGCATTGCCGGAGTCATAGCTGGCCAGTTCCAGGACAATAAATCGCTGTCAGAGAAATCACTGCCTTGGTCTTCATAACTGGACAGCTTCTACTAGAGGTTTTTCAGAGGGGTGTATCTGTGAGTGACCCCAATTAATAAGCCTAAATATGAGCTTTATAACAATCATTAATCCATTTGTATGGATGGTCGGGGGAGGAGTCATCACAGCCAGAGAGAAAACCATAGAAAAGACACGGCTCTCCCGGCTGGAGATCTCGGAGGAAGAGTCTCGGAGGGGAATATGATTATCACTCTTTATAGGAAAGAAAACATTCCCTGGAGTGTCAGGCCGCTTAGGTAGAGGGGGATCTATCATGATACTGCAGGGGGGGGCAGGAGGGAAGGGGTATGGGGGAAGGGTTCAGAGCAAGGTTAGCCAAATACTGGATAAATTAGGCCAGACAAACAGACAGCTCACCTCTGCATGACCCTTTCCCTCACCAACCTGCTCCTCACCCGCCACAGGTGGAGTGACTCCCTCCACTTCATATCACCCAATATGCATGTTCAGTGAGAGTGAGAAATGAGCCTCCGTATCGAACAGCGCCAACTGCCATACTGAACCATGCCAACCGCCATACCGAACTACGCCAACTGCCATACTGAATCACGCCAACTGCCTAACCGAACTATGCCAACCGCCATACCGAACCATGCCAGCCGTCATACCGAACCACGCCAACCGCCACACCGGACCACGCCAACCGTCATACGGAACCACGTCAACTGCCAAATTGAACCACACAACTACCGAACCGCACCAACCGACATCTACAGAAAATCAATTATGTCTGCAGTCTCTGACCATCTCCTGTACCATGTCTGCAGTCTCTGACCGTCTCCTGTACCATGTCTGCAGTCTCTGACCGTCTCCTGTACCATGTCTGCAGTCTCTGACCGTCTCCTGTACTATGTCTGCAGTCTCTGACCGTCTCCTGTATCATGTCTGCAGTCTCTGACAGTCTCCTGTACCATGTCTGCAGTCTCTGACCGTCTCCTGTACCATGTCTGCAGTCTCTGACCGTCTCCTGTACCATGTCTGCAGTCTCTGACCCTCTCCTGTACCATGTCTGCAGTCTCTGACCGTCTCCTGTACTATGTCTGCAGTCTCTGACCGTCTTCTGTACTATGTTTGCAGTCTCTGACCGTCTCCTGTACTATGTCTGCAGTCTCTGACCGTCTCCTGTACTATGTCTGCAGTCTCTGACCGTCTCCTGTACTATGTCTGCAGTCTCTGACCGTCTCCTGTACTATGTCTACAGTCTCTGACCGTCTCCTGTACTATGTCTACAGTCTCTGACCGTCTCCTGTACTATGTCTGCAATCTCTGACCGTCTCCTGTACCATGTCTGCAGTCCCTGACCGTCTCCTGTACTATGTCTGCAGTCTCTGACCATCTCCTGTATCATGTCTGCAGTCTCTGACCGTCTCCTGTAGTATGTCTACAGTCTCTGACCATCTCCTGTACTATGTCTGCAGTCTCTGACCATCTCCTGTATCATGTCTGCAGTCTCTGACCTTCTCCTGTATCATGTCTGCAGTCTCTGACCGTCTCCTGTACTATGTCTGCAGTCTCTGACCATCTCCTGTATCATGTCTGCAGTCTCTGACCGTCTCCTGTAGTATGTCTACAGTCTCTGACCGTCTCCTGTACTATGTCTGCAGTCTCTGACCGTCTCCTGTACTATGTCTGCAGTCTCTGACCGTCTCCTGTAGTATGTCTACAGTCTCTGACCATCTCCTGTACTATGTCTGCAGTCTCTGACTATCTCCTGTATCATGTCTGCAGTCTCTGACCATCTCTTGTATCATGTCTGCAGTCTCTGACCATCTCCTGTATCATGTCTGCAGTCTCTGACCATCTCCTGTATCATGTCAGCAGTCTCTGACCGTCTCCTGTATCATGTCTGCAGTCTCTGACCGTCTCCTGTATCATGTCTGCAGTCTCTGACCGTCTCCTGTACCATGTCTGCAGTCTCTGACCGTCTCCTGTACTATGAATGTTTGTAGTTTCCTCTGGAGATGAAATGTCGCACAGTTGGGGTCACATTGGTGACATGTGGAGGAGATGTACAATGGGGAGGAAACAATGAGAAGGTCGGTAGGACAGTCGGGGGTTCTGGGTGATGAACGGTTTGGCGTTGTGTCGGTTCCTCGTATTCAATATAAAATTATGTAAGAAGCTGTTTGATAATAAAATGACCTGGCTGCCCCACCCCCTCCCCTCCCCCACGAGGGCAGGTGCCCAAAATTCCTGCTGATCATGAAGGTGTGATATAGAACTTGGCAGACGGGACAACATTCGCCGACATGCCGCCACCCCTGAGGCCAGCTCCGCCTCCCTCAATACGCTACTTAAAGCTGAACTCCGGATACAAAAATTTTCATCTAAATTGATTGTAAAAATATTTTTTTTAAACAAACATCTCTATTCTTCCCGGCTCTGTAATGGAATTTCACAGAGCAGCCCCAACCCTCCTCTTCTCAGGTCCACTGCTGGCACTCCTGGCTCCTCCCCTTCCCGGGTCCCCCCACCAGTGCTCCTGACTCCTCCTCTTCTCAGGTCCACTGCTGGCACTCCTGGCTCCTCCCCTTCCCGGGTCCTCCCACCAGTGCTCCCGACTCCTCCTCTTCTCAGGTCCACTGCTGGCACTCCTGGCTTCTCCCCTTCCCGGGTCCCCCCACCGGTTTTCCTGGCTCCTCCTCTTCTCAGGACCACTGCTAGCACTCCTGGCTCCTCCCCTTCCCGGGTCCCCCCACCGGTTTTCCTGGCTCAGCCTCTTCTCAGGTCCACTGCTGGCACTCCTGGCTCCTCCCCTTCCCGGGTCCTCCCACCAGTGCTCCCGACTCCTCCTCTTCTAAGGTCCACTGCTAGCACTCCTGGCTTCTCCCCTTCCCGGGTTCTCCCACCGGTTTTCCTGGCTCCTCCTCTTCTCAGGTCCACTGCTAGCACTCCTGGCTTCTCCCCTTCCCGGGTCCCCCCACCGGTTTTCCTGGCTCCTCCTCTTCTCAGGTCCACTGCTAGCACTCCTGGCTTCTCCCCTTCCCGAGTCCTCCCACCGGTTTTCCTGGCTCCTCCTCTTCTCAGGTCCACTGCTGGCACTCCTGGCTTCTCCCCTTCCCGGGTTCTCCCACTGGTTTTCTTGGCTCCTCCTCTTCTCAGGTCCACTGCTGGCACTCCTGGCTTCTCCTTTTTTCGGGTCCTCCCACCAGTGCTCCTGGCTCCTCCTCTTCTCCGGTCCACTGCTGGCACTCCTGGCTTCTCCTCTTCCCGGGTCCTCCCACCGGTGCTCCTGGCTCCTCCTCTTCTCAGGTCCACTGCTGGCACTCTTAGCTTCTCCTCTTCCCGGGTCCTCCCACCGGTGCTCCTGGCTCCTCCTCTTCTCAGGTCCACTGCTGGCACTCCTGGCTCCTCCTCTTCCCGGGTCCTCCCACCGGTGCTCCTGGCTTCTCCTCTTCTCAGGTCCACTGCTGGAACTCCTGGTTTCTCCTCTTCCCGGGTCCCCCCACCAGTGCTCCTGGCTCCTCCTCTTCTCAAGTCCACTGCTGGCACTCCTGGCTTCTCCTCTTCCCGGGTCCTCCCACCGGTGCTCCTGGCTTCTCCTCTTCCCGGGTCCTCCAAAAAGGTGCTCCTGGCTTCTCCTCTTCCCGGGTCCCCCCACAAGTGCTCCTGGCTCCTCCTCTTCTCAGGTCCACTGCTGGCACTCCTGGCTTCTCCTTTTTTCCGGGTCCCTCTACTGTGTTCCTGGCTCCTCCTCTTCTCAGGTCCACTGCTGGCTCTCTTGGCTCCTCTTCTCGAGTCCTCTGCCGATCTTCTTGGGTTCCCTACAGCTCTCCTGGGTCTTCCTCTTCTCAAGTCCCCCACCAGCGCTCCTTGCTCCTCTTCTTCTTAGGTCCACTGCCGCCACACCTGGCTGCTTCCCTTCCCGGGTACCCCACTGGCTCTCCTGGCTTCTCCAGTTCCATACTGGTGCTCCTGGCTCCTCCTCTTCTCGGGTCCTCCACTGGCATTCCTCCTTTACTCGAGTCCCCTGCCAGTGCTCCTGGCTCCTCCTCTTCCCAGGTCCCCCGCTGGTGCTCCTTGATCCTTTTCATCCAGTGCCCCACATAAAGCTGTGTCCTATGGGGGCACTTGTGCATGCTCACTCCTGAGCTGCAATGTGTGTGTTTAACCACCCCCCATCAGTGCTACAGCCTATATACGGCTGCAGCGCAGACTTGAATTTTCGGGAGGCCGTTTTTAAACGGCCTCCCAGTGACACGCCCCCAGCGTGCTCCCGCGAGCGCGCTGCGGGGAAAATCTGTGTCAGCCGTGTCCCTTGGACACAGCCGATCACAGATCGTGGTGAATGGCCAATCACAGCGGCCATTCACCACGTGATCGGGCCATCCAATGAGCGATGATCTCATATGTAAACATATGAGATCATCTCTCATCGCCGGCGCTCCTTCCTCACACAGGAGAATGTAATCAGGGCACCGATCACCAGTGCCCTGATTACTAAAGGTAAAAATACACACACAGTGCCCCCCCATCAGTGCCCACAGTGCCCGCCATCAGTGCCCCCCATCAATGCCCACAATCAGTGCCCATAGTGCTGCCAGTCAGTGCCCATCAGTGCCTGCTCATCTAGGCACTGATGAGCACTGACTGGCAGCACTATGGGCACTGAGTGTGGGCACTGATGGTGCTGCCCATCAGTGCCGCTCATCAGTGCCACCCGTCAGTGTCCAGTGCCATCCGCCAGTGCCCATCAGTGCCGCCTATCAGTGCCCATCAGTGCCGCCCGTCAGTGCCGCCTCTCAGTGCCCAGCAGTGCCACCTGTCAGTGCCCAGCAGTGCCACCTCTCAGTGCTCATCAGTGCCGCCTATCAGTGCTCATCAGTGCCGCCTCTCAGTGCCGCCTATCAGTGCTCATCAGTGCGGCATATTAGTACCTCCTCATCAGTGCCCATAAGTGCCACCTCATCAGTGCCCATAAGTGCCACCTCATCAGTGCCCATCAGTGCAGCCTATCAGTGCCCATCAGTGCCGCCTCATCAGCGCACATCAGTGAAGGAGAAAAATTTATTTTCAAAATTTACTCGCAGAAAATAAGAAAAACTTTTTTTTTTTTCAAAATTTTCTGTCTTTATTCTTTTTTTTTGTAAAAAATAAAAAACCCAGAGATGATTAAATACCACCAAAAGAAATCTCTATTTGTGTGAGAAAAAATGATAAAAATTTCATATGGGTACAGTGTAGCATGACCGCGCAATTGTCAGTCAAAGTGTGACAGCACTGAAAGCTGAAAATTGGCCTGGATGGGAAGGGGGTTTAAGTGCACAGTAGGCAAGTGGTTAATAGCATCTCGACCCTGCCTTGATTAACAACATCAGGAGCCAATGGCTCCCCTTGCTGCCTCCATGTCCCGTGAGGAGGGAGAGAGGGAGCAGTGATCTGTCTCTCAGGCACAGTACTGGATGGAGATCAGGATCAGGTTAGTAGGGGGGTTGAGGGGGGGTTGATTACAGAAGGATTTACCTTAATGCATAGAATATATAAGGGATAAATCCTTCAGCCTTTACAATCACTTTAAATCCATCCTCTATAACCACAAAGGATCAAATTCCGCTGTGTGTGCACCAAATGTCTTTACAAACCCAGATATTACCCTGTAAAAAGCAGTGGTGACATCATTACTAGAAAGGAGGGGCCCAGCAGGCTCCACCCACTACAGAAAACTACAGGAGGGGGCTGAAACAACACCAGTCCCCCTGTACAAGGAGTGAGAAAGCAGAGCTGTGGGAGGGGTTCAGCATGCTCCACCCACTATAGAAAACTACAGAAGAGGGGCAGAGACAAGACCAGTTCCCCTGCACAAAGAGAGGGCGCAGAGCTGTGGGAGGGGCCAAACAGGCTCCACCCACTATAGAAAACTACAGGAAGGGGCGGAGACAAGAACAGTTCCCCTGCACAAGGAGAGAGCAGAGCTGTGGGAGGGGCCAAACAGGCTCCACCCACTATAGAAAACTACAGGAAGGGGCGGAGACAAGAACAGTTCCCCTGCACAAGGAGAGAGCAGAGCTGTGGGAGGGGCCAAACAGGCCCCACCCACTATAGAAAACTACAGGAAGGGGCGGAGACAAGAACAGTTCCCCTGCACAAGGAGAGAGAGCAGAGCTGTGGGAGGGCCAAACAGGCTCCGCTCACTATAGAAAACGACAGGAGTCCTGATGGAACGGACGCAGGAGGCAGGAAACACTCATTTATTCTGCAGCATTTCTATTATTTACCTTCATTACACTTCCAGCAGTTTGACGTTCATTTGAATTTTCTATGACAAAACCAAAGTTTCCGGTATTTTCTGTAGTTCCCCAATTCAGAGGATACAAGCCACTGATTGGTTGGCTGAGGATTGGGTGGTGGTGGTGAGAGGGGGGGGAGGGGTGTGCAGGTCAGTATATAGCTTTCTATTATCTGTAACTTATGGATATTCAGTCACGTTGGAAGCCTCATCATCCACATCATCCTTATCATCCACATCATCCTCATCATCCTTATCATCCACATCAGGTGTGGCAAACCGCTGGCCTGTGGAGCGCTCAGGTGCGGCCTGCGCCTCCTTCTCTGGGATGACGGGTTGGTAATCCCACATCTGGGGTCCCCACGATCCCAGGGAATCCATGTGGTAAATGGAGTCGGCACTAGAGGAAGGACGGCTGCGGAGGGAGCAGAGCCGCATAAGTCAATGCTGCCTGTATAGCGCAGCCTCCTGTCACAGGATACCAATTGCACTCCACCTGCGGCAGCAACAGCAACACCTGCAGCAAGGAAGATTCCGGAATGGAGGATTATTATTAAAGGTCAGTTTATGAGATCACATTGTATATATGGGCGTATCTCTTCTACAGTGCTTACCTGCCTGGCTGCTTTCCAACTGATCCACGGGTGCACCGCAGTGTACCTACCAGTTACCTGCACTAACCATAGACCCCTCCTATTACCTACACTGACCATAGACCCCTCCTATTACCTACACTGACCATAGACTCCTCCTATTACCTGCACAAACCATGGCTATGGTTTGGGCTAGCGTAGGATTTGGATTAGGGTAATGGCTAGGGATAGGGTTATGGCTAGGCTAGGGTTAAGACAAGGGTTAGAGTTATGGCTCTGGTTAGGGAAATGGCTTGGTTTAGGGTTATGGCTAGGCTAGGGTTAGGGTTCAGGTTATGTCCCAGGTTAGGGTTAGGTCTAGAGTTAGGCTAGGGTTAGAGCTAATTTCTCTTGCAGAAGGGTTAGAGTTATAGCTCTGGTTAGCGTAATGGCTTGGTTTAGGGTTGTGGCTATGGTTAGAGTTTTGGCTAGGGTTTGGGTTAGGGTTCGGTGTAGAGCTCATTTATCTTGTAGAAGGGTTAGAGTTATGGCTGGGTTTGGGTTAGGGGTAGAGCTCATTTCTCTTGTAGAAGGGTTAGGGTTATGGCTCCGGTTAGAGTTATGGCTGGGTTTGGGTTAGGTTAGGGTTCGGGGTAGAGCTCATCTCTTTTGTAGAAGGGTTAGGAATACGGTTAATACTAAGTTTATGGTTACGGCTAGGGTTATGGCTCAGGCTAGAGATATGGCTAGGGTTTGGGTTAGGGTTCGGGGTAGAGCTTGTTACTCTTGTAGAAGGGTTGGGGTTATGGCTCAGGTTAGAGTTATGGCTGGGTTAGGGTTAGAGCTTGGTTCTCTTGTAGAAGGGTTAGGGTTATGGCTCTGGTTAGCGTAATGGCTTGGTTTAGGGTTATGGCTATGGTTAGGCTAGGGTTATGGCTATGGTTAGAGTTATGGCTAGGGTTTGGATTATGGTTAGGGTTCGGGGTAGAGCTTGGTTCTCTTGTAGAAGGGTTAGGGTTATGGCTATTGTTAGAGTTATGGCTGGGTTTGGGTTAGGTTAGGGTTCGGGGTAGAGCTTGTTTCTCTTGTAGAAGGGTTGGGGTTATGGCTCAGCCTAGAGTTATGGCTGGGTTAGGGGTAGAGCTTGGTTCTCTTGTAGAAGGGTTAGGGTTATGGCTCTGGTTAGCGTAATGGCTTGGTTTAGGGTTATGGCTATGGTTAGGCTAGGGTTATGGCTATGGTTAGAGTTATGGCTAGGGTTTGGATTATGGTTAGGGTAGAGCTTGTTTCTCTTGTAGAAGGGTTAGAGTTATGGCTGGGTTTGGGTTAGGTTAGGGTTCGGGGTAGAGCTCATCTCTTTTGTAGAAGGGTTAGGAATATGGTTAATACTAAGTTTATGGTTACGGTTATGGCTAGGGTTATGGCTCAGGCTAGAGATATGGCTAGGGTTTGGGTTACGGTTAGGGTTTGGGGTAGAGCTCGTTTCTCTTGTAGAAGGGTTGGGGTTATGGCTATGGTTAGAGTTATGGCTAGGGTTTGGATTATGGTTAGGGTTCGGGGTAGAGCTTGGTTCTCTTGTAGAAGGGTTAGGGTTATGGCTATGGTTAGAGTTATGGCTGGGTTTGGGTTAGGGTTCGGGGTAGAGCTTGTTTCTCTAATAGAAGGGTTAGGGTTATGGCTCCGGTTAGAGTTATAGCTGGGTTTGGGTTAGGTTAGGGTTCGGGGTAGAGCTCATCTCTTTTGTAGAAGGGTTAGGAATACGGTTAATACTAAGTTTATGGTTACGGCTAGGGTTAGGGTTATGGCTCAGGCTAGAGATATGGCTAGGGTTTGGGTTACGGTTAGGGGTAGAGCTTGTTTCTCTTGTAGAAGGGTTGGGGTTATGGCTATGGTTAGAGTTATGGCTAGGGTTTGGATTATGGTTAGGGTTCGGGGTAGAGCTTGGTTCTCTTGTAGAAGGGTTAGGGTTATGGCTATGGTTAGAGCTACGGCTGGGTTCGGGTTAGGTTAGGGTTCGGGGTAGAGCTAATTTCTCTTGTAGAAGGGTTAGGAATACGGTTAATACTAAGTTTATGGTTACGGCTAGGGTTAGGGTTATGGCTATGGTTAGGCTAGGGTTATGGTTCAGGCTAGAGTTACGGCTGGGTTCGGGTTAGGTTTGGGTTAGGTTAGGGTTCGGGGTAGAGCTCGTTTCTCTTGTAGAAGGGTTAGGAATACGGTTAATACTAAGTTTATGGTTACGGCTAGGGTTAGGGTTATGGCTAGTGCGGCAATCTGTCGTTTATATTCTTTGTAACAATTAAACAATGATAGCGCTTCTGGGGGATGGGTCAGGTCTGGTATGTACATTGATGGTCCGAAATGGAACTGTATAAAATATGAATGCCTGGGATCTCAGAGAGGAGGCAAACTCAGGAGACAAACTCCTCCTCTCTGAAGGACATTTATTTTCTCCTCTCTGATGGAGCCATAAACCACCATATTGGTGCCACCTGAGGGGTCAGTAGGACATTGATGGCTAGGGCTGGATTTATCATAGAGTTGGCCATATACGGTTAGATTTATTCTTCTGATATTGTTCATCAGAACGTTCCATCACTCAGATGAGCCCTGACAATGTCATATAGACATGAATGGATTCCTGGACTATTCGTTGGGTTTCATTAGAGATTTTCCACATTCACCGATTTCCATGGTTGGAGAAAAGTCCTCAATCCGCTCCTTTAGATTTTCCTCATTTCAGATTAGGGAACCGAACGTTCTGAAAAGGACAATTCTGGGATGAGATTCTTCCAGTGGATGATGAGCTCTGAGGCTGCAGAGAGGATGATCACCTAAACAATCCCTCCCCAGATATCTGCAACAGGTCCATTCACGGAGCAAATGTCATCCAATCATAGGGAAGCATACAGGATTTGTTCGCTGTATGGCTGGCTGTAATGCGTTGTCACCGGCGGTAAAGGGGCGGGATCCCAGCACAGAGACTGAGCTGTCCCTAGTGACGATCCATAACCAGTGTGACAGCCAATCACATGATCACCAAACTCCCCCCCCCCCCCCCCGTGTTCAGAACTTCGGGGGTTAAGCTGGTAGAAAATGTTTGTTGGTGACTTTGACTGACGGCGACACATTGACGCTCGTTTTCCACCGAATGGATGAGAAATATTGAAGGTTAAATATAGGAATAAAATTTGATCTACTAATGTCCTCCTCCAGGAAAATCGTTTGTATCAACATTTTTATTCTGTGGTAAAGGATTGGAAATCAAACATTCAAATTCTAAACGTTCGTCCAAAAATTGAACCAAAATTTGCTGCAGTGAAATGACAGTTGAGTCCCATGGAATGTTCTATGGAAGGATCCTTCATGATTGGCCAATTGTCGGGAAATCTCCATACATGTTCCGGGACGATTCGTACTCTTCACAATGGCGGACGCAGATTGACGTGACATCGAATGTCTGAAGGATCGCCCCGGTGTGGAATCGTTTTCTCTGTATGCGGAGAAGTCGGCCATATTTCTCCAGTATATACGGTACGGCAGGTCTGCAGCAATTATGGGCCCCGGGTAACCTTCGTTATTTATGGTCCCATGGCGGCCGCAGAGAATGAGCCGCGCCATTGTCTTCCACTGACAGAAAGATTCTGTTCCGGCGCACTTAAACTGCCAGCTCGCTGAAGCCATCCAATCCATCATGGGGGGCGTCTGTATCAGCGGCCCGGCGTCTTCTCCTCGTCTGTGAGATAAACGGGGGCATGAACCGGCCCCCCAGTAGGGGGCGACCCCCGTCACCCTCATTAAAGTGTCAATCAAAGAGAGTCATTGAATCTCCGCTCCGCCGACCTCCATTGTTTTCCAACTGCGAGACGATTCACCAGCCAAGTCCTGAGCCGCCTTCCTGAATCACGTCTCCTGCCCGAGACCATCCACAAATATCACCGAAAATCACCAATTATTAACCAAAAATCACTGAATATCACCGAATATCAACCGAATATTACCAAATATCAACCAAATTTCACCAAAAATCACTGAATACAACCGACTATCAACCGAATATCACCAAAAAAAAATCACAGAATATTACTGAATATCACAGAATATCACCAAATAATACCGAATATCACCAAAAATCACTGAATATCACAGAATATCACCGAAAATCAACCAAATATCATCAAATATTACCGAATATAATCAAATATCACCGAATATCACCAAATATTACCGAATATAATCAAATATCACCGAATATCAACCGAATATCACCAAATATCAACCGAATATCACCAAATATCAACCGAATATCACCAAATATCACCGAATATCAACCGAATATCACTGAATATCACCAAATATTAACCAAAAATCACTGAATATCACCAAATATCAACTGAATATTACCAAATATCAACCAAATTTCACCAAAAATCACTGAATACAACCGACTATCAACCGAATATCACCAAAAAAAAAAATCACAGAATATTACTGAATATCACCGAATATCACCAAATAATACCGAATATCACCAAAAATCACTGAATATCACAGAATATCACTGAATATCAACCAAATATCAAATATTACCGAATATAATCAAATATCACCGAATATCACCAAATATTACCGAATATAATCAAATATCACCGAATATCAACCGAATATCACCAAATATCACCGAATATCAACCGAATATCACCAAATATCACTGAATATTACCGAATATCACCAAATATTACAGAATATCACCAAATATCACCAAATATCACTGAATATCAACCGAATATCACCAAATGTCACTGAATATCATCAAATATCACAGAATATTACCAAATATCACCGTATATCACCAAATATCACCAAAAATCACTGAATATCACTGAATATCATGAAATATCACCAAATATCACAGAATATCACTGAATATCACCAAAAATCACCGAATATAACTGAATATCACCAAATATTACAGAATATCACCAAATATCACAGAATACCACCAAATATTACCAAATATCATCGAATATCACCAAATATTACTGAATATTGCAGAATATTACAGAAGATCACAGAATATCACCAAATATTACCAAATATCACCAAATTTCACTGAAAATTACCAAATATCACCAAATATTACCGAATATCATCGAATATCTCAGAATATCACCAAATATCACTGAATATCGCCGATATTACCGAATATCATCGAATATCACTGAATATCACCAAATATCACAGAATATCACCAAATACACCGAATATTACCAAATACCACTGAATATCATGAAATATTACCAAATATCACCGAATATTACAGAATAACACAGAATATCCTCAAACATCACAGAATATTACCTAATATCACCAAATATCACCGAACATAACCAAATATTATTGAATACCACCCAATATAACCAAATATCTCATAATATTACCAAATATCAGAAAACACCACAGAATATCATTGAATATCACAGATTACTATCAAATATCGTCAAATATAACAAAATATCACGAATACCACCAAATATCATTGAACATAACTGCTCTCCACCTACTATGACTTTTATTATTATTTTATTCCTCTGAATGAAACTCTACAAATAAAGAGTTGGGAGTTGTAGTCCTCCAGGCACGCCGCGTGGTGTGGGGTACGCGTTCATTACCGGGGTTGGGGGAGGTCACTCTGTAATGTGGATAAGTGCAAGATAATGCACCTGGGGCGTAAAAACCCAAGGGCAGAATATAGAATATTTGACACAGTCCTGACCTCAGTATCTGAGGAAAGGGATTTAGGAGTAATTATTTCAGAAGACTTAAAGGTGGGAAGACAATGTAATAGAGCAGCACGAAATGCCAGCAGAATGCTTGGATGTATAGGGAGAGGTATAAGCAGTAGAAAGAGAGAAGTGCTTATGCCGCTGTACAGAACACTGGTGAGACCTCACTTGGAGTATTGTGCGCAGTACTGGAGGCCATATCTCCAGAAGGATATAGATACTCTAGAGAGAGTTCAGAGAAGAGCTACTAAACTAGTACATGGATTGCAGGAAAAAACTTACCAGGAAAGGTTAAAGGACCTTAACATGTATAGCTTGGAAGAAAGAAGAGACAGAGGGGATATGATAGAAACTTTTAAATACATAAAGGGAATCAACTCGGTAAAGGAGGAGAGCATATTTAAAAGAAGAAAAACTACCACAAGAGGACACAGTTTTAAATTAGAGGGGCAAAGGTTTAAAAGTAATATGAGGAAGTATTACTTTACTGAGAGAGTAGTGGATGCATGGAATAACCTTCCTGCAGAAGTGGTAGCTGCAAATACAGTGAAGGAGTTTAAGCATGCATGGGATAGGCATAAGGCTATCCTTCATATAAGATAGGGCCAGGGACTATTCATAGGATTCAGATATATTGGGCAGACTAGATGGGCCAAATGGTTCTTATCTGCCGACACATTCTATGTTTCTATGTACACAGACGCAGGAGTTTCAGCACGATAGAACATACACCTGTGCAGAAAACGGCGGTAGATATTGCCTAAATATATGAATAATGAATATATACTGATCAGCGATCAATACTAATATTGGATAAATGTAAATGAAAGAAATAATGAAGAGCCGAACGTTTTCCGTCTTAAATACGCCAAAAATGTAAAAAAGGATAAGAGACTAAACCGCGCTCTTCTGAATCCAGATATTATCCAATGAAAGTTCATAATAAAATGTCCAAATAAGGTGCTGAGTGCAGGGAGAATACATTGGAAGGTGATGGGAAAAGTGACCCCCAGAGAAAGCATCACTCTTCCTCCTCCAGGGGGTGCTCTCACATACAATCGATGAGTACTCCATCAGCCAATAGTATCCTGTGCACATGGATGACTGGATGCCACCATCTTGGTGCAGAAAGTAGATGGTGATCCTGGATGTTTCCAGAATAAAGATGGTGCCTGTCCTGGGGGGAGGTGTCCTGTGTGAGAGGGAATAAATACCGACATTACTCAGCAAGTAGAAGAGGGTGTGACTTCCCTCCTATCCATCAGCCTGGGTGTGGCCTGTGATTGGTTCCCCTGATGGAAGTGAGCCCGGGTCCCCAGAGCTTCAAATTCTGGGCGCTGGGAGTGTAAAACTGATGAAGGAGAACTTCCAACAGGCTCCGGCATGGCTTCCCTCCGGGGCCCCGACCACAAAATAGAGAAAGGAGCGCCAGGCCAAAAGGATAGAAGAGTCCGGCCATTGGTCATATAAAGCAGCCAACACCCCACCAGCGATAAGGTGCAGTTAGATGAGATTTTCCTGCTCTTCTTTGGTGTGTTTTTCAGCCTGTGAGAGGCGCTGTGTGTGGACATAGACTATCACAGAGGAGCATTTACAGGCTGGAAAAGAAGCGCTCAATGGCAGCTTTTTTCTCAGCTCTGTGTGATGAAGCCGTAAACACCTTGCGGGGGTCTCTGTGCCACAATGAAGGCCGTTACATTGTTACTCTGCCAGGAGAGATTATCCCCAGCCCTGACACAGATCTGTGAAGTCTCCATGGCTTCCATCCAAAGTTTATCCTATGTTGGCCCCTAATGATGGAGTGATTTTTCCTGTGATAAAGAAAGAGTACTTTGAACCCTGATGAAGGGATAGTGATTAGGACCCTGATGGAGGAGTATTTTGGCCCCTGATGGAATGATTTGATCCCTGATAGAGAAATGATTCAGCCCCTAATGAAGCAAGTGTAATTTTGCTCTGATGAAGGAGAAATGATAAGGACCCTTGATTGAGCGAGTTTTCCCCTGACAAAAGGTTGAGTAATTTGGCCCCAGGTGAAGGAGGAGTAATTTGGCCCCTGTTGAAGGAGGAGTAATTTGGCCCCTGGTGAAGGAGGAGTAATTTTCCCCTGATAAAAAGGAGAGTGATTTATTCCCCGATGAAGAGGGAGTGATTTATTCCCCTGATGAGGGGAGAGTGATTAGGCCCCTGATGGAGGAGTAATTTGGCCCCTGATGGAATGATGTGATCCCTGATGAGGAAATGATTTAGTCCCTAATGAAGGAGCTGTGATTTTTCCCTTGATGAAGGAGGAGTACATTGGTCCCTGATGGAGTGATTTTTCCCCCTAATAAAGGGAGCGTGATTTGTCCCCTGATGGAGTGATTTTGCCCCTGATGAAAGAGGAGTGATTTGTCCCCTGATGAGGGGAGAGTGATTTGGCTCATAAGGAAGGGAGAGGGATTTGGCCCCTGCTGGAGTACTTTGGCCACTGATAAAAGAGGAGTAATTTTTCCCCTGATAAAGGAAGAGTAATTTGTCCCCTGGTGAAGAGAGTAATTTGGCTCCTGATGGAGTTTAACGCCTGGTAAGTGAGAGTAATATTGCCCCTGATGGAAAGAGAGTGATTTGGCGCCTGAAGAGGAGAGAGTGATTTGGCCTCTAATGAAGGAGGAGTCATTTGGCCCCTGATGGAGTTATTTGGCCCCTGACAAAGGGAGAGTTATTTGGCCCCTGATGGAAGAGTGATATAGTCCCTCATGAAGGAGTATTTTGGCCACTGATGAAACAGGAGTGATTTTGCCTCTGATAAAGGAACAGCGATTTGGTCCCTGATGAAGGGACAGTGATTTGGCCCCTGATGAAGGGAGAGTAATTTGGCCCCTGATGAAGGGAGAGTAATTTGGCTACTAACGAAGGGACAGTGATTTGGCCCCCGATGAAGAGAGAGTGATTTTTTTTCTCCCCGATGAAGGAGCAGTGATTTTCGCCTGATGGAGGAGTACGTTGGACCCTGATAGAGTGATTTTTCCCCTAATAAAGGGAGCGTGATTTGGCCCCTGGATGAAGGAGTGACTTTTCTCCTGATGAGGGGAGAGTGATTTGGCCCCTGATGAAGGGAGAGTGATTTTTTTCTCCCTGATGAAGGAGCAGTGATTTTCGCCTGATGAAGGAGGAGTACTTTGGACCCTGATAGAGTGATTTTTCCCCTAATAAAGGGAGCGTGATTTGTCCCCTGATGAAGGGGTGATTTTTCTCCTGATGAAAGAGGAGTGATTTGTCTCCTGATGAAAGGAGAGTGATTTGGCTCCTAAGGAAGGGAGAGGGATTTGTCCTATGATGGAGTACTTTGGCCGCTGATAAAAGAGGAGTAATTTTGACCCGGATAAAGGAAGAGTAATTTGGCCCCTGATGAAGGGAGGGAAATTTGGCTCCTGATGGAGGAGGTTTTTAATCCCTGATAAAGTGAGAGTAATTTTGCCCCAATGGAGGGAGAGTGATTTGGCCCCTAATGTACAGTCATTTGGCCCCTTAAAAAGTGACAGTGATTAGGCCCCTGATGAAAGAGCAGTTAGGCTCCTGATGGAGGAGTATTTTGGCCCCTGATGTAGGAATTTGATCCCTGACGGAGAAATGATTTGACCCCTAATGAAGCAAGAGTAATATTGCCCTGATGAAGGAGGAATGATAAGGACCCTTGATGGAGTGTTTTAGTCCCTGATGAAGGAGCAGTGATTTTCCCGATGTGATTTTTCCCTCTCACCTGTTCCCCCATCCACCCATTAGCGGCCATGTGCCTCCAGTGTGAGGACACTAAATTAAGAGTGTAGGACTGCAGATTTAACAGGGTGCCGTGAAGTGGCTCTGCAGCTTTCACATGCGTTTGCAAATGTCTGTCAACTAAACCCCTGTTCTTTGTACCAAGAGACAGGTTTTATTTGGATGGTGACAGACTGGAGGGTGAGTACATCAGACTGGAGGGTGAGTACATCAGACTGGGGGCTGGCTGACCTTCATGCACCTCTTACAATCCTTCAACCTCATTTTGTTTTTTGTTATAGGGATGGAGACGCCGGGCAACACAAGCTTGGGTCTCATTTAAAGTCCCACCTAGTCCAATATGATGAAGGAGGAGTAATTTTTCCCTGATGAAGGAGGAGTGATTTAGTCCCTGATGAAGGGAGAGTGATTTGGTCCCTGATGAAGGGAGGGTGATTTTTTTTCACCCTGAAGAAGGAGCAGTGATTTTTTCCCCTGATGAAGGGAGAGTGATTTTTTCCCCCTGAAGAAGGAGCAGTGATTTTTCCCCTGATGAAGGAGCAGTGATTTGGCCCCTGATGAAGGAGCAGTGATTTGGCCCCTGATGAAGGAGCAGTGATTTTTTCCCCCTGATGAAGGAGCAGTGATTTGGCCCCTGATGAAGGAGCAGTGATTTTTTCCCCCTGAAGAAGGAGCAGTGATTTTCCTCTGATGAAGGGAGAGTGATTTTTCCCCTGATGAAGGAGCAGTGATTTTTTCCCCTGATGAAGGAGCAGTGATTTTCCTCTGATGAAGGGAGAGTGATTTTTCCCCTGATGAAGGAGCAGTGATTTTTTCCCCTGATGAAGGAGCAGTGATTTGGCCCCCGATGAAGGGAGAGTGATTTGGCCCATAGCAGGTGTTGTTTTTTTCTGATCAATTCATCAACAATGTAATTCCTCTCTGGCTCCTCCATTCTATTGGTCTAGTGCTCCTTTCTGTATGTTTATGGGAGGAGTTAGAACAAGTGGAGGGATAAATGATGGCTAAAAATTCTTCAAGTGTAAAATCCCGGAACATTCCCCACCCCCAGGGAGCTGCAATAACCGCATTCAATCTACAATACTGGTGAATAGTGTAGGCCAATCAGAGAGTACCGTGTATGAGAGTACGGCATAGTACTTTCCCCAGACACATGAGTGTTAGCCCCTCCCTCTGTATGTGTCATCAGACACGCCCACCAGCAGATGGAAGGGCACCACCCGACCTCAGGCACCAAAAAAATTTCTCATTCATTGTGGAGCCGGATTCAGGATTTCTGGAAGGGGAATGATGGAATCTGCGGAGAGGAATCAATCAGAATGAAGGTCAGAAGATATGTAAACACGACCTCATTGGATAAGCTGGGGTCAGCCGTACATCTGGTTATCCGGCACGTGGCCAATGTAAAGAAGACAAAACTCTGACATCACAGCACGATCCTCTCCCAGAGGGTAACTCCAGCCAAGAAATGGGTACAGACCCTGGAACTCAGCACAGGGATGGTGGGAAACTGCCATTCCACTCCCTGACAGCGAGGTGTGAGGTTGCTGATTCCTTAGCTCGTGTGCTTCCAGAAGCCAGGGGCTAGAGTTGTTTCTCTGCCCCAGGAGGGATGCTGGATCCTGGGGAGGACCCCGGCGGGGGCCCCCTGGATAGGCCTGAGACTAGGCCTCAGCCTATGGAAGACATGGAGCTCGGCCCAAGGAGGGGTGAATCCCTATCTACCTTTAGACGGAGGATTGTGGACAAGCTGACAAGGATTGAGAAAGAGGAGGAGAAATTGGCAGCTTTAAAAACTGAATTTAAAAAGAAAAAGTTGTATTGTGCCAAACTGTACAGTAAGAAGAGACCGGCTCTGAGGCCTGAATTAAAGGACTTGGAGCAAGCTTTGAGGAAGCAGAAAGAGTTGGTGAGCTCTCTGAAGGAAAGTAGCGGAGCTTTTAAGGAGAAATACAGGAATGAGGAACGTTTCAGCCGTATGAGGAGAGGAGCCGTTTCCAGCATGGAGAGTGACCCAGCCAGTGAAGAGATGCAGGTACCGACAGAGTCAGCAGAGAGTGAGAAAGTGGGCCCGGAGGATGAGCCCAGCTCTTCAACACCTCAGACATCTGCTGAGCCCCCAATGGCGGAGGCCTCTGTCTCCCTCCCTCTGCAGCAGCAATGTGGAACATCTGAGCAGGAGGTTGAGGGGGGTACTGGCATGTTGGAGTTCATCGCTGAGCTGGAAACCCCTCTGGATGGAAGAAAGTTACATTTTTCTGCGGATTCCTCAGATGAGGATATGGATACCGTTCCTCGCCCTATGAAAGAGAGACCTGTGGAGAGAGGAACATTCACCATGAAGCCTGCAACAACCAGGAGGAAGTTTGATCCCACCATCAGCCATGACACTGCAGAGGTAACAACACAGCAAGCAGGTACAGTGTGTGTGCAAGGTGGTGATGTGAACTTTAATGACAATGTGCTTGCTGAGGGTTGTAGTGCTATGGGCTGTCAGCCCACACCCATAGACAATGTGCAGCATGCAGTGCAACCTGATGCACCTGCTAAAAAAACTTTAAATGCGATTGGTGGGAAAACTGAAAATAACTTTGAGCTTTTGGTTGAAGTGTCTGCAGAGAGGAGCACCACGGACATTGCAAAGGCTTTTCCTGACCCAGATAAAGCTGTTGTTCCTGAAAATGGTGCAGGAGATGCTGGGAGCAGTAGTGCTACAACTGTTGGGGATTCTGCAGTAAAAAAAACTGTGATTGAACCCAGGAAAGCAGCTGAGTGCTTAGAGAAGGGGGAGGGGGTGGGTCTTGTCTCTGCTGCTCCAAAGACTGCAAGGGTTGATTCAGGCTCCTTGTCAGCAGGTGTGGTTGTGTCTAAGGACAATGCTGTAATTACTGGTATGTCTGGGAGGAAAACCTATGCTGGTGCTGCTACAGGATCTGGTAGGGGGGAGCATGGAAATGGTTTATCTTCCTCACTATTTAAAAGGAGGAATGTGGTTCAGCTCAGATGGGAAGGCGAAGGTATTCCCCCATATAGGAGAGCTGTGGTTGATAAGATTCTGCAGATGGGGTTTAGACCCGAAGATATCTTCGCCCTGATCAGTCCGACCGGCTCCTATGAGTATGATTTGTCCTTTATCCGTCCGGAGTCTTTGGACATATTTTGGGAGAAATATGAGCATGTGTGTAGGAGCCTGCCGGACTGGAGAGGGCTCATCCCCAAAGTTGTGTCACGTCAGCCACTTATTAAAATGGTGACGATTCTTGTGCGCAATGAGTCCATACCACAAGGGGATTTATCTGTATGGCTGAGGAGATATGGAGACATCCTGAGCCCCTTACACAAAATTATGGATGACCGAGGAATATGGACGGGGGGATGGTCTGTGCAGCTAAAACTGAGGGTTATTGATAATGTCATCCAGCATCTGCCATCCTCAGCTTTCCTGGGAAGGGACAGGCTGACCATCTTTTATCCAGGCCAGCCAAAGCTGTGTAATAAATGTGGGGATAAAGGGCACTTTGCATCCTCCTGTCCAGTGATGAAATGCTCTCTGTGTCAGGATTTAGGGCATTTGGCAAAGGATTGCAACATTATAAGGTGCAACTTGTGCAATTCGGTTGGGCATCCTTATAGCCAGTGTCCCGAGGCAATGCATAACCAGCCTGAGCTCATGAGAGAGTTCTTCCGCCTGGACATGGAGGATGCTCAGAGCTCAGCAGCTAGGGTGCCTGCGATTCCCTCTGAGTCTGTGCCAATGCCCAGTGTGCATGTGTCTTCCCAGTCTGTGCGTTTGCCTAGTGTGCCTGTGTCTTCCCAGTCTGTGCGTTTGCCTAGTGTGCCTGTGTCTTCCCAGTCTGTGATTTCCCAGTCTGTGCCAATTCCCAGTGTGTCAGTGTCTTCCAAATCTGTGGTGCCCCAGTCTGTGCGTTTGCATGTATCAGTTACCGAGAATGTGTCCAATCCTTCTGTGTCTATGTCCTCCAAAATTGCAGAGGCCGCAAGAGGTGCTGATGCAGGGGCATCAAGTGCAGTGCCAGTCCCACCCCCTCGACATTTCAGGGCTTCTATTGGGGACCAGGGGATGCAGAGGAGTGGGGAAAATGGTGAAGAGGCTGGCCTGGTGGCAGATAAGGTAAGGGAGAGTGGGGGTGAAGGGGAGGCTAAGAGTGGGGAGACTGTAATTTGCAGTTTGTCCAAGGATGATGTGGAATGGTTGGAGGAGAAAAGGAAGAAGGGCAAAAGAAAAAAAAAAAGGTGTTCAGTTGCCCAAAGTCCTAAGGTTTTGCCCTTGAAAAATAAGTTTGGGGTCCTGTCAGATGATGACGATGAATGGGACTCGTTGAGTACGGCGTCTTCTATGGATGATGAGTCCCAGGGTGCATTGAAGCGCACTGGTTCTCCAGGAAGAGAGAGTAGTCAGGCTAAGAAACGGCTGCCTCAATTATCCTAATGGCACTTCCCACTCCGTTAAAAGTGGCAACCATTAATGTTGCCAGCTTAAAATCAGTGAGTGCTCGTCATATGGCCTTATTTTTGCTCAGCGAGTTTGATGCTGACATTTTGTTTTTGCAAGAGACCCATCTCAGTAATCTGGCTGATATACATCTGGCAAAGAAGGAGTGGAAGCGTGGTCCCTCCTTTTGGTCTCTTGCGGCCGAGCCTTACAGCGGGGTTGCGGTCCTTTTTTCTGGTATGGTAACATGCCGACGGGTAATTGAGGTAGAGATTGGGAGATGCATGATTTTGGATGTCTCTGTGAGGGGGCAGGACCTGCGCCTGATTAACATCTATGGTCCCCAGACAAAATGGGACAGGAAATGCCTCTTTACAAAGATTAAGCCTTTTCTTTTTACGGCTCAGCAGGTTATCTTTGGAGGTGACTTCAACACCATTACTAGGCCTAAAGACAGGAGAGGTTTCAGAGATAAGCTGGGCTATGACAGCCTTTTCCTGAATGCAATGGTTAGGGAAGCAGGTCTGGTAGATGTGCACATTAAGCGCTGCCCAGACAGCACGGGGTTCACTTTTCAGCGAGGTAATAGTCAGAGTAGGATAGATAGGTTTTTTTTAAAGGAGGACTCTGCTTTTTCGGCACCTGTTTGTCGGGCAGTGGAGTTTTCTGATCACTGTATTCTATATTTGACTCTGAATGCCTCAGGCGTGCCACCTAGGGGGAGGGGTATCTGGAGATTGAATTCGGCCCTCCTGGATGACGAGGAAGTAAGACAATCCTTTGAGGAATTTTTTCAGGCACAGGTAACTATCCTAGACTTTTGCAACAGTAAGTCAGAATGGTGGGAGCTTATAAAACAGCGGACTGTTAGGCTTTTCAAGGCCATAGGGAGAAAGAGACAGCAAGATAAGTATATCACCTACCAGCGTTTGCGGAGGAAACTTGACCGCCTTGTATCGAATGGAGGAGATTCTGGGGCGATCTCTGAGGTGAAGCTCCTCCTGAGGACCCATCAATATGACCGGCACGCCTCTTTGGTTCAGGAAAGGGACTATGGGAAATACCATTCGCCTGACCCTTACCAGAATTGTAAACAGAGCGTAGCAGTTAAGACGGTCAATGGCCTGAAGGACAGTACGGGCTCTCTGACGAAGTCTAGGTCAGGGATCCTGGAGGTCGTCAGGTCATACTATGCTGATCTCCTGGGAGGAAAGAACCTTGATCGGACAGGGATGTTGAGTTTTTTGGACTCTACGCCAGGTCTGGAAAATATTGTTCCTTTGAGGAATTTGACAGATGAAATCACTGCAGATGAGGTGATCCAGGCTATTGATAAACTAGCCATCAGGAAAACGCCAGGGCCAGATGGTTTGACAGCCGAATTTTATAAATGTTTTAAGAAGATCCTGGCTTCACACCTTGCGGAGGTTTTTAATGGCTGTTTGCATGAGGGTTCTCTCCCTCCTTCCATGAGGCAATCTGCAGTGGTTCTTCTGTCAAAGGGCAAAGATCCTTCGATGATTGAGAATTGGCGCCCCATTAGCCTTCTTAATGTCGATAGAAAGATACTGGCAAAGATTTTTTTCTGGCGATTATCATCAGTGGCAGGCGATTTGTTATCCCATCACCAGCACTGCGCAATCCAGGGTAGAAACACTTTCTCAGCTGTGTTAGCTGTCCGGGAGGCCTTGGAGCGTTGTAGGGCTGCTGGTTGGGGTAAATATCTGCTGACATTGGATCAGGCTAAGGCCTTTGATAGGGTTAATCATGAGTACCTATGGCTCCTTCTTGGCAAGTATGGCCTGGAGGGGGGTTTCATTGATTGGCTCAAGATTTTGTACAAAGGGGCTGAAAGCTTTCCTCTGGTTAATGGTTGGGTTGGGCAGCCCTTTGTGGTTGGCTCAGGTGTGCGTCAGGGGTGTCCTTTGAGTCCTCTGCTATATGCGTTTGCAATCGACCCCTTCATTAGAAGGCTAGAGAGTGGACCATTGTGTGGGGTACCTTTGGGCATCGCTGGTGAGCCTCCTTTGAAGGTTGTGGCTTATGCTGATGACGTTTCTGTTTTTGTCTCTGGGACTGGGGAAGCGCAGGAGGTGGTCTCAGTGACAAGGCAGTATGCGGAAGCATCAGGTTCAAAGGTCAACCAGGACAAGTGTGAAGCTTTCTGGATGGGCGTGGAAGGTGAGAGCTTTGTTCTCCCGGATGACTTCCCGGAGCCCCAACAAAAAATTAGAGTTCTAGGCATTGAATTTGGCCCAGGTGACTATGGTCATGCAAATTGGGTGAGCAGGCTGGAGAATGCCAATGCCAAGGTGGCGAGCTGGAAAAGTTGGCGGTTTTCCTTAAGGGAAAAGGTTGATCTGATCAAAGGTTACCTGATTCCAATTTTTCTGTATGTCAGTTTTGTCTGCATTTTGCCAGTGTCTCTCTATACCAGGATCTATAGTTGTTTCTTCCAGCTGTTATGGGGAAACAGAATAAACCTTGTCAAAAGGAGTGTGACTTATCTTCCTAGGCGGGAGGGTGGTCTAGGAATGATCAACCCTGTAGTCTTTTTCTCTCTGATGTTTGTAAAGTACAACCTTGGTAACATGTTGGCAGAGAGACCGCCTGGGTGGGTTGGTATTTTCCAGTCCTGGTTTAGGCCCTTTCTGCGAAACTGGGAAAATGGTGGGCCAGTGAAAAGCCTGAGGGTCAAGCATGATAAGCTCCCGACTTATGTTGCCCCGTGTTTGAAAATACTTCGGCAGTGGCAAGTAACGGCAGGGGAGATCAGATCTCTTCCAAGGAAACTTCTTGAGAAGCGGATCATGAGCTCTGTTTTTTGCGAACCACTGGCCTTAAGGGATTGCCCAAGCCTAGTTTTGGGGGAGGGTTTGCGTTTGATTAATTTGGAGAGAATCCCAATGAAGTTTAGGGATCAGGCTTGGCTCGCTTTCCATGGAAAACTATATGTGAAGGGCAACCTGAAGTTTCTCTCTGTGAGTGATCGTGGCTGCCCGAGAGTAGAGTGTGGAGGTGCGGTGGAGTCCATGGATCATTTTTTGCTTCAGTGCCCTTTTAATATAGAGGTGTACAAGAGGGTAGGGAGGGCTCTGAGTGTACCCTTCCTCCCCCATATGAGTTATGCAGAGTGGGTGTATGGGGCATTCCAGACTCGCCGGGATTATGATTTGGAAACACTTTTTTTAGTTAGTGTAGTAGTCCGTTATTTCACGTGGAGTGCACGGTGCCAGGTATCCTTACGGAGTAAAATCCTCCCTGTTGAGGTGGTGGTGCAGAACATTCTGGGTGAGGTTGGGAAGATTCGGGGTCTTGAGAAAGACAGGTGGCGGCAGGAGGCCTGGATAAAGGCGTGGAGGAATATCAGGACTCTGTAGCTGCTGCCTGTTGATCTCGGGGTGTGCGGCTTTTCTTTCTGTCCTTGCTTCACTCCCCTAGATTTTCAGATAAAATATATTTTTGATAAAAGGCTACATGCATGGTGACGGTGATGTTCCTTAGTCTGGCTCTCTCGTAGGGTTTATGCTGTGCGCAATTTGGTTTATTTATTATGTTCTTGTTTGGTTTTTGGTTTTGTATAGTTATATTTAATTATTTTGTAAATATGTTATTTATTAATTTATTTATTATGGTTTTATTGTATATAAGTTGTTGTTTGTAAGATTTTTCAATAAACAAAATTAACCCCTCATAATGGGCACAGCGGGTGTACAGACCCCGGAACTCAGCACAGGGATGGTGGGAACACCTCATAATGGGCACAGCGGGTGTACAGACCCAGGAACTCAGCACAGGGATGATGGGAACCCCTCATAATAGGCACAGCAGGTGTACAGACCCAGGAACTCAGCACAGGGATGGTGGGAACACCTCATAATGGGCACAGCGGGTGTACAGACCCAGGAATTCAGCACAGGGATGGTGGGAACCCCTCATAATGGGCACAGCGGGTGTACAGACCCGGGATCTCAGCACAGGGGTGGTGGGAACACCTCATAATGGGCTTGTAGTGGGTTCTCCCTGCCCCCCACGGTGCTGGTTTAGTTTGTTGGATTCGGTCCTAGTTCTCTGACATCATCCCGTACAATGCAGGACTGGATGATGGAGGACACAGAGGACCCGCCTACAACCTGGAGCATTTGAGGGAAGAGGGGTGAGGTGGGTAGATCATATTATTTATCATTCTTTAGTCACCCTTGCAGTGGGGGGACACAAAACTGGTGTAATTACCCCCCCAGGGTTCAGCTTTAACTCTCCAGCAACATACAGACAGACCTGGCAATGTTGGTTTTGGGTGGACTGACCCTTTAAGGCGAGCGGATAGAATTGGAGAATTTTCCGTCTTCCTGGCAGAGATAATTGTTTCCATACTCCAGAGACCGCAGCCCGCCGAGCTCCTGCATCGGCTCCCCCTTGGTAACATGAAAATAGCGAGCAAATGTCTTCCCTTCCGAAAATGTGCGGGTCAGCGAGAGGACAGCGCCGAGCCTGGAACCGAATATTTATATATACAAGCTGAGGAATCAACACTCCAACCAAATATATATATACCTGATGACAGCCAATCAGGGCTTAGATTTATTTCTTATTCCCGAAGTAAGACGTTCATATTGGGAATCACATTGACTAAAAGAGCACATTCACACGGGGAATACAATGGGGTACACCCCATGGAGGGCCATGTTTACCCTCACGGTGATACACGTGTTCCAGGCAGTCCCATTCATGGCAACTGGGACACAGACACTGCATGGAGTGGACAGACACTGCATGGACAGACACTGCTCCCAGTATGACCTCGGTGTGGGTGCACGGGACAGAACGTGGACACTGTGCATCCGCATGGCTGTCAAATTGGGAGATACTGTGTCCCTATTGGCATGAATGGGACTTCCTGATTGGGGATGGGGAGGACACATGTACATCCTAGGCAGGTAAAAACTGACCCCCCCATGGGCGTACATTATTGTACACTTCAAGTGAACGAGGCCTAAAACAGGAATGAAGGGAGGCAGAGGACCAGTCGTTCCATTATGGACATACCATGCCTTGTTCTGCATCGGGGGCCGCCATCTTGGTAGAGGAGCAGAGCATTGCCCCATATATCTAAGCTGCCCACAGAATATCCAGTCATCAATGACTGGTGATCTGACGACTAGAGATCCAATGGCTGGAGATCCGATGACTGAAGATCTGATGACAAGATCCGATGACTGAAGAGCCGATGACTGAAGAGCCAATGACTGAAGAGCCAATGACTGAAGAGCCAATGACTGAAGAGCCAATGACTGAAGATCTTATGACTAGTAATCTGACGAATGGAGATCCTATGACTGGTGAACCTATAACTAGTAATCCTATTACTGGTTATCTGAGGAATGGAGATCTGATGACTGGTAAGTATTTTATCCTCTGCCCCTAGACCAAACAAGAATTTATCTCTTGATTGGGGAGCAGGGATATTTTTTTTAATTGCCTGGATTTGGACTTTAAATTTTTGTTTACGGGAACTCAGCACAGGGATGGTGGGAACTCCTCATAATGGGCACAGCAGGTGTACAGACCCGGGAACTCAGCACAGGGATAGTGGGAACTCCTCATAATGGGCACAGCGGGTGTACAGACCCGGGAACTCAGCACAGGGATGGTGGGAACTCCTCATAATGGGCACAGCGGGTGTACAGACCCGGGAACTCAGCACAGGGATGGTGGGAACTCCTCATAATGGGCACAGCGGGTGTACAGACCCGGGAACTCAGCAGTTTCTTTGCTCGTGTGCTTCCAGAAGCCAGGGGCTAGAGTTGCTTCTCTGTCTCAGGAGTGATGCAGGATCCTGGGGAGGACCCCGGCGGGGGCTCCCTAGATAGGCCTGAGACTAGGCCTCAGTCTGTAGAAGACATGGAGCTCGGCCCAAGGAGAGGTGAATCCCTGTCTACCTTTAGACGGAGGATTGTGGACAAGCTGACGCGGATTGAGAAAGAGGAGGAGAAATTGGCAGCTTTGAAAGCTGAATTTAAAATGAAAAAGTTGTTTTGTGCCAAACTGTACAGCAAGAAGAGACCGGCTCTGAGGCCTGAATTGAAGGACTTGGAGCAAGCTTTGAGGAAGCAGAAAGAGCTGGTGAGCTCTCTGAAGGAAAGTAGCGGAGCATTTAACCGGTTGCCGACCGCCGCACGACGATATACGTCGGCAGTCAGCCCCGGCCAGGCAAAGTGACGTATATATACGTCACTAGCCTGTCACTTGCTTGGGAGCCAGTAGCGGGCGAGCGCGCGCCCGCTAAGGCACGCTCCCACCCCGGCTCGTTCCCCAGCAAGTCCGTGCGTGTGACCAGCGGACCCGATGTCCGCCGGTCACTCGCCGATCGTCGGTGCAGAGGGAGAAAGGCAGGCGGCTGATGTAAACAAGCCGTCTGTCATTCTCCCCTGTGTAGAAACAGTGATCATACGGTTCTACTATGTAGGACCATTGATCACTGTTCCTACACTTCAAGCCACAGCCAATCACAGTAAGAATTACCACCCCTCCCTCTCAAATAAAGTTAACCCCTTCACTACCAGTGTCATTTTGCAGTAACAGTGCATATGTATTGCAATGATTAGTGTAGAAATGTCACTGGTAACCCCAAAAGTGTCAGTCAAGGGTCCGATCTGTCCGCCGCAATGTCGCAGTACCGCAAAAAAAAAAAAATCGCAGATCGCCGCCATTACGCCTTAAAAAAAAGAACACCAAAAATTACAAAAATCTTTCCCGTAGTTAGTAAACGCAATAACTTTTGCGCAAACCAATCAAAATACACTTTTTGCGATTTTTTTTACCAAACATATGTAGCAGAAAACAAATTGGCCAAAAATGTTAAAAAATTTAGATTTTTACATTTTTTTGGGGGAATTTCATATAAAAAAATGTGAAAAATATTGTTGTTTTTGCAAAATTTACGCTCTTTTTTTGTTTATAGCGCAAAAAGTAAAAATCGCACAGGTGATCAAATACCACCAAAAGAAATCTCTGTTTGTGGGAAAAAAAGGACGTCAAATTAATTTAGGTACAGCGTCACACGACCGTGCAATTGTCCGTCAAAGTCACGCAGTAAAAAATCGCTAAAAACACCCTGGTCAGGAAGGGGGTAAAATCTTCCGGGGCTTAAGTGGTTAAGGAGAAATACAGGAACGAGGAACGTTTCAGCCGTATGAGGAGAGGAGCCGTTTGCAGCACGGAGAGTGATCCAGTCAGCGAGGACATTCAGGTACCGACAGAGTCAGCAGAGAGAGAGAAAGTGGGCCCGGAGGATGAGCCCAGCTCTTCAACACCTCAAACATCTGCTGAGCCCCCAATGGTGGAGGCCTCTGTCTCCCTCCCTCTGCAGCAGCAATGTGGAACATCTGAGCAGGAGGTTGAGGGGGGTACTGGCATCAGGGGCGTAACTACAGGGGTTGCAATCGCTACCGGGCCCCATGCTCCAGGGGGCCCGGTAGCAAACCAGTGGGTGAACTTCCAGGATCGCAAAGGTCACACTTGCAACCGGACCCTGGCATTGCACCACTGTGGGGAGGCCCCAAGATTGCAGGAAGGGGGCCCACAAGGTTGCAGGAAGGGGGCCCACTGCAGAACTTGTGAAAGAATCCTGCTGCGGGACCGTAATAAAAGGCCATGCAACAAGTGTAAAGAGCCCCAGGATTAGTGGGAAGAGCCCTGGGCTTGAAGGTAAGGGCCCCGGCCAGGGGTCTGGGGGGCCCTTCATGGTTTCTTGCATCAGGGCCCTGAAGGTTCTAGTTACGCCTCTGAATGGCATGTTGGAGTTCGTCGCTGAGCTGGAATCCCCTCTGGATGGAAGAAAGTTCCATTTTTCTGCAGATTCCTCAGATGAGGAGATGGATACCGTTCCTCGCCCTGTGAAAGAGAGACCTGTGGAGAGAGGAAGATTTACCATAAAGTCTAAAACAACCAGGAGAAAGTTTGATCCCACCATCAGCCATCACACAGGAGAGGTAACACAGCAAGCAGGTACAGTGTGTGTGCAAGGTGGTGATATTTTAATGACAATGTGCTTGCTGAGAGTTGTAGTACCCAGTCAGCCCAGACCCATAGCCAATGTGCAGCATTCAGCAACCTGACGCACCTGCTGAAAAAAACTTTGTAAGTAAATGTAATTGGTGGGAAATCTGAAAATAACATTAAGCTTTTGGTTGAAGAGTCTGCAAAGAGGAGCACCACGGACATTGCAGAGGCTTTGCCTGGACCAGATAAAGTGGCTGTTCCTGAGAATGGTGGATGAGATGCTGGGAGCAGTAGTGATGCAGCTGTCTGGGAGTCTGCAGTAGACAAGACTGTGATTGAACCCAGGAAAGCAGCTGGGTGCTCAGAGCAGGGAGAGGGGGTGGGTCTTGTCTCTGCGGATACAAAGACTGCATTGGTTGTTTAAGGCTCCTTGTCAGCAGGTGTGGTTGTCTAAAGATAATGCTGTAATTGCTGGTGGTGTGTCTGGGAGGAAAACATATGCTGGTGCTGCTGCAGGATCTGGGAGGAGGAACAAGCAGGGAAGGAGCATGGAAATGTTTTATCTTCCTCACTATTTAAAAGGAGGAATGTTGTGCAGCTTAGATGGGAGGGTGAGAGTATTCCTCCATAAAAAAACAACCCATTCAGCTAAAAATAGAAACAAAAGGTAAAACAGTTGTGATCCCAGCTGCATAGAGAGCTGGGGGAGGACAAACAGCAATACACTAATCTTCCCAATGACGTCATGTGACTTCAAGTGGTTGTAGCTGGATGATATGGAGCCGCATTTTAGAGCCCACAGTTGGCTCTCTTGTACTAGTAATCAGGGAGGCTAACTAGTCACTCAGTTGCTATTACCCCCTCCCTCCAACTGCCCCCCCTTCCTCCCTCCCACTGCTCCTCCCCGTCCCTCCCACTGCCTCCCCCCCCTCCCTCCCATCCCACTGGGAGACCTGAGCTATAAGCCAGCATGTCCACCGGCTAGCCGGAGACCCAAACAAAGCAGGAATCAGCTTCAGTCGGATCTCTGCTATAGCAACCCAGAGGCGATGTCATGACATCACTTCCAATTTTCCTGGGATGTCAACGGCGGTTCTTGGTCACCTCCCTGACTAAGGCCCTCCTCCCCCGATCGCTCAGTTTGGCCGGGCGGCCCGCTCTAGGAAGAGTCCTGGTGGTTCCAAACATCTTCCATTTACAGATGATGGAGGCCACTGTGGTCATTGGGACCTTCAATGCTGCAGAAATATTTCTGTACCCTTCCCCCGATCTGTGCCTCCATACAATCCTGTCTCCGAGGTCTACAGACAATTCCTTGGACTTCATGGCTTGGTTTGTGCTCTGACATGCACTGTTACCTGTGGAACCTTATATAGACAGGTGTGTGCCTTTCCAAATCATGTCCAATCAACTGAATTTACCACAGGTGGACTCCAATCAAGTTGTAGAAACATCTCAAGGATGATCAGTGGAAACAGGAGGCACCTGAGCTCAATTCTGAGTGTCATGGCAAAGGGGGTGAATACTTATGTACATGGGATTTTTTTCCTTTTTTATTTTTAATAAATTTGCAAATATTTCACACAAACTTCTCTCACGTTGTCATTATGGGGGAGGGGTTTGTAGAATTTGGAGGAAAATAATGAATGGAATCCATGTTGGAATAAGGCTGTAATATAAAATGTGGAAGAAGTGAAGCGCTGTGAGTACTCTCCGGATGCTCTGTATACACACAGTATATAGCGCTGTATACACACAGTATATAGCGCTGTATACACACAGTCATAGTACATGGCAGTGAGAATAATGAGGTGAAGACGCAATGTAGGGAAAGATGAGGCGGACGCGGCGTTTCCCATCCTCCAATGTATTTACATCGACCACAGATATACAATTTGTACAAAGTTAGCAAAATAAAGGTCTTTCTTGGAAATGGATACAGCTGTAAATGTATAGATATTTATAATTATACATCGTATTACTAACCCGTCATATAAATTACCCCGAAGTCAATATCCTAGAGTGTCAGCAGTGCGTCTCACATCACAATACCGGACAGGAGAAATATACAGATATATAGAATATATGAAACCCTATGAGGACAGATATATATGTTCCAGATTCTTCCATCTCTATGGAGGGAGGCAGATTCCTGATCTCTGCATTCTCTGGGGACTCCGGAAGGAGGCAGGTTCCCGATCTCTGCACTCTCTCCGGGACTCCGGGAAGGAGGCAGATTCCTGATCTCTGCACTCTCTCCGGGGACTCCAGAAGGAGGCAGATTCCTGATCTCTGCACTCTCTCCGGGGACTTCAGAAGGAGGCAGATTCCTGATCTCTGCACTCTCCGGGGACTCCAGAAGGAGGCAGATTCCTGATCTCTGCACTCTCTCTGGGACTCCGGGAAGGAGGCAGATTCCCGATCTCTGCACTCTCTCCAGGGACTCCAGAAGGAGGCAGATTCCTGATCTCTGCCCTCTCCGAGGACTCCGGGAAGGAGGCAGATTCCTGATCTCTGCACTCTCTCCAGGGACTCCAGAAGGAGGCAGATTCCCGATCTCTGCACTCTCTCCAGGGACTCTGGGAAGGAGGCAGATTCCCAATCTCTGCACTCTCTCCAGGGACTCTGGGAAGGAGGCAGATTCCCAATCTCTGCACTCTCTCCGGGGACTCCGGGAAGGAGGCAGATTCCTGATCTCTGCCCTCTCCGGGGACTCCAGAAGGAGGCAGATTCCTGATCTCTGCCCTCTCCGGGGACTCCAGAAGGAGGCAGATTCCTGATCTCTGCCCTCTCCGGGGACTCCAGAAGGAGGCAGGTTCCCGATCTCTGCACTCTCTCCGGGACTCCGGGAAGGAGGCAGATTCTCGATCTCTGCACTCTCTCCGGGACTCCGGGAAGGAGGCAGATTCTCGATCTCTGCACTCTCTCCGGGACTCCGGGAAGGAGACAGGTTCCCGATCTCTGCACTCTCTCCAGGGACTCCGGAAGGAGGCAGATTCCCGATCTCTGCACTCTCTCCGGGGACTCCAGAAGGAGGCAGATTCCTGATCTCTGCACTCTCTCCGGGGACACCAGAAGGAGGCAGATTCCTGATCTCTGCACTCTCTCCAGGGACTCCAGAAGGAGGCAGATTCCTGATCTCTGCCTTCTCCGGGGACTCCAGAAGGAGGCAGATTCCCGATCTCTGTGCTCTCTCTGGGGACTCCGGAAGGAGGCAGATTCTCAATCTCTGCACTCTTTCCGGGGACTCCAGAAGGAGGCAGATTCCCGATCTCTGCACTCTCTCCAGGGACTCCGGAAGGAGGCAGATTCCCGATCTCTGCACTCTCTCCGGGGACTCAGGAAGGAGGGAGATTCCCGATCTCTGCAGTCTCTCTGGGGACTCCGGGAAGGAGGCAGATTCCCGATCTCTGCACTCTCTCTGGGACTCCGGGAAGGAGGCAGATTCCCGATCTCTGCACTCTCTCCAGGACTCCGGAGGGAGGCAGAATCCCGATCTCTGCACTCTCTCTGGGGACTCCGGGAAGGAGGCAGATTTCCCCATCTCTGCACTCTCTCCAGGACTCCAGAAGGAGGCAGATTCCCGATCTCTGCACTCTCTCCAGGACTCCGGGAAGGAGGCAGATTCCTGATCTCTGCACTCTCTCTGGGGACTCCGGGAAGGAGGCAGATTCCCGATCTCTGCACTCTCTCTGGGGACTCCGGGAAGGAGGCAGATTCCAGATATCTGCACTCTCTCTGGGGACTCCGGGAAGGAGGCAGATTCCAGATATCTGCACTCTCTCCGGAGGGAGGCAGATTCCCGATCTCTGCACTCTCCTCTGGGGACTCCAGAAAGGAGGCAGATTCCCGATCTCTGCACTCTCTCCAGGACTCCGGGAAGAAGGCAGATTCTCGATCTCTGCACTCTCTCTGGGGACTCCGGGAAGGAGGCAGATTCCCGATCTCTGCACTCTCTCCGGGTCTCCAGGAATGAGACAGATTCCCGATCTCTGCACTCTCTCTGGGACGAAGGCAGATTCCCGATCTCTGCACTCTCTCCGGGGACTCTGGGAAGGAGGCAGATTCCCAATCTCTGCACTCTCTCCGGGACTCCAGGAAGGAGGCAGATTCCCCATCTCTGCACTCTCTCCGGGACTCCGGGAAGGAGGCAGATTCCCCATCTCTGCACTCTCTCCGGGACTCCAGGAAGGAGGCAGATTCCTGATCTCTGCACTCTCTCTGGGACTCCAGGAAGGAGGCAGATTCCCAATCTCTGCACTCTCTCCGGGACTCCAGAAGGAGGCAGATTCCCGATCTCTGCACTCTCTCCGGGGACTCCAGAAGGAGGCAGATTCCCGATCTCTGCACTCTCTCTGGGGACTCCAGAAGGAGGCAGATTCCCGATCTCTGCACTCTCTCTGGGGACTCCAGGAAGGAGGCAGATTCTCGATATCTGCACTCTGTCCGGGACTCTGGATGGAGGCAGATTCCCGATCTCTGCACTCTCTCTGGGGACTCCGGGAAGGAGGCAGATTCCCGATCTCTGCACTCTCTCCAGGACTCCAGAAGGAGGCAGATTCCCGATCTCTGCACTCTCTCTGGGGACTCCGGGAAGGAGGCAGATTCCAGATATCTGCACTCTCTCCGGAGGGAGGCAGATTCCCGATCTCTGCACTCTCCTCTGGGGACTCCAGAAAGGAGGCAGATTCCCGATCTCTGCATTCTCTCCAGGACTCCGGGAAGAAGGCAGATTCTCGATCTCTGCACTCTCTCTGGGGACTCTGGGAAGGAGGCAGATTCCCGATCTCTGCACTCTCTCCGGGTCTCCAGGAATGAGACAGATTCCCGATCTCTGCACTCTCTCCGGGACGAAGGCAGATTCCCGATCTCTGCACTCTCTCCGGGGACTCTGGGAAGGAGGCAGATTCCCAATCTCTGCACTCTCTCCAGGGACTCCAGAAGGAGGCAGATTCTCAATCTCTGCACTCTCTCCGGGACTCCAGGAAGGAGGCAGATTCCCGATCTCTGCACTCTCTCCGGGGACTCCAGAAGGAGGCAGATTCCCGATCTCTGCACTCTCTCTGGGGACTCCAGAAGGAGGCAGATTCCCCATCTCTGCACTCTCTCCGGGACTCCAGGAAGGAGGCAGATTCCCCATCTCTGCACTCTCTCCGGGACTCCGGGAAGGAGGCAGATTCCCCATCTCTGCACTCTCTCCGGGACTCCAGGAAGGAGGCAGATTCCCCATCTCTGCACTCTCTCCGGGACTCCAGGAAGGAGGCAGATTCCCCATCTCTGCACTCTCTCCGGGACTCCGGGAAGGAGGCAGATTCCCCATCTCTGCACTCTCTCCGGGACTCCAGGAAGGAGGCAGATTCCCCATCTCTGCACTCTCTCCGGGACTCCAGGAAGGAGGCAGATTCCCAATCTCTGCACTCTCTCCGGGACTCCAGAAGGAGGCAGATTCCTGAACTCTGCACTCTCTCCGGGGACTCCAGAAGGAGGCAGATTCCCGATCTCTGCACTCTCTCTGGGGACTCCAGAAGGAGGCAGATTCCCGATCTCTGCACTCTCTCTGGGGACTCCAGGAAGGAGGCAGATTCCCGATCTCTGCACTCTCTCTGGGGACTCCAGAAGGAGGCAGATTCCCGATCTCTGCACTCTCTCTGGGGACTCCAGGAAGGAGGCAGATTCCCGATCTCTGCACTCTCTCTGGGGACTCCAGAAGGAGGCAGATTCCCGATCTCTGCACTCTCTCTGGGGACTCCAGGAAGGAGGCAGATTCCCAATCTCTGCACTCTCTCTGGGACTCTGGATGGAGGAGACACTCAGTGGAAAATCTGTGCTTTATGAATTCAGGTCCAGACCGTCCGGCTCTTCCGTCTGCCGCAACATCAGCTGCTGCTCATAATAAAGACTTTTCGCATAATTGATTTCTTGAGATATTTTCACGGCGAGGCTCTCGGACTTCACATGGACCTGAAGGAAGAAGAAGGGAGAAAGGAGACTGTGTGAGAAGCAGGGTGTGGATGGGACGCTCCCCTCCCCGTTATATACAGAACTTTCTCTGGCTCATCACCACTATCACTTGTAATCAGAGGAGTCTGGCTTCTGTGTTTACAGGTGACAACAATCTGATCTCCTGAGTGGCTCCCACTAAGTGCAGTGGAGGGGGGTGGTTGCATGCAGAGGTCAGAGCTGAAGAGGGGTGAAAGTGTGGATGGGGGGGGGGTGCAGAGGTAAGCAGCCGCGGAAGAAGGCTGAACTCTGCACTCTGTACATAGCACTTCCTTGATCTTGGCACGTAGCGCACCCCTGAACTCTGCACTCTGCATGTAGCGCACCCCTGAACTCTGCATGTAGCGCACCCCTGAACTCTGCGTGTAGCACACCCCTGAACTCTGCGTGTAGCACACCCCTGAACTCTGCGTGTAGCACACCCCTGAACTCTGTGCGTAGCACATCCCTAAACTCTTCACGTAGAGCACCTCTGAACCCCTGAACTCTGCACGTAGCGCACCCCTAAACTCGGAACCCCTGAGCTCTGCATGTAGCGCACCCCTGTACTCTGAACCCCTGAGCTCTGCATGTAGCGCACCCCTGAACTTTGAACCCCTGAGCTCTGCATGTAGCGCACCCCTGAACTCTGAACCCCTGAACTCTGCACTTAGTGCACTCCTGAACTCTGAACCCCTGAGCTCTGCATGTAGCGCACTCCTGAACTCTGAACCCCTGAGCTCTGCATGTAGCGCACCCCTGAACTCTGAACCCTGCAATTAGCACACCCCTGAACTCTGAGCCCCTGAACTCTGTGTGTAGCGCACCCCTGAACTCTGCGCGTAGCGCATCCCTGAACTCTGAACCTCTGAGCTCTGCATGTAGCGCACCCCTGAACTCTGAACCCCTGAACTCTGTGTGTAGCGCACCCCTGAACGCAAAGGTTGAAGAAGGTTGTAAAGGGTTAAAGAGTCTGGTTGTATGCACAGTTGTCACTACAAAGACCAGCAGAAGAAGCTGTAACAAAGACCATCACATCGCACGGTGTGGACTACGTTTGTTATCCTGGAAATTTTATTTAAGGGGGGGGGGGGGGAGCAAGAAATTAAATTTTAAATTCTGCTTTAAAACAAAGCAGACCCCAGCCATGACTTTGCACACAAGTTCTGTAGAGAGACCATAGAAACCTGTACTGTGCGTTTATATTTCCCTGAATAGAAGATGTCAGAGGTCCCCATTGGCTGAAGACTAGATGACAGAAGATGGCGATGAGCACCTACCATTGGTTTTTGGTGGGACGGTCCTGGTATGGCGATCCCGCTACTTGTAGATTCTGCCTTCTTGGTTAGCTGGACGTAGATTTTCCCGTGATCTTTGGAGACAAGGCAATGGTACAAATCATCGTACTTTATTTCTAGGAAGATGGCGTCCCGGTCCACATACTCCCCCCACTTCAGGAAGTACGCCGTTTTCGAGGAGATCAGAACGCAGTAACTGTCTATGTGTTCAACAGCAATAAAGCTGGGAAAAGACAAAGGGAGAGGAAAATGGAACGTTTACAATGAAGAGACTTTCAGGTATCTTTACTACAGAAAATCAAAGCTTGACTTCCACAGACAGGAAAGGGTGGCTATAAACCGCTATTGGACAATTCCATCATCGCAGGCCATGTTAGTCCAAACTTTCCATTATTTTTTGACTCTTGCCAGTCATTCTATACTATATGTTCAAAGGTTTGTGGACACCTGACCATGACACCTACTGTATATGAGATTACCCATCATCCCATTCTAAAAGCACGGTCATTAATATGGAGTTGTACCTTCCCCCCATTCCCATTAATATGGAGTTGTACCTTCCCCCCCATTCCCATTAATATGGAGTTGTACCTTCCCCCCCATTCCCATTAATATGGAGTTCCCCCCATTCCCATTAATATGGAGTTGTACCTTCCCCCCATTCCCATTAATATGGAGTTCCCCCCATTCCCATTAATATGGAGTTGTACCTTCCCCCCATTCCCATGAATATGGAGTTGTACCTTCCCCCCCATTCCCATTAATATGGAGTTGTACCTTCCCCCCATTCCCATGAATATGGAGTTGTACCTTCCCCCCCATTCCCATTAATATGGAGTTGTACCTTCCCCCCATTCCCATGAATATGGAGTTGTACCTTCCCCCCCATTCCCATTAATATGGAGTTGTACCTTCCCCCCATTCCCATGAATATGGAGTTGTACCTTCCCCCCCATTCCCATTAATATGGAGTTGTACCTTCCCCCCATTCCCATGAATATGGAGTTGTACCTTCCCCCCATTCCCATTAATATGGAGTTGTACCTTCCCCCCATTCCCATGAATATGGATCCCCCTTTGCAGCTTTGATAATCCTCCATGCTTTTTCGAAGGCTTTCCACAAGATCTGTGAGGTCAGGTACTCATGTTGCCCCGAGAAGACCTGGCTCACCATCAACATTCCATTTCATCCCAAAGGTGATCAGTAGAGATGAGGTCAGGGCTCTGTGCAGGACACTGGAGTTCCCCCACACTAAACTCATCAAACTGCCTTTATGCAGTTGCCCCCTCCCCCACATTTGTGGATTTACCATCCTTCACTCCTCTAGGAAGACTTTCTCCCATTTTTGGCGTGTCTGTGGGAATTTGTGCCCATTTGTGAGGTCAGGTACTGACTGCATTCCAATTCATCCCAAAGGTGATCAGTAGGGATGAGGTCAGGGCTCTGTGCAGGACACTCGATTTCCTTCATGTATTTATGGAGCTGGCAAAGCACCCAACTGGTACCGATGTTCTACCTGAAATGGTGGACCAGAAGTCTGTTGAAGATTAGTGACTTGGCAGAAAAGCTTATGGTTTATTGTATAAAATATTTATTAATCATGAACAATCCACTGGATCCTCTGATTGGCCATCACACCGCAACTGATTGGAAGACTTCCAATAACCCGTCCAGTGCACCTGGCAAGCAAGGCCCCCCGCCAGGTCAGACATTAGTAAAAATCTACTCACAGGACAGGGGGGGTGGGGGTAGGTTAGACGACTTTACAAAGCTCTGATCACCAACACTTACAACTCATCCTGGATGTTGTCTGTCAGTCGGAAGAGTTGTTCTTGTCCCTCAGCCTGGATATCGGAGTATCTGGGAAGAAGTCCTTGAGGACTGGTGCAGCACCGCGGTCTCCTCACCCTCTGAACCTGCATCCTAGAAGGAATCGAGAGAAGCAATTCGATCATTAAAACTCCTCCAAACACAACAATTTATTGTCAGCTCTTCTGCTTTCATAGCAAAATATACTGCATGGAGTAAGAAGAGTCCATCACTGCCATTCACCCGGGAAACCAAGGAACAGAGATAAAACCAAATATAGTCATAGAGTCAGTATTCCCGAGCATTTATATACCATACAGTACCTGAGTATTTATATACCCAAGCAGATCTATACCCGAGTATTTATATACCCGAGCAGATCTATACCTGAGTATTCATAGACCCGAGCAGATCTATACCTGAGTATTCATAGACCCGAGCAGATCTATACCTGAGTATTCATAGACCCAAGCAGATCTATACCTGAGTATTCATAGATCCGAGCAGATCTATACCTGAGTATTCATAGACCCGAGCAGATCTATACCTGAGTATTCATAGACCCGAGCAGATCTATACCTGAGTATTCATAGACCCGAGCAGATCTATACCTGAGTATTCATAGACCCAAGCAGATCTATACCTGAGTATTCATAGACCCGAGCAGATCTATACCTGAGTATTCATAGACCCGAGCAGATCTATACCTGAGTATTAATAGACCCGAGCAGATCTATACCTGAGTATTCATAGACCCGAGCAGATCTATACCTGAGTATTCATAGACCCGAGTAGATCTATACCTGAGTATTCATAGACCCGAGCAGATCTATACCTGAGTATTCATAGATCCGAGCAGATCTATACCTGAGTATTCATAGACCCGAGCAGATCTATACCTGAGTATTCATAGACCCGAGCAGATCTATACCTGAGTATTCATAGACCCGAGCAGATCTATACCTGAGTATTCATAGACCCGAGCAGATCTATACCTGAGTATTCATAGACCCAAGCAGATCTATACCTGAGTATTCATAGACCCGAGCAGATCTATACCTGAGTATTCATAGACCCAAGCAGATCTATACCTGAGTATTCATAGACCCGAGCAGATCTATACCTGAGTATTCATAGACCCGAGCAGATCTATACCTGAGTATTAATAGACCCGAGCAGATCTATACCTGAGTATTCATAGACCCGAGCAGATCTATACCTGAGTATTCATAGACCCGAGTAGATCTATACCTGAGTATTCATAGACCCGAGCAGATCTATGTCTGAGTATTAATAGACCCAAGCAGATCTATACCGGAGTATTCATAGACCCGAGCAGATCTATGTCTGAGTATTAATAGACCCGAGCAGATCTATACCCGAGTATTCATAGACCCGAGTAGATCTATACCTGAGTATTCATAGACCCAAGCAGATCTATACCTGAGTATTCATAGACCCAAGCAGATCTATACCTGAGTATTTATATACCCGAGCAGATCTATACCTGAGTATTCATAGACCTAAGCATATACATACCTGGCCATAGCTATACCGAAGAACCGGAACATTTATACATGAAAAGCATTTCCAAGCCCGTAGGTTATCGGAGTCTCCAGCACTCACTGAAGGAAGGTGAACTGCCAAATATCACAGGAGGAGGCTAAACCCTGACAGCCCCATCATAGATATATATATATATATATATATATATATATATATATATATATATAGAGACCTTCTCCAGCTTTCCTCATCTATATTCCCCTGCGGCCGGCAAAGTGCATTTCTATCCGGCCGGCTTCCTGGCTGTGTGCTCTGAACGCGTGTTTTCCATCACATTGACAGGAGATAAATATCTTATACATGTGAATGGGAGGACAGTGGGGTGGATATATCAGGTACCCAGGCTAAATATTAACTAATACTACATCTACTCTATATTAATTCCAGCTATGGATGTTTTTACATACTTCCATTGGACGGAATATGTACAGAATATATCAGGGATTCTCAGCCTTTTTCCAGTCAAGGCACACATAGTGCAGAGTTCAGGGGTGCGTTACATACATAGCGCAGAGCTCAGGGGTGTGTTACATACATAGTGCAGAGCTCAGGGGTGTGCTACATACATAGTGCAGAGCTCAGGGGTGCACTACATACAGAGTGCAGAGCTCAGGGGTGCGCTACATACATAGTGCAGAGCTCAGGGGTGCGCTACATACATAGTGCAGAGCTCAGGGGTGCGCTACATACATAGTGCAGAGCTCAGGGGTGCGCTACATACATAGTGCAGAGCTCAGGGGTGCGCTACATACAGAGTGCAGAGCTCAGGGGTGCGCTACATACATAGTGCAGAGCTCAGGGGTGCGCTACATACATAGTGCAGAGCTCAGGGGTGCGCTACATACATAGTGCAGAGCTCAGGGGTGCACTACATACAGAGTGCAGAGCTCAGGGGTGCACTACATACATAGTGCAGAGCTCAGGGGTGCACTACATACAGAGTGCAGAGCTCAGGGGTGCACTACATACAGAGTGCAGAGCTCAGGGGTGCACTACATACATAGTGCAGAGCTCAGGGGTGCACTACATACAGAGTGCAGAGTTCAGGGGTGTGCTACATACAGTGTGCAGAGTTCAGGGGTGTGCTACATACAGAGGTCAGGGGTGCACTACATACAGTGTGCAGAGTTCAGGGGTGCGCTACATACTGACTTCAGGGGTGCGCTACATACACAATGCAGAGGTCAGCCTTCTTCCACAGCCCCTTACCTCTGCATTCCCATCTATTCGTCACTTTCATCCCTCTTCAGTCTTGGCCTCTACATGCATCCCCCCTTTCCCTACCTCCATCTTTCCCCCCTCCTCTAAAGCTCCATCATCTCAAGTCTTACTCTTGTTGCTGTGTTAACCTGAAGCACCGAGCCGGCTCTAGTACCATCCCTCACACTACAGGTGGCTCCTCCTCTCCCACTTGCAGGGAGATCATCCAGTGGGGGTGTCAGCATCTGCAATGCCCCCCGGGGACCTGCATCTCCCTTGTCCCCATCCTGCACTCAGAGGGAGCCGCTCAGGAGATCAGATCTGTGGGAGCTGCTGGGAGGCAAGCACAGAACACAGAAGCCGAACCTCTGTGTTTTCAAGTGATAGTGGTAAGCGGGGAGCAGAGGGCCTGAGCCAGAGGTGGGGGAGCTGAGTCCCACCAAGTTCCAGCTGAAAAAAAGCCCTGCCGCTACTACAGCACTACTACAGTGATCTCCACTTTCTTCCTGGTGCTGAGCCGAGCGTCTGCCCTGCTGCATTGTGAACTGAAGGGGTCGGCTGATTGGCTGAGAATGCATTGGATTTTCTCAACAAATGCAAAGCATTCTCTGATTGGATGGGCCAGAATGATGTAACCCCCGCATGTGCACGCATAAAACCGAAGAGTGCAAAATCTGGTGCAGCTGCTGTGTATAGTAGCCAATCAGCTTCTATGGTGTTAGTCCTGAAAAGGTGAACCTACACCTTACAGGAGGACAGGTGACCTCAACTGTTCTGGTCACACCTTCCTTTCTGGTTTTCTTGGAAAGAGAGTTGCAGTTGTAGAGGTCACTTGTGGCTGCACCTTATGGTGAAATATGGTTTTGACGGGACCAGCTTCCCTTCCTCAAGCCTAGGCCAGGATGACATCACCTCGTTCCACCTTACCCCTCCCCCAGCCTCCTGGGACACACCCCTGGTATGACCAATCTCTCTGCAAAGCCTAGCACATGTGCACTGGGGGGCCGGCTGTGATTCATTGGGAAGTTAGAGCCGGATCCTGAATTCATCATAAGATAAGAATCAGCTGCAGAAAGGCAGCGCTGGACTCCATGGGCTGGTAAGGACCGGCTTTATAAAAGTCACCAAATGCAGTATCTGTAGACTCAAAATTTTCAAATACTGAGTGAATTTCCTCTTTAAAGAGAATTTTTAGATTTAGATTTAAACTGGCAATAACCACCATGAAAAATAACATACAGTTAGCAATGTGTAATACAGTTAACATATGAAGGAAAGAGTCTGGCAAACATAACAGAAGAAAGAAAAAGAAAAGACCCAAGAATAACAGGTCAGTGGCTCTTGTCGTGAGCTGGACCGGGCGCCGCCCCGCCCCGCCCCCTCCAGCTCCCCCAGGGGAACACACTGTGCTATGAGGGAGGGAGCGACCACCCTATCTCCAACCCACTAAACAGTTTATATGCATAGAAAAGCTGCTCATCCAAAATAGATGGCACTAAATCACCGACCAGGCAAATTCTACAATAATCACAACAGGTGGTAGCAGAGGGCATTAACAGCCCGAGGTAATCATATCAGCCTAAGTCACTGTGTGATAAGAGGAGAAAGAGACAGAAAAGAAGAAGGGAGAGGAGTAGAAGAAAGGAAAGAGGAAGAGTTAAAAGGTTGGTGTCCAGGCCCACTAAAGGAGGGCTCAGGCAGCCCCCACGGGCCACCCTGCCGCCCCTCTAGGGAGAGTGGTCTCCTTCATCCGGAACCCGCCAAGTATCGCACCCAGGGGTCCCACGTTTTTTCGAAGATAAAGAGAATTTTTAAAGGCCAGAACTTTAATTTATGGGTAATAGTTTTGGACAAAATTGGGAACTTCTGCCAAGTTTTTATTCCTCTTGGTCTGCCTGCTGTCAAACTTCATAGCTGCCTGTGTCCCCATTGAGGAGAAGACTTTTATTTCCTACTTTGGTGACCACACTAATCAATAAAAAAAAAAACCTGAGAGTGGCTACAAACCTTTCCCATTCCATTTAAAATGAAACTAGCAAAAATAAATTTTGGCTGGAGCCGGCACATATGACCACAGCCAAAATGTGGTCTCTGTTTAGCTAATGCTGAAGTGGACACATTTCATTCTTCTGAGGATAGGTCTGTTAAAAACTACAACAAGCCATGGAGCCAAGCTATAAAACCAAATCCATCTGACACTTATTCAGTTGAATGGTTTCCATCACTGGCGTCTCCATATGAAAATGACATCCATCTAGTGGGAAATCAGGAACAAAGGGGGGCCATGGATTATTTTCATTGAAATCCACCTCTCTGGCTTGCACCACGTTACCAGTTTAGGAGAAAATGCAATAAAATATCCGTCTGCATATGGATTCCAGTTCTCCGATCTCCAGGAACGTTTAGTTCTAAGTAAAAAGGAATGTATACAGAGGAAGTGGGGAGAGGGGGAACGGCACTCAGAACAAAGATGCTTCTGTCGCCGGCAACACGGGTAGCAGAACATTGACTGCGGTAATAGAGTCCGTCCAGCGTCATGAGGATTTTCACCTCAACCATTCCGTCCAAGTGTTAGAATGAACAGTATGGACAAGCAGTCCTTCAAGGCTTGCCAGACGGCTCTGTTTGGTCTGGATGGCAGTCACATTCCTCTCAACTCGCTGGATTTTTTTATAACTACAGTCTGTTCCACTGTCTCAAGTTTCTTTCTGTAAATAATAAGAACCTCTTATGAATCTGAAAAGCAGAGCAAAGCCTGGTGAGGCCCACATCTGTGTTACATTAAAACGTGCACTCAATAGGTTTTTTTATTCTTTTTTAATGAGTACACAAAGGCAATACAAGACAGAAAAGCCCCAATGTCTCCCAGTCACAGCAGGGAGGAGTGCGGCTCGAGGAAGAGACAAAAGGAACCGCGGCCGGTGTCAGAAAGTTCAAGTGTGAGCAAAGGTCCTCAGTGTGAAAGGAAAATATAGAGGCTTCAATCTGGGACATCCCACCCCAGGAGAGAAGACCATAGAGCAGGTACTAAGGTCACCAAAGATCACCAGACTGAGTTCAGCTCCTCAGTGTGAAGGAATGATATAGAGGCTTTTATCGAAGGCATACCATTCCAAGAGAGAAGATCATACAGAAGGTACTAAGCTGACCAAAGATGGCCAGATTAAGTTCAGCTCCTCAATGTGAAAAAATAATATTGGAGGTCTGTATATAGGGCATCCCATTCCAAGAGAAAAGAACATACAAAGTTGACCCAAAAAATGGCCAGATTGAGTTCAGGTCCTCAGTGCAAAGGGAAAATATAGAAGCTTCCATCTGGGACATCCCATCCCAGTAGAGAAGACTATACTGAAGGTACTAAGGTGACCAAAGATGGCCAAACTGAGTCCTCACTGTAAATGGAAAATATAAAGGCTTCCATATGGGATATCCCATTCCAGGAGAGATTATTCAGAAGGTACTAAGCTGACCAAAGATGGTCAGATTGAGTTCAGCTCCTCAATGTGAAAAAATAATATTGGAGGTCCGTATATAGGGCATCCCATTCCAAGAGAGAAGACCATACAGAAGGTACAAAGTTGACCCAAAAAATGGCCAGACTGAGTTCAGGTCCTCAGTGCAAAGGGAAAATACAGAGGCTTCCATCTGGGACATCCCATCCCAGTAGAGAAGACCATACTGAAGGTACTAAGGTGACCAAAGATGGCCAGACTGAGTTCAAGTCCTCACTGTAAATGGAAAATACAGAGGCTTCCATATGGGATATCCCATTCCAGGAGAGAAGATTATACAGAAGGTACCAATGTGACCAAAGATGGCCAGACTGAGTTCAGCTCCTCAGTGTGAAGGGAAAATACAGAGGCTTCCATCTGGGACATCCCATCCCAGGAGAGAAGACCATACTGAAGGTACTAAGGTGACCAAAGATGGCCAGACTGAGTTCAAGTCCTCACTGTAAAAGGAAAATATAGAGGCTTCCATATGGGATATCCCATTCCAGGAGAGATTATACAGAAGGTACCAATGTGACCAAAGATGGCCAGACTAAGTTCAGGTCCTCAACGTGAAGGGAAAAAATAGAGGCTTCCATCTGGGACATCCCATCCCAGTAGAGAAGACCATACTGAAGATGACCACAGATGGCCAGACTGAGTTTGGTTCCTCAGTGTGAAGGGAAATATAGAGGCCACTATCTGGGATATCCCATCGTAGGAGAGAAGACCATATACAAAGAACTAAGGTGACCACAGATGGCCAGACAGAGTTCAGGTCCTCAGTGTAAAAGGAAAATATAGAGGCCTCTATCTGGGATATCCCATCGTAGGAGAGAGGACCATATACAAAGTACTAAGGTGACCACAGATGGCCAGACAGAGTTCAGGTCCTCAGTGTAAAAGGAAAATACAGAGGCCTCTATCTGGGATATCCCATCCTAGAGGAGACGACCATACAGGAAATACTAAGGTGACCAAAGATGGCCAGAACTCCTGCTGACAGGGGTAATATTTATGCCCTTCTTCGCCTGAACTTCACACCACCAGGAACTGCTCAAGTTTTGTTTAACTTAAAGCGGAGCTCCAGTCATTTTTTGGTTAATTAAAAGTCAGCAGCTAGCTCGAAAAACTGTAGCTTCTGACTTTTAATAACCACAAACTCTCCTGTCCCATGATCCAGTGATGTGATCACCCAAGCCGCCCCTTCCTTCGGGCTTCTCCCCTGGTGCCGGCATTACAGCTGTGGGCACCCGGCTGTGACAGATTGTGGCTTCATTGCTGAGTGTCCACTGCGCATGTGCGAGTCATGCTGTGCACTGTGAATGGTCCTGCAGTCCTTTGGGACCGGTGATGTGTCCCAGAAGGTTGCAAGGAGGGAGGGGGAGAGGAGAAGTTCCGGTCAGATTACCTAGTGTTAAAACCAGGTACATGCTCCCCCCCCCCACCCCGCAAAAAAAAAAAAAAAAAAGTGCCATTTGTAGAAGAGGAGGGGGGATGGAGGCCATAAAGCAGAACTTTCCCTTTTAGGTGGAGCTTGGCTTTAAGCTGGCCATACACTAGCAGAATTTCATTAGAAATCTTTCGCTTTAAGAACGTTTGTTCCATTTTTGAATGATTAGGGGGGGGTCAAACTAACTTTAGTTTTTAACCAAAACAATGAAGAGTAAAATTCGAAGGAACAGGATGGAAATTTTTCTTGAACAAATTTTTTAACAATATATGTGATTTTCATTCAGGAAAATCTCTTTATTCCAAAATCGAATGTTAAAAGCAAACTAAATTTTGCCCAGGGGTATAAAAAACCTACAAAGAGTCAACACAAGAGCGGAAATCAGTCTGAGATTTTTTGAATGAATGGTCGAGGCAGAAACCCAAAGATGAACCTCCACAACCTGAGTCTGTAAAAGAACAACCTGAGTCTGTAAAAGAACAACCTGAGTCTGTAAAAGAACAACCTGAGTATGTAAAATAACAACCTGAGTATGTAAAATAACAACCTGAGTCTGTAAAAGAACAACCTGAGTCTGTAAAAGAACAACCTGAGTCTGTAAAAGAAAATGAGGGCCACTTAGCGCGTATGTTAGAATTGTCGGTGATCCTTCTCTTCTCTCTATATATATGTCTTTTACACTTGAATTGTAGGGTGTGGGTCTTTGAACCAATTGGCAAAGGATGTGTGGACCTCAAGTTTCTCCTCCCCTGCCTTGGGGGGGAGGGGGGGTCTCTCTTCAGGAGAGCCGCTAATCCAGTACTTGTGTCATAGTTAGTCTGAATGAAGAAAGACACAAGTCCTTCCAGTTTAACCAAAATAATCATACAATCCCATATACATAATCCTATACCAATAGTAGATCCAGAGGAAGACAAAAATCCCAGCAAAGCAAGAACCAATTTTCAACAACAGCAGGGGAAAAAATTCCTTCCTGATCCCCTGAGAAGCAATCAGATATTCCCTTGATCAACTTTACCTATAAATATTAGTACCCACTTATATTATGTACACCCAGGACAGAATCCAGGCCTTTCTTAAAGCAATCTAAAATCACTGCATACATAACATTCTATTCACGAATCTCAAAAACTAAAGAGGACGAGTGATTTGATCAACTGAAATAAAGAAAAAATAAATGAATGTCAATTATTTCTCTTTTTTATCCCTTTGACCTCATTATCCAGATACAGAAAGTCAGAGATCAGAGGAGTTCGCGGTGCCGTCCCATCGACCCGGCTGTATTGTTATTCACTCATTAATGATTAAAAGCAAAAGTGCCGCTTAGGAGGAGGATAAAGTATGTGTTGGTGTGAGATCTCTGACAAATTAATGGAAGCTTATCTTGAAATTTCCATTTTAACAGCCTTTATAATGTCAACCTGAAAGTAATGAGAAGCTCGGCTGAGTGTAGATTATGGCCGGTCTATCGACTCCGAGATTACTGATTAACACAAAACACGCCGATCTCCCGCCTTTATAAAACACCCCAAAATCTATCTTCACTTTTATAGCTTTATACAGAGTTACAGAGTCAGGCTAAAAAAGGCCCAAGTCCATAATATCCCCCCCCTTATGTATTTATACATGGTGATCATATCCCCCCCTTATGTATTTATACATGGAGATCATATCCCCCCTTATGTATTTATACATGGTGATCATATCCCCCCCTTATGTATTTATACATGGAGATCATACCCCCCTTATGTATTTATACATGGAGATCATATCCCCCTTATGTATTTATACATGGAGATCATATCCCCCCTTATGTATTTATACATGGAGATCATATCCCCCCTTATGTATTTATACATGGAGATCATATCCCCCCTTATGTATTTATACATGGAGATCATATCCCCCCTTATATATTTATACATGGTGATCATATCCCCCCCTTATGTATTTATGGCTGAAAGGTATATCCAAGTTCTAGAACATTCGCTCCCATCCAGACGTTGTCTCTTGCAGGGAAGACCTTGCATTTTCCAACAAAAAAAAATAAAAAAATAAAACCTGTAATCTGCCAAAAAAGAAGCTCATGTACTTTTTTGAGCGGCGGGCGTTTTGCTTTAGGTGACAGAACGCTGAGATGTGAGCAGAGGCCAATGAAATGAATGGGATTCGTCTTGTTGGCCGTTTTTAGAGCTGAGGCTTAGATCAGAAAATCAACCAAAAACACCCAAATGTGAACGGAGCCTCAATCCAGTTGACGTTTCCCTATTTCTGGCAATTAAACCCGGAAATCCAACAAAGACACCATGGACCTCCTATCCTAAGCCTGGGGAGTCATTGAAGTTCAGGGGGAGTAAAGAAGCAGAAGCAGCAAATCTCCAACGAGATTCAATGTCTGTACCACACTCCGCCTAACACACTCCGCCTAACACACTCCGCCTAACACACTCCGCCTACCACACTCCGCCTAACACACTCCGCCTAACACACTCCGCCTAACACACTCCGCCTAACACACTCCGCCTAACACACTCCGCCTAACACACTCCGCCTAACACACTCCGCCTAACACACTCCGCCTAACACACTCCGCCTAACACACTCCGCCTAACACACTCCGCCTAACACACTCCGCCTAACACACTCCGCCTACCACACTCCGCCTACCACACTCCGCCTACCACACTCCGCCTACCACACTCCGCCTACCACACTCCGCCTACCACACTCAGTCTAACATACTCAGTCTAACATACTCCGCCTAACACACTCCGGGTAACATACTCCGCCTAACACACTCCGCCTAACACACTCCGCCTAACACACTCCGCCTAACACACTCCGCCTAACACACTCCGCCTACCACACTCCGCCTACCACACTCCGCCTACCACACTCCGCCTACCACACTCAGTCTAACATACTCAGTCTAACATACTCAGCCTAACACACTCCGCCTAACACACTCCGGGTAACATACTCCGCCTAACACACTCCGCCTAACACACTCCGCCTAACACACTCCGCCTAACACACTCCGCCTAACACACTCAGTCTACCACACTCCGCCTACCACACTCCGCCTACCACACTCCGCCTACCACACTCCGCCTACCACACTCCGCCTACCACACTCCGCCTACCACACTCCGGGTAACATACTCAGTCTAACACACTCCGCCTAACACACTCCGCCTAACACACTCAGTCTACCACACTCAGTCTACCACACTCCGCCTAACACACTCAGTCTACCACACTCCGCCTACCACACTCCGCCTAACACACTCCGCCTAACACACTCCGCCTACCACACTCAGTCTACCACACTCAGTCTACCACACTCAGTCTACCACACTCCGCCTACCACACTCCGCCTACCACACTCCGCCTAACACACTCCGCCTAACACACTCCGCCTAACACACTCCGCCTAACATACTCAGTCTAACACACTCCGCCTAACACACTCAGTCTAACACACTCCGCCTAACATACTCAGTCTAACACACTCCGCCTACCACACTCCGCCTACCACACTCCGCCTACCACACTCCGCCTACCACACTCCGCCTACCACACTCCGCCTACCACACTCCGCCTACCACACTCCGCCTACCATACGGACATCCGCAACTTATTGAATGGAGTTTTTTTTTTCGTTTTTACTCAAACCCAAAAAGAATCACTGTGCAGTGTTTGGTTGGTGAAATGAATCCTCCCAATATATGCAGAGAATTCTGGAGACAAACAACGCGTCCAATGCTGAGAACTGCCGGCAGTATTTATTTGGTCCCAGGCGAACTCGTACAATTACTATAGAAGTTTTCTGTAGAGGTCTCATAAGTGCTGCAGAATATCGGTTGATTCTGCCAGCATTCACCTTCTTCTGCACACAGCTGACACCAACCCTGGAGCACAACATGGAAGACCGAGGTTTGTGGTCACCTGATCAGAACCTAAACAGCGGCTTTTCTTTATTTCCTGGGTTTCCTGTAGGGGAAATCGGTGGAATTTGAATTGTCAGGAGTGAAGTCGGAGTGTTTTTCTCTGGCACCGATCAAGATGGACACGATACGGTATATATATATATATATATATATATAGAGAGAGAGAGGTCGGATGTGAGGAACATCTTAGGTGATTGTTGAGGTTTAGCCCATGAAGTGGGGCGATGGTGGAATGTTGAAGACCTCCAGCACCATTATATCAAAGGAGAAGACAACCTGTACTCCTCCGTACTCCCCTGTACTCCTCCTCCATACTCCTCACTCTGTACTCCCCCGTACTCCTCACGCTGTACTCCTTGGTACTCCACCGTACTCCCCCATACTCCTCACGCTGTACTCCGCCATACTCCTCACGCTGTACTCCTCAGTACCCCCACGTACTCCTCACGCTGTACTCCTCGGTACTCCCCCGTACTCACGCTGTACTCCTCGGTACTCCCCCGTACTCCTCACGCTGTACTCCCCCGGCTATACTCCTCAGTACTCCCCCGTACTCCTCACTCCGTACTCCCCACACTGTACTCCCCCGTACTCCTCATGCTGTACACCTCGGTACTTCCCCATACTCCTCACTCCCCCGTACTCCTCACGCTGTACTCCTCAGTACTCCCACATACTCCTCACGCTGTACTCCCCCCGTACTACTCACGCTGTACTCCTCAGTACTCCCCCGTACTCCTTATGCTGTACTCCTCGGTACTCCCCGTACTCCTCACGCTGTACTCCTTGGTACTCCCCCATACTCCTCAGTACTCCCCCATACTCCTCACTCCGTACTCCCCACGCTGTACTCCTCAGTACTCCCCCGTACTCCTCACGCTGTACTCCTTGGTACTCCCCTGTACTACTCAAGCTGTACTCCTTGGTACTCCCCCATACTCCTCAGTACTCCCCACGCTGTACTCCCCCGTACTCTTCACGCTGTACTCCTTGGTACTCCCCCATACTCCTCACGCTGTACTCCTTGGTACTCCCCCGTACTACTCAAGCTGTACTCCCCCGTACTCCTCACGCTGTACTCCTTGGTACTCCCCCATACTCCTCACGCTGTACTCCTTGGTACTCCCCCGTACTACTCAAGCTGTACTCCCCCATACTCCTCACACTGTACTCCTCAGTTTTCCCCCGTACTCCCCACGCTGTACTCCCACGTACTTCCCCATACTCCTCACTCCCCCGTATTCCTCATGCTGTACTCCCCCGTACTCTTCACGCTGTACTCCTAATACTCCCCCGTACTCCTCACGCTGTACTCCTTGGTACTCCCCCGTACTCCTCACCCTGTACTCCGCAGTGCTCCTCGGTACCCCCCCATACTCCTCACGATGTACTCCTTGGTACTCCTCATGCTGTACTCCTCGGTACTCCCCCGTACTACTCACGCTGTACTCCTCAGTACTCCCCCCGCACTCCTCACGCTGTACTCCTCACTCCGTAATCTCCCGCACTCCTCACGCTGTACTCCTCAGTACACCTCCGTACTCCTCACGCTTTACTCACTCCTCAGTACTCCCCCGTACTCTTCACGCTTTACTCCTCACGCTGTAGCCCTCGGTACTCCCCCGTACTCCTCACGCTTTACTCCCCCGTACTCCTCACGCTGTACTCCCCGTACTCCTCACGCTGTACTCCTCACTCCCCCGCACTCCTCACGCTGTACTCCTTGATACTCCCCCATACTCCTCACGCTGTACTCCTTGGTACTCCCCCGTACTCCTCATGCTGTACTCCTCAGTACTCTCCCGTACTCCGCACTCCTCCGTACTCCTGACGCTTTACTCCTCAGTACTCCCCCATACGCCTCACGCTTTACTCCTCAGTACTCCTCACGCTGTACTCCCCAGTACTCCTCACGCTGTAGTCCTCGGTACTACCCTGTACTCCTCACGCTGTACTCCTCGGTTCTCCCCCGTACTCCTCGCGCTGTACTCCTCATGCTGTAGTCCCCCGTACTCCTCATGCTGTAGTCCTCGGTACTCCCCCGTACTCCTCACGCTGTACTCCTCACTCCGTACTCCCCCGCACTCCTCGCGCTGTACTCCTCAATACTCCACCGTACTCCTCACGCTGTACTCCTCAGTACTCCCCCGTACTCCTCACGCTGTACTCCTCAGTACTCCCCCGTACTCCTCACTCCCCCGTACTCCTCATGCTGTACTCCTCAGTACTCCCCCGTACTCCTCACACTGTACTCCCCCGTACTTCTCACTCCTCATGTTGTACTCCCCCATACTCCTCACACTGTACTCCTCAGTTCTCCCCCGTACTCCTCACTCCATACTCCTCAGTCCTCCCTTGTACTCCTCCCCGGAGCGCTCACTCCTGCTGCAAGAAGCAGGAGGAGTTATGCAAATATCAGAATGCCTGGATGGGTGGGTATCAGTCTGGAGGAGTGGGTGTTCCAAGACAGGGTGTATGTGCATAGGTAACGCCCACATGCGATGATAAGCCTCCAAGATCTGAAAGGGGCGGATCAGAGATTGTCAGGCTGGGGAGGAAAGGGCTAGATGATGCTGGATGTCCTCCAGCCAGCAAATGAGGCGGGGCTATATAACATTTGCTGCAGCTTCTAATGTACATTATGAGAAGCTCACAGTGTGCGGTGAAATCAGAGGAAGCCATTTCAGTCCAGAAGAGGAGCCGCTACACCTGTGCAAGACTGAAAGGGGAGGAGCCGCTACACCTGTGCAAGACTGAAGGGGGAGGAGCCGCTACACCTGTGCAAGACTGAAAGGGGAGGAGCCACTACACCTGTGCAAGACTGAAAGGGGAGGAGCCGCTACACCTGTGCAAGATTGAAAGGGGAGGAGCCGCTACACCTGTGCAAGACTGAAAGGGGAGGAGCCGCTACACCTGTGCAAGACTGAAAGGGGAGGAGCCGCTACACCTGTGCAAGACTGAAAGGGGAGGAGCCGCTACACCTGTGCAAGACTGAAGGGGGGGTTTTATGTCTGCATGGAGTTTGGCAGTGGATAGGATAGTATGTGTTGGAAGTTGCAGCGGTGGATTTGTAGGTAAATGGCGCGAACTGCGCTGCCTTCACAGAGGGGGCGGAGGAAGGAATGCACAGGTGGGGGGGCAGAGGAAGGAATGCACAGGTGAGGGGGGGGCGGAGGAAGGAATGCACAGGTGAGGGGGGGGCGGGGCGGAGGAAGGAATGTACAGGTGGGGGGAGGAAGGAATGCACAGGTGGGGGGGTGGAGGAAGGAATGCACAGGTGGGGGGGGGCGGAGGAAGGAATGCACAGGTGGGGGGGTGGAGGAAGGAATGCACAGGTGGGGGGGGGCCGGAGGAAGGAATGCACAGGTGGGGGGGGAAGGAATGCACAGGTGGGGGGGGCCGGAGGAAGGAATGCACAGGTGGGGAGGCGGACGAAGAAATGCACAGTTGGGGGGGAGGCGGAGTAAGGAATGCATAGGTGGGGGGGGGGCGGAGGAAGGAATGCACAGTTGGGGGGGAAGGAATGCACAGTTGGGGGGAAGGAATGCACAGTTGGGGGGGAAGGAATGCACAGGTGGGGGGGAAGGAATGCACAGGTGGGGGGGGCGGAGGAAGGAATGCACAGGTGGGGAGGCGGAGGAAGGAATGCACAGTTGGGGGGGGCGTAGGAAGGAATGCACAGGTGAGAGGGGGGGCAGAGGAAGGAATGCACAGGTGAGGGGGGGCAGAGGAAGGAATTCACAGGTGAGGGGGGGCGGAGGAAGGAATGCACAGGTGAGGGAGTGGGCGGAGGAAGGAATGTACAGGTGGGGGGAGGAAGGAATGCACAGTTGGGGGGGCGGGCGGAGGAAGGAATATACAGGTGGGGGGGTGGAGAAAGGAATGCACAGGTGGGGGGGTAGAGGAAGGAATGCACAGGTGGGGGGGTGGAGGAAGGAATGCACAGGTGGGGGGGGGCGGAGGAAGGAATGCACAGGGGGGCGGAGGAAGGAATGCACAGTTGGGGGGGGGGGGTGGAGGAAGGAATGCACAGGTGGGGGGGAAGGAATGCACAGGTGGGGGGGGCGGAGAAAGGAATGCACAGGTGGGGAGGCGGAGGAAGGAATGCACAGTTGGGGGGGGAGGCGGAGTAAGGAATGCACAGGTGGGGGGGCGGAGGAAGGAATGCACAGTTGGGGGGGGGAAGGAATGCACAGGTGGGGGGGCGGAGGAAGGAATGCACAGGTGGGGAGGCGGAGAAAGGAATGCACAGTTGGGAGGGGGAGGCGGAGGAAGGAATGCACAGGTGGGGGGGCGGAGGAAGGAATGCACAGGTGGGGGGCGGAGGAAGGAATGCACAGGTGGTGGGGGGCGGAGGAAGGAATGCACAGGTGGGGGCGGAGGAAGGAATGCACAGGTGGGGGGGCGGAGGAAGGAATGCACAGGTGAGGGGGGGGGGCGGAGGAAGGAATGCACAGGTGAGGGGGGCGGAGGAAGGAATGCACAGGTGAGGGGGGGGCGGAGGAAGGAATGCACAGGTGGGGGGGGGGGGGGCGGAGGAAGGAATGCATAGGTGGGGGGGGGGCGGAGGAAGGAATGCACATGTGGGGGGGTGGAGGAAGGAATGCACAGGTGGGGGGGTGGAGGAAGGAATGCAAAGGTGGGGGGGCGGAGGAAGGAGTACACAGGTGGGGGGGGCGGAGGAAGGAGTGCACAGGTGGGGGGCGGGGGAAGGAATGCACAGGTGGGGGGCGGAGGAAGGAATGCACAGGTGAGGGGGGCGGAGCAAGTAATGCACAGGTGAGGGGGGCGGAGGAAGGAATGCACAAGTGGGGGGGCGGAGGAAGGAATGCACAGGTGGGGGGGCGGAGGAAGGAGTGCACAGGTGGGGGGGCGGAGGAAGGAGTGCACAGGTGGGGGGCGGAGGAAGGAATGCACAGGTGGGGGGCGGAGGAAGGAATGCACAGGTGAGGGGGCGGAGGAAGGAATACACAGGTGAGGGGGGGCGGAGCAAGGAATGCACAGGTGAGGGGGGGCGGAGGAAGGAATGCACAAGTGGGGGGGCGGAGGAAGGAATGCACAGGTGGGGGGCGGAGGAAGGAATGCACAGGTGGGGGGGGCGGAGGAAGGAATGCACAGGTGGGGGGGCGGAGGAAGGAATGCACAGGTGGGGGGGCGGAGGAAGGAATGCACAGGTGGGGGGGGCGGAGGAAGGAATGCACAGGTGGGGGGGCGGAGGAAGGAATGCACAGGTGGGGGGCGGAGGAAGGAATGCACAGGTGGGGGGGCGGAGGAAGGAATGCACAGGTGGGGGGGCGGAGGAAGGAATGCACAGGTGGGGGGGCGGAGGAAGGAATGTACAGGTGGGGGAGGGGCGGAGGAAGGAATGCACAGGTGAGGGGGGGCGGAGGAAGGAATGCACAGGTGGGGAGGGGGCGGAGGAAGGAATGCACAGGTGGGGGGGCGGAGGAAGGAGCACACAGGTGGGGGTGGAGGAAGGAATGCACAGGTGGGGGGACAGAGGAAGGAGCACACAGGTGGGGGGGCGGAGGAAGGAATGCACAGGTGAGGGGGGGGCGGAGGAAGGAATGCACAGGTGGGGAGGGGGCGGAGGAAGGAATGCACAGGTGAGGGGGGGGCGGAGGAAGGAATGCACAGGTGAGGGGGGGCGGAGGAAGGAATGCACAGGTGGGGGCGGAGGAAGGAATGCACAGGTGGGGGGGACGGAGGAAGGAGCACACAGGTGGGGGTGGAGGAAGGAATGCACAGGTGGGGGGGCGGAGGAAGGAATGCACAGGTGGGGGAGGGGCGGAGGAAGGAATGCACAGGTGGGGGGCGGAGGAAGGAATGCACAGGTGGGGGGGGCGGAGGAAGGAGCACACAGGTGGGGGTGGAGGAAGGAATGCACAGGTGGGGGGACGAAGGAAGGAGCACACAGGTAAGGGTGGAGGAAGGAATGCACAGGTGAGGGGGGGCGGAGGAAGGAATGCACAGGTGGGGGGGACGGAGGAAGGAGCACACAGGTAAGGGTGAAGGAAGGAATGCACAGGTGAGGGGGGGCGGAGGAAGGAGCACACAGGTGGGGGTGGAGGAAGGAATGCACAGGTGGGGGGACGGAGGAAGGAGCACACAGGTAAGGGTGGAGGAAGGAATGCACAGGTGAGGGGGGGCGGAGGAAGGAATGCACAGGTGGGGGGGGACGGAGGAAGGAGCACACAGGTAAGGGTGGAGGAAGGAATGCACAGGTGGGGGGACGGAGGAAGGAGCACACAGGTGGGGGGCGGAGGAAGGAATGCACAGGTGAGGGGGGGCGGAGGAAGGAATGCACAGGTGGGGGGACGGAGGAAGGAGCACACAGGTGGGGGTGGAGGAAGGAATGCACAGGTGGGGGGACAGAGGAAGGAGCACACAGGTGGGGGGGCGGAGGAAGGAATGCACAGGTGAGGGGGGGCGGAGGAAGGAATGCACAGGTGGGGGAGGGGCGGAGGAAGGAATGCACAGGTGAGGGGGGGCAGAGGAAGGAATGCACAGGTGGGGAGGGGGCGGAGGAAGGAATGCACAGGTGGGGGGGCGGAGGAAGGAATGCACAGGTGAGGGGGGGCGGAGGAAGGAATGCACAGGTGAGGGGGGGGGCGGAGGAAGGAATGCACAGGTGAGGGGGGGTGGAGGAAGGAATGCACAGGTGGGGGCGGAGGAAGGAATGCACAGGTGGGGAGGGGGCGGAGGAAGGAATGCACAGGTGGGGGGGCGGAGGAAGGAATGCACAGGTGAGGGGGGGGCGGAGGAAGGAATGCACAGGTGAGGGGGGGGGGCGGAGGAAGGAATGCACAGGTGAGGGGGGGCGGAGGAAGGAATGCACAGGTGGGGGCGGAGGAAGGAATGCACAGGTGGGGGGGACGGAGGAAGGAGCACACAGGTGGGGGTGGAGGAAGGAATGCACAAGTGGGGGGGGCGGAGGAAGGAATGCACAGGTGGGGGGGGGCGGAGGAAGGAATGCACAGGTGGGGGAGGGGCGGAGGAAGGAATGCACAGGTGGGGGGCGGAGGAAGGAATGCACAGGTGGGGGGGGGCGGAGGAAGGAGCACACAGGTGGGGGTGGAGGAAGGAATGCACAGGTGGGGGGACGAAGGAAGGAGCACACAGGTAAGGGTGGAGGAAGGAATGCACAGGTGAGGGGGGGCGGAGGAAGGAATGCACAGGTGGGGGGGACGGAGGAAGGAGCACACAGGTAAGGGTGGAGGAAGGAATGCACAGGTGGGGGGACGGAGGAAGGAGCACACAGGTAAGGGTGGAGGAAGGAATGCACAGGTGAGGGGGGGCGGAGGAAGGAGCACACAGGTGGGGGTGGAGGAAGGAATGCACAGGTGGGGGGACGGAGGAAGGAGCACACAGGTAAGGGTGGAGGAAGGAATGCACAGGTGAGCGGGGGCGGATGAAGGAGCACACAGGTGGGGGTGGAGGAAGGAATGCACAGGTGGGGGGACGGAGGAAGGAGCACACAGGTAAGGGTGGAGGAAGGAATGCACAGGTGAGGGGGGGCGGAGGAAGGAATGCACAGGTGGGGGGGACGGAGGAAGGAGCACACAGGTAAGGGTGGAGGAAGGAATGCACAGGTGGGGGGACGGAGGAAGGAGCACACAGGTGGGGGGCGGAGGAAGGAATGCACAGGTGAGGGGGGGCGGAGGAAGGAGCACACAGGTGGGGGTGGAGGAAGGAATGCACAGGTGGGGGGACGGAGGAAGGAGCACACAGGTGGGGGTGGAGGAAGGAATGCACAGGTGGGGGGCGGAGGAAGGAATGCACAGGTGGGAGGTGTTACTGTATGGCGGCGGGCAGAGATTGGTGGAATGAGGAGCGTGGCAGATCTGGCCGCCATTGGTTGCAGTGTAGATTACAGCCAGCGGGAAGGGTTAATCGCAGGGCCTCATCTCTCTATAAACTTTTGCCCTCTGGCTGTGTTCTGATTGGCCGCGGTACAAGTTTTGTGCTGTAATACACGCCTTAACGATACGGTTCATCTGGCGGTCAGGCTCAGGGGCTGGCAGCCGGCCAGACCACAATCAACGTGACACACATCCCCCCTCCCCTCCCCCTCCTCTCAGATCATCCTTCCAAGCGCTCCATCACTCAGAGCTCTTCTCTTCCATCTTATTGTAGAAGTGCAGCCACCGGCCCACGCGGGCCTCCTTCCCATCGGGGCATTAACTCCACTGGGCCAATCCCTCACTTCACTGGATTTGTTGATGTGATGAAGGCCAGGAGAGGGCAGGATGAGGGGAAAAGGGCAGGAGGAGGGGAAAGGGCAGGATAAAGGGGAAAAGGGCAGGACGAGGGGAAAAGGGCAGGACGAGGGGAAAAGGGCAGGATAAAGGGGGAAAGGGCAGGAGGAGGGGAAAAGGGCAGGATAAAGGGGGAAAGGGCAGGATAAAGAGGAAAAGGGCAGGATAAAGGGGAAAGGGCAGGAGGAGGGGAAAGGGCAGGAGGAGGGGAAAGGGCAGGAGGAAGGGAAGAGGAGGGGAAAATGGCAGAATGAGGGGAAGAGGGCAGGACGAGGGGAAGAGGGCAGGACAAGGGGAAGAGGGCAGGACGAGGGGAAGAGGGCAGGACGAGGGGAAAAGGGCAGGATGAGGGGAAAAGGGCAGGATGAGGGGAAAAGGGCAGGAGAAGTGTAAGAGGAGGGGAAAGGGCAGGACGAGGGGAAGTGGGCAGGAGGAGGGGAAAAAGGCAGAGCGAGGGGAAAGGGCAGGAGGAGAGGAGGGGAAGAGGACAGGAAAAGGGCAGGACGAGGGGAAAAGGGCAGGACGAGGGGAAAAGGGCAGAAGGAGGGGAAAAGGGCAGAAGGAGGGGAAAAGGGCAGGAATAGGGGAAGAGGGCAGGAATAGGGGAAGAGGGCAGGAATAGGGGAAGAGGGCAGGGTGAGGGGAAAAGGACAGGATGAGGGGAAAAGGACAGGATGAGGGGAAAAGGACAGGATGAGGGGAAAAGGGCAGAAAGAGGGGAAAAGGGCAGGAGGAGGGGAAAAGGGCAGGAGGAAGGGAAAAGGGCAGGACAAGGGGAAAAGGGCAGGACGAGGGGAGTAGGAGGGGAAAAGGGCAGGATGAGGGGAAAAGGGCAGGAGGAGGAGGGGAAAGGGCAGGAGGAGGAGGGGAAAGGGCAGGAGGAGGAGGGGAAAGGGCAGGAGGAGGAGGGGAAAGGGCAGAAGGAGGGGAAAGAGCAGAAGGAGGGGAAAGAGCAGAAGGAGGGGAAAGAGCAGAAGGAGGGGAAAGAGCAGAAGGAGGGGAAAGAGCAGAAGGAGGGGAAAGAGCAGAAGGAGGGGAAAGAGCAGAAGGAGGGGAAAGAGCAGAAGGAGGGGAAAGAGCAGAAGGAGGGAAAGAGGAGGGGCAAAGGGCAGGATGAGGGGAAAAGGGCAGTGGAAAAGGGCAGGAGGCGTGGGAGGAATGGGTGGGGAAGAAAATGTAGGAGCCAATCTGGCAGGAGGCCTCCGCAGGCGCTCCTTAAACGATGGTCTCTCCCTGAGCCTGGTATCGATCAAAATTAGGAAAGAAATGAGAGCCTCAAATCGGGCAGGAGGAGGGGAAAAGGGCAGAAGGAGGGGAAAAGGTCAGGAGGAGGGGAAAAGGGCAGAAGGAGGGGAAAAGGGCAGAAGGAGGGGAAAAGGGCAGGAGGAGGGAAAAAGGGCAGGATGAAGAGGAAAGGGCAGGACAAGGGGAAAAGGGCAGGACAAGGGGAAAAGGGCAGGACAAGGGGAAAAGGAGGGGAAAAGGGCGAGGGTAAAAGGGCAGGACAAGGGGGAAAGGGCAGGAGGAGGGGAAAAGGGCAGGAGGAGGGGAAAAGGGCAGGAGGAGGGGAAAAGGGCAGGAGGAGGGGAAAAGGGCAGGATGAAGGGCAAAGGGCAGGATGAAGGGCAAAGGGCAGGACAAGGGGAAAAAGGCAGGGCGAGGGGTAAAGGGCAGGAGGAGGAGAAAAGGGCAGGAGGAGGGGAAAGGGCAGAAGGAGGGGAAGAGGAGGGGAAAAGGGCAGGATGAGGGGAAAAGGGCAGGATGAGGGGAAAAGGGCAGGAGGCGTGGGAGGAATGGGTGGGGAAGAAAATATAGGAGCCAATCTGGTAGGAGGCCTCCGCAGGCGCTCCTTAAACGATGGTCTCTCCCTGAGCCTGGTATCGATCAAAATCAGGAAATAAATGAGAAGAGCCTCAAATCGTCAGGGAGATCCTTGGCTGCAATCTCGACCCTCAATGCATTGGAGAGACCATGAGAGAAGACCGCAACCAGAGCCTCATTATTCCAGCCCACCTCTGCTGCCAGGGTACGAAATTCAATGGCATACTCGGCAATGGTTAGTATACCCTGTTGAATGGACAGGAACAGCTTAGCAGCTGAGGCAGAGCGAGCAGGCACATCGAATACCCTACGGAAGGAGGCAACAAAACTTGGGTAATCGAGTATCACAGGAATATGGTTCTCCCATAAGGAATTCGCCCAGGCCAAGGCCTTGTCCGAGAGCAACTAGATTAGGAAGCCCACCTTGGACCGGTCAGATGGAAACACCTGAAGAACCATGTCAAAATAAATGCCTACTTGGTTTAGGAAGCCACGACACTGATAAGGTTTACCCCCCATAGCGCTGCAGGAGAGAGGCTGAACCAGTCCTCCCTCTGGTAACAGCGATTCCAGCTGCAGGAGCGGCAACAGGAGCAGCAGCAGGAGGAACCACTGGCCTAGCAGCACCAGGAGAAGGGTGTGCTGTGCATTCAAGCAACGTCTGCAATCGATTGTTGATTGAGCCTGAAAACCAGCATGGGGAGCGTAGGAGCACCTGCATCGTCAGGATTCATGGCCCTTGTGTTCTGTCAGGGTGCCAGGAAACCAGACCACACCAAGATGCAAGTAAAATAAAGCAGTTTATAAGAGCAACACCAATAAATGCACAGCAAGAAAGAGGAGCGAAATCAGGAACAGCCGAGGTCAAGTCCAGAGCGGGTAGTCATCCAAGCGGGGATCGAGTCTAGAAGCGGGTAGTCATCCAAGCGGGGATCGAGTCTAGAAGTGGGTAGTCATCCAAGCCGGGGTCGAGTCTAGAAGCGGGTAGTCATCCAAGCTGGGATCGAGTCTAGAAGTGGGTAGTCATCCAAGCCGGGGTCGAGTCTAGAAGCGGGTAGTCATCCAATCCGGGGTCGAGTCTAGAAGCGGGTAGTCATCCAAGCCGGGGTCGAGTCTAGAAGTAGGTAGTCATCCAAGCCAGGGTCGAGTCTAGAAGTGGGTAGGCATCCAAGCCGGGGTTGAGTCTAGAAGCGGGTAGTCATGCAAAACACCAGCAGGGAATCGATTTTAAGGAGGTCAGCAAAAGCGGCCCCCCCTTCTACTTCTAAATACTTACTGACCCCCCCCCATCCATTTATCTCCAGGGGCTCCGCACACAGCACAGCTCAGCAAAGTGTTTGCATTGCGGCTCCACACACCACTGAGAACAGCGACACTCATTTCTGGCCACCATGGTGTAACATTTCCCAAATTCTTCTGCAGAAATGTGACCCCCAACTATCCGCGCCGCCCAAAAAGAAACATTCCTGACTCCCTAAACAGAGCGCAGCGTCCCCCCGCTGCCATCGTGTCCCCGCAGGACTGCCAATGAACATAGAATGGAGGGATGAGCTTTCTCCGGGCCGAGGTTACAAAAATATTTTCCCTTTAGGGAATGTCGGTAAGGACGGCGCAATTTATTCCAAGACCTAAACTTCAACTGTGCGCAGGAAAACAAAGCGCCTGCAAAGGAGGCACAACGGTGAGAAATCCATCGATAAATATATATATCACCGTACAAAGCCAAGGAAACCACACACTTCTCTGTACAACACCCCAACAATGGGATCAATATATCACTGTACAAAGCCGAGGAGACCGCACACTTCTCCGTACAACACCCCAACAATGGGATCAATATATCACTGTACAAAGCCGAGGAGACCGCACACTTCTCCGTACAACACCCCAACAATGGGATCAATATATCACCGTACAAAGCCGAGGAGACCGAACACTTCTCTGTACAACACCCCAACAATGGGATCAATATATCACCGTACAAAGCCGAGGAGACCGCACACTTCTCTGTACAACACCCCAACAATGGGATCCTCAGGCCATACATCTGCACACAGGTCTTTGCTGTGTCTCTGATCCTCAGGCCGTACATCCGCACACAGGTCTTTGCCGTGTGTTTGATCCTCAGGGCGTACATCCACACACAGGTCTTTGCTGTGTCTCTGATCCTCAGGACGTACATCTGCACACAGGTCTTTGCTGTGTCTCTGATCCTCAGGCCGTACATCCGCACACAGGTCTTTGCTGTGTCTCTGATCCTCAGGACGTACATCTGCACACAGGTCTTTGCTGTGTCTCTGATCCTCAGGCCGTACATCCGCACACAGGTCTTTGCTGTGTCTCTGATCCTTTAGGCCGTACATCCGCACACAGGTCTTTGCTGTGTCTCTGATCCTCAGGACGTACATCCGCACACAGGTCTTTGCTGTGTCTCTGATCCTCAGGACGTACATCTGCACACAGGTCTTTGCTGTGTCTCTGATCCTCAGGCCGTACATCCGCACACAGGTCTTTGCTGTGTCTCTGATCCTCAGGACGTACATCTGCACACAGGTCTTTGCTGTGTCTCTGATCCTCAGGCCGTACATCCGCACACAGGTCTTTGCTGTGTCTCTGATCCTCAGGACGTACATCTGCACACAGGTCTTTGCTGTGTCTCTGATCCTTAGGCCGTACATCCGCACACAGGTCTTTGCCGTGTGTTTGATCCTCAGGCCGTACATCCGCACACAGGTCTTTGCTGTGTCTCTGATCCTCAGGACGTACATCTGCACACAGGTCTTTGCTGTGTCTCTGATCCTCAGGCCGTACATCCGCACACAGGTCTTTGCTGTGTCTCTGATCCTCAGGCCGTACATCCGCACACAGGTCTTTGCTGTGTCTCTGATCCTCAGGACGTACATCTGCACACAGGTCTTTGCTGTGTCTCTGATCCTCAGGCCGTACATCCGCACACAGGTCTTTGCCGTGTCTCTGATCCTCAGGCCATACATCCGCACACAGGTCTTTGCCGTGTCTCTGATCCTCAGGCCATACATCCGCACACAGGTCTTTGCTGTGTCTCTGATCTTCAGGCCATACATCCGCACACAGGTCTTTGCCGTGTCTCTGATCCTCAGGCCATACATCCACACACAGGTCTTTGCTGTGTCTCTGATCCTCAGGTCGTACATCCGCACACAGGTCTTTGCTGTGTCTCTGATCCTCAGGCCATACATCCGCACACAGGTCTTTGCTGTGTCTCTGATCTTCAGGCCATACATCCGCACACAGGTCTTTGCTGTGTCTCTGATCCTCAGGCCATACATCCGCACACAGGTCTTTGCTGTGTCTCTGATCCTCAGGCCATACATCCGCACACAGGTCTTTGCCATGTGTTTGCTCCTAGCTTGATGAAGAACTAGACATGGTCTGAAATGTCTCTGTGTGAAGAAGGAGCCTGACGGGGGTGAATCTCAGATTTTCATGCTTGAGGGTCCTCTGGGTTGCAGAAGGTGCTATTATCCTGGCACCAGATAGACTATGAGCTTCTGAAGTACATGACAGCCTGGCTTCACCTTCTCTACAATGAGGAAAGATAGCAGTGCCCAACTGGGGAAAAACTGGGACTCTGGGGACTGACTGGAGAACTCCGTATAGTTCCTGCAGTAGTTTTTAAGCTGAAGAGTTCATATTTGGCAGCGGTTTCTGTTAACACTGGCAAAGTAAAGGCTTGCTTTATGCTTTCCGTGATTTTTTCGGCAGTTGTCTTTAAAAAAAAAAAATACATTTTGGGTTGGCAAACCTGCTTGTCAGCAACCATGCAAAAACTGAAAGAATTCTGGAGGCAGCTGGTCTTTAATCAGCTCCTTCTTTAGCAGATGGAAAGAAGTCAAACCGCAGAGCTGACACTCAAGAAAATCATTGTGCCTCTACTCCTACTTACTTATTAATGTCCTGTGACAGATGAGATTACACCGAGGACACTGAAGGAAGGGCAGGAAGATCATATAGAGGACACTGGAAGAAAGCCAAGAAGATCACACAGAGGACACTGGAGGAAGGTCGGGAAGATCATACAGAGGACACTGAAGGAAGGTTGGGAAGACCACGCAGAGGACACTGGAGGAAAGGCAGAAAAATTACACAGAGGACACTGGAGAAAAGTCAGGAAGATCATACAGAAGACACTGAAGGAAGGTCGGGAAGATCGTACAGAGGACACTGGAGGAAGGTTGGGAAGATCGTACAGAGGACACTGGAGGAAGGTTGGGAAGATCGTACAGAGGACACTGGAGGAAGGTTGGGAAGACTACCCCAAGGACACTATAGGAAGGTCGAGAAGATCACACAGCGGACACTAGAGAAAGCTTGGGAAGACCATACTGAGGACATTATAGGAAGGTTGGGAAGACCACACAGAGGACACTGGAGGAAGGTCAGGAGGATCACACAGAGGACACTAGAGGAAGGTGGGAAGACCATACTGAGGACACTATAGGAAGGTAGGGAAGATCACACTGACACTATAGGAAGGTCGGGAAGATCACACTGACACTATAGGAAGGTCGGGAAGATCACACAGAGGACACTGGAGGAAGGTCGGGAAGATCACACAGAGGACACCAGAGGAAGCTTGGGAAGACCACACTGAGGACACTATAGGAAGGTCGGGAAGACCACACTGAGGACACTAAAGGAAGGTCGGGAAGACCACACTAAGAACACTATAGGAAGGTCGGGAAGACCACACTGAGGACACTAAAGGAAGGTCGGGAAGACCACACTAAGAACACTATAGGAAGGTCAGGAAGACCACACTGAGGACACTATAGGAAGGTTGGGAAGACCACACTGAGGACACTAGAGCAAGGTCCAAAAGGTCACACAGAGGATACTGGAGGAAGGTCAGGAAGACCACACTAAGGACACTAGGGGAAGGTTAGGAAGACCACACCGAGAACACTAGAAGAAGGTCGGGAAGATCACACTGAGAACACTAGAAGAAGGTCGGGAAGATCACACTGAGAAAACTGGAGGCAGATCGGGAAGATCACACTGAGAACACTGGAGGCAGATCGGGAAGATCACACTGAGAACACTAGAAGAAGGTCGGGAAGATCACACTGAGAAGACTGGAGGCAGATCGGGAAGATCACACTGAGAACACTGAAGGCAGATCGGGAAGATCACACCGAGAACACTAGACGAAGGTCGGGAAGATCACACTGAGAAGACTGGAGGCAGATCAGGAAGATCACACGTTGGGTAAGGACATTCAACACCTTCAGAAAGCTCGTCTACCTCCTCGAATTTCAGCGATCATCAGGTGTGGTTCACAAATGTAGAATAAAAAGTACAGTGGCTTTATTTATGAAAGGAAATCCCTTTCATTGACGTGGAGAGTATACAAAGAGAAATGGATACTATATGATTACAGGGTGAATGTAAGATTTCCAACTACAATTATATAATGTTCTTGTGTCTACATTGCAGGCAGGCTCTGCGCCAAGACTCAGCTATAGGGATCAGTTCGCTGCTCTCGTTATACGATGCCTCGTGCCGGGTTCACTCATAAAATAAAATCATCACAACAGATAACCTGTATGAACAGCTAAAAATTGTTTTTTAAATTTCTTTACAGTAGGGAGGGATTAAAACCCCGATCAGGTAGTTTTTTTTTTTTTTTGCTGTAACCTCCCTGAAGTGAGAGGATTTTCCATCTTGGACGGTTGTCACCACAACATCTTCTCCATTGGAAGACTTCCCTGCTTTTCTAGCTCTCATGACAACGCTACCATTTTGTATTTCCTCTCACTTTCTGTGAATGGTCACCAAGACACATGGAGGGTGACGCAGATAGTAAAATACTCGGCAGAGGGTCTAACCCTTCCCCACTACAGTCTTTACACTTATAATTTACCAAAAGTGGTTTTCCCACATTTTAACTTTTTTACCGTATTTTTATACACAAATCTGTAGGCATTTCCTCCAATGGGTGTACACTGATCACAATCAACTTTGTGGGTGGCCCTATCGGCACCCACATCATTCCACTAAAAATTAAAGAAGCCATGGAGAAAATGGTCTGCGGAACAGCGGCTGCATCCAAGCAGATGCATCATCCAATCACATGCAGCCGCTGTTTGGATAAAGGTGGTCCCCGGGTTACAAGCAGATGCATCATCCAATCACATGCAGCCACTGTTCGGGTAAAGGGGGTTCCAAGCAGATGCATCATCCAGTCACATGCAGCCGCTGTTCGGTTAAAGGCGGTCCCCGGGTTACAAACAAGATAGGGACTGTAGGCTTGTTCTTAAGTTGAATTTGTTTGTAAGTCGGAACAGGTACATTTGTTAAGTGTAGCTCCAGCCAAAAAAATAATTTTTAGATTTTTTGGATAGCATAGGAAAGGGTTAGCACCCCAGTAACATTTTTTGTGCTGTCTGCGCCGCTGTTCAGAAGATTTCACCTCCACTTTCTGCCCCTATGACAATTGGATTTTGAAAATTTTGTGTTGTTGTTTTGTGTTGTTGGCTTCAGTGGAGACTCCTTCTTCCCATGAGAACTCTTCCAGGAGTGATTTCCCTTCCTAGGGGGGAGATTTCCCCTCACTTTCTGTTATCTCCCTCCGTTTGTAAGTAGGAGTCATTTGTTAGTCGGATGTTTGTAACCCGAGGACCGCCTGTATTGTTAGACCTGGTTCACACTACTCCGACTTGGGACGAAACTTGTGCGACCTCGAGTCGCCCCAAGTCCCGTGTCATTACAAATTCAATGTAAATGAATGAGAGCCGTCTTAATATGCACTACTGAAGTCGCTCCGACTTCAGAAAAGGTTCCTGTACTACTTCAAGGCGACCTCTATCCTCCGACTTGTGCACATAGACTTCAATGGGAGTCGTCTCTAAGTCGGATCCTTATCTATTTTCAGCGACTGTGATCAGACTTTCCAGGAAGAAGAAAAAGATTAGCCAGGCATTCCCAAAGACAAAGTCGCCTATCATTTAAGTCTCTTCAAAGTAGTGTACAAGTCGCGCTAAAATCGCACTAAAGTCGCCCTAAAAAGTCCCTCCTTCATGGGGCGACTTTCTGGTCCCGGTAGTGTGAACCGGCTCTAAAAGAGGCCGGTGCTAGTTGTTAGAATACAATGGCCGCAGCAGAAGATACATTATCTGTGTCATATGGCATTAATGGAGGAATCGATTGGATTTTTTTTCATTCAGTTTACAGGCTGAACAAAAAAAAAATTCCCACGCCAAATTTCTCCTCATTTGGCAGCCTTGGATATCCAATTCCCAACCCTCACCATTCAAGGACTCTCTGGTGTCCATTTAACTTTACAGAGAGCTGACCCCCTGGGACCCCTTCTCTTCCCTCCACTCCTATGCCTCTGGCACCCTTCCCCCCACCTTCTTGTTTCCTGTATTCTTTCTCCACTCTCCCCTCTTAGACCTTTATCCTTCTCCCAGGACTCGACACTCCGGATCCTTCTATCTATCTATAAGATCATATTATTGACTCTAAAGCCCCCGTCCACAGATCAGAAAATCAAAGGGAAAATACCGCTTTTGAAGCGATCGTACGATAATCTGATCATTGGTTCATCCGATAATATCCAATCGGACAAGAATGAAATATTTTCTCGTGCGATACCAGAATACCAGAACGTACGATTTTGGTTCAATCAGTACAGTTGCTGTTCGAAAATACAATACAATACATCACTTCCGAATTTTTATTCTGTCCTACGAGAATGTTCGTAACTTTAGTAACCTCTTCATTTCGGTATGAGACTAGCATGCAAAAAAACCCAAAACGAACGATTATTCGTCTGATAATCACATGGTGTGTACGGGGCTTAGGATGGGGACCCTATGTGAACATATCCTAAATCTTAACAACTTGTCATATTATCACTACTTCTGTAGACCATCTGTATATGTCCACTTCACTTTGATATATGTCACCATCAATGAGATCACCTTAACTTTCTAAAACATCCTGAGTATGCGGTTCAGTATTGGTCCCCGATCCTCAGGAAGGATGTGCTGGAACTGGAGAGAGCCCAGGGGAGGATAACAAAATAAGGGGGATGGAGGATCTCAGTTATGGGGATGGAGGAGGAGTTCAGTTATGGGGATGGAGGAGGAGCTCAGTTATGAGTTTTGGAGGAGGAGCTCAGTTATGGGGATGGAGGAGGATCTCAGTTATGGGGATGGAGGAGGAGTTCAGTTATGGGGATGGAGGAGGAGCTCAGTTATGAGTTTTGGAGGAGGAGCTCAGTTATGGGGATGGAGGAGGAGCTCAGTTATGGGGTTTGGAGGAGGAGCTCAGTTATGGGTTTTGGAGGAGGAGCTCAGTTATGGGGTTTGGTTGAGCAGCTCAGTTATGGGGTTTGGAGGAGGAGCTCAGTTATGGGGATGGAGGAGGAGCTCAGTTATGGGGATGGAGGAGGAGCTCAGTTATGGGGTTTGGAGGAGGAGCTCAGTTATGGGTTTTGGAGGAGGAACTCGGTTATAGGGGTTTAGAGGAGGAGCTCAGTTATAGGGGTTTAGAGGAGGAGCTCAGTTATAGGGGTTAAGCTTAACAATTTGACAACATGAAGCAGGACAGAGGTAGAGCTTGAAATTCTATCTTGTAGCCCTGGACACTTCATCCATCAGATGCTTTTGGAGCAGGTGGTTGGAAAAGCCAACAGATGCCCCCTTGTTTTGAGAAGTGGGGTATCCTCTCACAATAAGGTGGACTTGCTCACAGGTTTGGAGTCCAAGGCTTGCAGTGGATCTGGGTCCCATGCTTGGACTTGGGCCTAGATATCTGAGAAAAGAGAAGGGAACTCTTCTTAGATTTAGAGGTAGAAGGGTTTTCCCATTTGAGCCTTAGATTATTTTTGCTGAGGCAAAAAAGGGGCTCCCCTCCTTCCCCTCATGATATCCTTGATAAAAGTATCTAGAGAGGTGCAAAAAAAGCTCTCACCGCTATAAGGCAAACACTCTTTATATTTTTGCACTGAAGTTTAGCAGACCAGCATTTGGGCCATCTATGGATAGAAGACCAATTCTACATATCAGGGATATGAGATTTGCAAGCCCATCAACATTCTAATTGCTGGAGAACAGAAGGATGAGTAAAGATGGATAATGGATCCGTAAACCTATCCCTGGACCATAACCCCCGGGACTGATCCCTGGACCATACCCCCCGGGACTGATCCCTGGACCATACCCCCCGGGTCTGACAGATGGACATAATGGTCTTATATTCTCTAGCAGGGTAGGGCCGGATAGGGAGCATAAGACATCAGTAAGGGCCTCTAGGCTTTCATCTACAGAATATTTAAACAGTTGATTGTCCTCATGGTCAGAGCCTTGTTAGGACAGGCAATAGCTCGGTCCACAACCAGGTCCTCAATAAGGAACTGCTAAACAAAATGGTTGGGAGTAGAAAAGAACTTGTCCGGGCAGTGAAGATACATAACAGGTTTTAGTAGTGAGTGCACTTGGAAGGTTTGGACGGGTCGGGGACTTCTGAGGGAGCCCAGATTGGTAACTTTAGAAATGAGACCCAGGTTGCTCCAGCTCTGGACAGGTATGCACTGTGTCAATAAGGACTGAAATGATATCCTTAAGCTTAGGTATGTCAGCAGACCGAGGCCCCTCGGGCGAAAGCTCATCTAAAAACAGGACAGGTTACATTTCTCCTCTTCCTCAGCTGGGTACACAGAGATAGCTGCAGGCAAATCAGAGAGAGACTCAGCATATGAAGAACGCTTGCGTCCCCTGTGTTCTGTATCGGGCGTCCCCCGTGTTCTGTATCGGCTGTCCCCCGTGTTCTGTATCGGCTGTCCCCCGTGTTCTGTATCGGCTGTCCCCCGTGTTCTGTATCGGCTGTCCCCCGTGTTCTGTATCGGCTGTCCCCCGTGTTCTGTATCGGGCGTCCCCCGTGTTCTGTATCGGGCGTCCCCCGTGTTCTGTATCGGGCGTCCCCCGTGTTCTGTATCGGGCGTCCCCCGTGTTCTGTATCGGGCGTCCCCCGTGTTCTGTATCGGGCGTCCCCCGTGTTCTGTATCGGGCGTCCCCCGTGTTCTGTATCGGGCGTCCCCCGTGTTCTGTATCGGGCGTCCCCCGTGTTCTGTATCGGGCGTCCCCCGTGTTCTGTATCGGGCTGTCCCCCGTGTTCTGTATCGGGCTGTCCCCCGTGTTCTGTATCGGGCTGTCCCCCGTGTTCTGTATCGGCTGTCCCCCGTGTTCTGTATCGGGCTGTCCCCCGTGTTCTGTATCGGCTGTCCCCCGTGTTCTGTATCGGGCTGTCCGCCGTGTTCTGTATCGGCTGTCCCCCGTGTTCTGTATCGGCTGTCCCCCGTGTTCTGTATCGGCTGTCCCCCGTGTTCTGTATCGGCTGTCCCCCGTGTTCTGTATCGGCTGTCCCCCGTGTTCTGTATCGGCTGTCCCCCGTGTTCTGTATCGGCTGTCCCCTGTGTTCTGTATCGGGCGTCCCCTGTGTTCTGTATCGGGCGTCCCCTGTGTTCTGTATCGGGCGTCCCCTGTGTTCTGTATCGGGCGTCCCCTGTGTTCTGTATCGGCTGTCTCCTGTGTTCTGTATCGGGCGTCCCCTGTGTTCTGTATCGGGCGTCCCCTGTGTTCTGTATCGGGCGTCCCCTGTGTTCTGTATCGGGCGTCCCCTGTGTTCTGTATCGGGCGTCCCCTGTGTTCTGTATCAGCTATCTTATGGGTGATTTTTGCCATATGGTTGCAGAAGATTCCTCCCTGGATAAGGCAAGGCAGGAGGTCACGCTTGGGGGAGTTCGGGAAGACGTTAAGGAGTGTGGGGATTCTAGTAGGGGACAATTGTCCGGGCTGTCAGCATTAGGCCCTTGGGCAGGGACGCTGCAAACTGACACAGAACTGATAGTGGATCTGAAGCCAGGAGGTCACACAGGAGCACTACCACTGCGAATATAACCCTCCATGCTGCCAAGTGCAGGCCCAGCGAAGGGTACAAAACTGCAGTAGTTCTCCAGAAGATGCCCTGTGATCCCCACACTGCAGACAAGCTGGAGAATACCAGGCAGGGTTCAGGGGAACATTTCCCAATCAGACAATCCAAGCCCCTCCCCCTCTGGTGGTCATAATCCCTAAGGAGTCTTCAGGAACAAGTTTCCACCAGTGAGTATTCTGCAGCTCTGAACCTGCAAGGCACAATGTGGCTAAGCCTCGTCCCATAGGGTCACATTAAAGTCCAGCCCCACATCTTTGGCATGATGGGGGTTCTGGTAGGGTCTCCAAGGCTATGCTGAGGATCAGCTGATCCCCAAAACTGCATAAATTATCTCTCTGGCTCTGCAGCAACTGAAAGATCCTAAAAGAAGAAGAAGTTGTCTGTAGAAATTTCCAAAGACCATAGAAAACACATGGAGGGTGATGGGAGTAGGTGGAGTTATATCTAACAGCTTTGTTACGGTTCAGTCATTTGTAGGTAGCAGTATAAGGCAGCCCATACCCCCCAACGGGTGGAACAAAATTAAGCCCCTCTCTCTCTATCTGATGTCCCCTCCTCTCTCTCTGATGCCCCCTCCTCTCTCTTTGATGCCCCCCTCTCTCTCTGATGCCCTCTCTTTCTCTCTGATGCCCCCCTCTCTTTCTCTCTGATGCCCCCCTCTCTCTCTCTCTCTGATGCCTCCCCCTCTCTCTCTCTCTCTCTCTGATGCCTCCCCCTCTCTCTCTCTGATGCCTCCCTCGCTCTCTCTCTGATGCCCTCTCTCTCTCTCTCTCTCTCTCCGAAGCCCATCTCTCTCTCTTTCTGATGCCCCTCTCTCTATCTCTGATGCCCCCCTCTCTCTATCTCTGATGCCCTCTCTCTCTCTCTGATGCCCCTCTCTCTCTATCTGATGCCCCTCTCTCTCTATCTGATGTCCCCTCCTCTCTCTTTGATGCCCCCCTCTCTCTCTGATGCCCTCTCTTTCTCTCTGATGCCCCCCTCTCTTTCTCTCTGATGCCCCCCTCTCTCTCTCTCTCTCTCTGATGCCTCCCCCGCTCTCTCTCTGATGCCTCCCTCGCTCTCTCTCTGATGCCCTCTCTCTCTCTCTGATGCCCTCTCTCTCTGATGCCCTCTCCGAAGCCCATCTCTCTCTCTTTCTGATGCCCCTCTCTCTATCTCTGATGCCCCCCTCTCTCTATCTCTGATGCCCTCTCTCTCTCTCTGATGCCCCCCCTCTCTCTCTGATGCCCCCCCTCTCTCTGACACCTCATTCTCTCTCTCTGATGCCCCTCTCTCTCTGATGCCCCCCCTCTCTTTGATGGCCCTCACTCTCTCTGACGCCACTCTTTTTTGCAATCTGCTCCTGATGATTACCAGAAAACTAAAAGAAGTACAGATATCGGTACTCATACTAGATGTGCCAGAATTATTTTTCATGGTTTTTCTCCACCAAACCTCATTGTATGGAATTGTGTTGTTTTCACTGTCTGTGCAAAACCCAACGTGAGGACTGGGAAACCGGCTTCCAAAATCCAAGCCATGTGTGAACAATATTCGGCTAATCGGTAATGTTTCCCAGAGATTCATTCCTATGGTAACATGAACTGCACTCTGCAGACTGTGATTGGACGGTCCCGGGGTCTCCAGTCTGTGCGGTGAGCACCGCCATGCAGATGTCTCCCAGGTATTTTGGCAAATGCGCTGACTGTGAAAAGCCGTTCCAGAGGAGGCTTTACCGTCATGTGGGGTTACTGGCTGAACTCTGCTTGAACCCGAGCGGCGTATCATTTGCAGCACACACAAACAATTGTGCTATGATCACCTGCCTCAGACCGAGGGTTCAAAGTAAGTTCGTGTCCCTGCACACCTTGCTTCTCCTTACAATAAGGATTTCCTGAAAGCAGCCGAAGCCCTGAGAGCTCTGCGGAAACAGGATGGAGCCTAGAACTGGCCTCCAACTTCACCGGCATTGGGAAGGAAAACCGAGACGATGCAAAGACTTCACTTCTAGTGTCATATACAATTCATCGTATTACAATACATATAGGAGGCGGCCATTGAGCGCTACCATCCAGTAACATACAAACATGGGACATTTAAGGAGATATAATGTACAGAATGCCCCCCCCCCCCCCAACCAATTCCCGAGGCTCCCCATACTTCTCACAGTACTACGGCTTCCCAATCCTTGTGTGTTTATACAATTACCATTCCAGAGAAATAAATCCTCTAACCACCATCTCATTCATATCTACTAGAATATTTACAGGATAAATTCTGGGTTTGCTGTAACCACCCCACCCCCCCCCCAAATAATGAGGGGTTCAGGTGTCTCTAGTGAAGGGTCCTGGTAATCCTCCATCATACAAAGACATTGGAGACAAATGTTTTCCTCCAACCTTGTGGTAACGGTTTGGTGAAGACCCTTTTCTGTTCCAGAATGACCCCCCCCCCCCCCCTCCGGCATGGGGTGACCAGTTTGGTGTGGAGGTAGGGTTGCCACCTCATCCCTTTAAAACAGAACACATATTTATTACACAGGTTCTGTGGCTGATTAAGGTGATAATTAAACTCACTTAGTGCCTTATGTGCGTTAAATTTGCTCCAGAACTGTGTAATAAATATGTGTTCTGTTTTAAAGGGATGAGGTGGCAACCCTATGTGGAGGAACTTGAGTGTCCTGTACAGAGCCCTGACCTCATCCCTACTGATCACCTGACCTCACCCCTACTGATCACCTGACCTCATCCCTACTGATCACCTGACCTCACCCCTACTGATCACCTGACCTTATTCCCTACTGATCACCTGATTTCATCCCTACTGATCACCTGACCTCATCCCTACTGATCACCTGACCTCACCTCTACTGATCACCTGACCTCATCCCTACTGATCACCTGACCTCACCCCTACCGATCACCTGACCTAACCCCTACCGATCACCTGACCTCATCCCTACTGATCACCTGACCTCATCCTTACTGAGGAGAGAAGAGGGAAGAGAAGGAGGAAAGGGGAGTATGAGGAGAGAAGAGGGGAGAGAAGGAGGAAAGGGGAGTATGAGGAGAGAAGATAGGGAAGAGAAGGGGGAAAGGGGAGTATGAGGAGAGAAGATAGGGAAGAGAAGGAGGAAAGGGGAGTATGAGGAGAGAAGATAGGGAAGAGAAGGAGGAAAGGGGAGTATGAGGAGAGAAGATAGGGAAGAGAAGGAGGAAAGGGGAGTATGAGGAGAGAAGATAGGGAAGAGAAGGGGGAAAGGGGAGTATGAGGAGAGAAGATAGGGAAGAGAAGGAGGAAAGGGGAGTATGAGGAGAGAAGATAGGGAAGAGAAGGAGGAAAGGGGAGTATGAGGAGGTTTGTAGGGGTTCCTCGAGAGGTTGGTAGGGGTTCTTTGAGAGGGTGGTAGGGGTTCCTCGAGAGGTTGGTAGGGGTTCCTCGAGAGGTTGGTAGGGGTTCTTTGAGAGGTTGGTAGGGGTTCTTTGAGAGGTTGGTAGGGGTTCTTTGAGAGGTTGGTAGGGGTTCTTTGAGAGGTTGGTAGGGGTTCTTTGAGAGGTTGGTAGGGGTTCTTTGAGAGGTTGGTAGGGGTTCTTTGAGAGGTTGGTAGGGGTTCTTTGAGAGGTTGGTAGGGGTTCTTTGAGAGGGTGGTAGGGGTTCTTTGAGAGGGTGGTAGGGGTTCTTTGAGAGGGTGGTAGGGGTTCCTTCGAGAGGTTGGTAGGGGTTCTTTGAGAGGTTAGAAGGTGTTCTTTGAGAGGGTGGTAGGGGTTCTTTGAGAGGTTGGTAGGGGTTCCTTGAGAGGTTGGTAGGGGTTATTTGAGAGGGTGGTAGGGGTTATTATAGAGGTTGGTAGGGGTTCTTTGAGAGGTTGGTAGGGGTTCTTTGAGCAATGGGAAATTTCTGTCTCTTAGATAAGTAACCTGTGACACCAATGATCAGTTTAGCCGTCTGTAGGGGGGATGGGGGTTCTTCCCAATGATCCACAAATGTGAGAAGAATTCTTCTGTGGTCATCACCCTAATATCCCATGATCTGTAAATATTAGAAGGGGCTCCCTAAGCCCATAAAGTCTTGTTAAAGGGTTCCTCTGTCTATAAAGGGTTGAGGAAGGCCAATTTACACAACTGTTCTCTGTACCCTTTCACCCATTCCTCCGCAGTTTATCACCCCCCAATCATCTTCTAATTCATGACTTCCAAGGCGAGATGTCAACCCCAGCTTATAGCTCTCCCCCCTTATATAACCCCACAAAAAAAAGACCCCTCATATTGGCTACGATAGATAGGAGGAGTTGGGAACTCAGATCATCTCTATAAATACCAAAGGACAGAAGCATGGGCCTGGGGGGGGGGGGGGGGGATGTTTTTCATCGCCTACCCAAAATGTTTCCATTCTGGGAGGACTGAATCTTTAAACTTTGAATTGATTACCGGCTGACTCAATTTTTGGCCGGTCTGAACTCTGAGATTTGCTACTGCTGTGCTCATAACCCGGATCCCAGAGCAGCCATCAAACCGAAGACACAACTCAGCCAATCCATGGGATTTAATACAAGTCTGGAGACTGGATAACAAATTCTCATTTATTTCTGAGATGCTCTCTAGTTGCACATGTGCTCCGGTCTAGACTCGGCCAATACAAAGTTCTAAGTTAATGTTACACGTGAGCCCAGGTCACCTTCCTCAGAGGAAGCCATTCAGACAGCCCTGAGAGTTCTTTTCAATCTGATGTCCTATGGTGATGGACGGATCTTAGGTGGCCTTTTTTGTTGCTTTTAATAATAGCCAAACATTGACCAAAAGGATCATTTACAGGCGGATTATCTCAGCAATGTGAAATCTCTCCATGCTATTTCATTAGTATTTACAGGTCAGTCTCATACACTGCAAAGATTTGTAGTGACTGTCATAGCCGAGCCTTACCTCCTGCCATTCTGGTGACCCCCCCCCATATATATTCTATTCATCTCCTATCGGGTTTCCCTGAAAATAAGCCCTAATAAAGTCCTTGTAAAAATATAAAATCCGTTCTCTAAAAAGATGATATAATGTCCAGCGTGTCCCTTGTTGTAACTTTATTGTTGAAAGTACCTTATTTACAGCGCCGCTGGGCGCTCTCATGTGACCTACCAGTGATCTTCTCCTCTCCTCCCGGCTGATGTTAGCGGCCCCTCCCTCTGCAGTGCTCAGAGTGGGCTAACATCAGCAGGGGTCTCGGCCCCTTCCTCTGCAGTTCTCGGAAAAGGGCTGATGTCAGAAGGGTTCTCGGCCCCTCTCTCTGCAGTGCTCAGAGCGGGGCTGACGTCAGTGGGGATCTCGGCCCCTCCCTCTGCAGTGCTGAGAGCGGGGCTGACGTCAGCAGAGGTCTCAGCCCTTCCCTCTGCAGTGTTCGGATCGGAGATGATGTCAGCAGGGGTCTCGGCCCCTCCCTCTGCAGTGCTCGGAGCGGGGCTGATGTCAGCAGGGGTCTCAACCCCTCCCTCTGCAGTGCTCGGAGCGGGGCTGAGGTTACCGAGGGTCTCGGCCCCTCCCTCTGCAGTGTTCGGATCGGAGATGATGTCAGCAGGGGTCTCGGCCCCTCCCTCTGCAGTGCTCGGAGCGGGGCTGATGTCAGCAGGGGTCTCGGCCCCTCCCTCTGCAGTGCTCGGAGCGGGGCTGAGGTTACCGAGGGTCTCGGCCCCTCCCTCTGCAGTGTTCGGATCGGAGATGATGTCAGCAGGGGTCTCGGCCCCTCCCTCTGCAGTGTTCGGATCGGAGATGATGTCAGCAGGGGTCTCGGCCCCTCCCTCTGCAGTGCTCGGAGCAGGGCTGACCTCAGTGGGGGTCTCGGCCCCTCCTTCTGCAGTGCTCGGAGCAGGAAAGAAGAGCTCTGGTGGGTCACACGAGCGCCCAGCGGTGATGTAAATAAGGTGTTTTCGACAACAAAGTTACAAAAAGGAGACTGACTGGACATTATATCATTGTTTTACAAAACAGATTACATATTTTTAATAACTTTAATGAAGGTTTATTTTTGGGATTAAAGATGTCATAATGATGACTCCTGAGCTGACAGAGGGGGGAGGGGGAGAGAAGACAGAGGGAGAGGGGGAGAGAAGACAGGGGGAGGGGGAGAGAACACACCATCCCCACTGTGAAACATGGTGGTGGCAGCATTATGATGTGGGGATGCTTTTCTTCAGCATGGAATCTGACCGCCCTCCATGTCTGTGGCATAAATATATTTTATATCAGCCTAAGATTCAATTTTAAAGTGAAAATATACTCCTCCCCCCTCCAGCGATGTGCGGTCTGTGAGCTCCCTCTCTGGCCACCGACATCTTCCCCCGTTGTCTTCCAGGTACGGAATCTTCAGTCATCTTCATTGGCTGGGATGAGAGAAGGTCCATCCATGCAGGGAATTTATTGATCCCGGGTGATGTTGAGGTGAAACGCGTCCATTGTACACGGAGAACCGGCCTGTCTGCAGCATTTCTGATGTCGGGGCTCCACTTTAATGCCATATAATTGCACAGCTCTGAGGACCAATCAGCAGCTCTCCTCCCCGGATCCCGGAGACTTTCCGCTGCACACTTTGTTCTGGGGCTCTACGGGGAATTCTCAGCAATGTGCGGGACACTTCACATGCTGTTCATGGAGGAAGTCTGGCGGGGGGGTGTAGATTTGTGAGGGGGGTGTAGATTTGTGGGGGGGGGGGAATTTGTGGCCCCCAGGAGCTCTCTATAATTCTATGTCAGGAGACAAGAAGGGACTGGCAGCCCGACTCTTATAGGAGGGAAAGAATGAAATCCCCGGCCTGACAAACAGCAGACGGAGCCAGAGAAGAGACGAGGATTCCAAACCACACATAGCTGTGAGATGAACGAACGCCCCGGGGGGGACGAAGGTTTCCTCTGCCAAATACACTTCAAATACTTTATTATTCTCTATTCCCACCTCCCTACAGGTCTGTGCAGCCACTGGTGTCCCCCAATGACTACCCTGTGCACGGACCCCCAAGGACTACTCTGTGCATGGACCACCAGCATCTACCCTGTGCATGGACCCCCGTGATTACCCCGTGCATGGACCACCAGCATCTACTCTGTGCATGGACCACCAGCATCTACCCTGTGCATGGACCCCCAAGGACTACTCTGTGCATGGACCACCAGCATCTACTCTGTGCATGGACAGGATGGAGCAGGCAGAGCGCTCAGCACACAGGAAAAATACAAATATATTGCTGATCGATCGTACACAGCCTGCCATGAATCCAGTCACAGGTCAGATCTAATACACCTTCTAACAATTTCCCTCCACACACAGCAATTTCCTGCCAATTTCCACCCGATTTCCAATCCATCCCAAAGGTGAGATGTCACTCTGCGATCGGCGGGGGAGAGGGAGAAAGGCAGGCGACTAGTGTAAACAAGCCGCCTTTCATTCTCCCCTGTGTAGAAACAATGATCATACGGTTCTACTATGTAGGAACGTTGATCACTGTTCCTACAGCTCAAGCCACAGCCAATCACAGTTAGAATCACGCCACTAGGGACACACACAGCCCCTCCCTCTCAAATAAAGTTAACCCCTTCACTGCCAGTGTAATTAGTACAGTAACAGTGCATATGTATAGCACTGATTACTGTAGAAATGTCACTGGTAACCCCAAAAGTGTCAAAAATGTCAGTCAAGGGTCCGATCTGTCCGCCACAATGTCGAAAAAAAAAAAATCGCAGATCGCCGCCATTACGCGTTAAAAAAAAAAAAAAAACAACAAAAATGACAAAAATCTTTCCCTTTGTTAGTAAACGCGATTACTTTTGCGCAAACCAATCAAAATACGCTTTTTGCGATTTTTTTTTACCAAACATATGTAGCATAAAACAAATTGGCCTAAAATGTTAAAAAAATTTAGATTTTTACTTTTTTTTTGGGGGAATTTCATTTAAAAAAATGTGAAAAATATTGTTATTTTTGCAAAATTGACGCTCTTTTTTTGTTTATAGCGCATGATCAAAAAATCACTCAGGTGATCAAATACCACCAAAAGAAAGCTCTGTTTGTGGGAAAAAAAAGGACGTCAAATTCGTTTAGGTACAGCGTCGCACGACCGCGCAATTGTCCGTTAAAGTCACGCAGTGCCGAATCGCAAAATACCCCCTGGTCTTTTAGCAGGAAAATCCTCCGGGGCTTAAGTGGTTAAACATCTCACAGGATGGATAGTACCAGTAACACTACAGATGGTAGAATCACACCTGGCTCATGTTTTACAAATCAATAATTTACTTATAGCCCTAGAAGCACCTTTGAATAAATTAAAATATAAGTTAACATTAGCTCGTCCAATATGGAGAGAGGCAAAACACACAAATAAACATGGATCTCCCACTATGGCGAAACCCAATGTTCAATCAACTGAAACAATTGGTAGAGTGTCAGTTCTGGGAACAAAAGGGGATATCAGTCCTTGCAGACGTATATGACATAACACATATGTACTCTTTTTCAGATATACAAATTAAATACGATATACCACATACCTCATTATATAGATACCTACAGTTGCGACATGCGTTACAAGCGCAATTTGGAGTTTTGGGACCTGGGATCTCTAGATATCCAATGATTGGTATCCTTAGGTCCCAGGGCCCTAAAGGATTAATCTCTAAAATATATGCACATTTAACCAGGGTTAATTCAGGAATGAATCCCTTGGCAATAAGAACAAAATGGCAAGAAATAATTCCCAATTTAACTGACGAAGATTGGAAAGAAGCCTGTTCATCCCATTTATATGTATCACCAGCAGCAAACAATAGGTTAATACAATTATATATGCTACATCAATCATATCTCTCTCCAAGTAGACTTTATGCTATGCAAAGCATTGGATCTCCTAAATGCTTGAGATGCAGTGCTAAGCGGGCAGACTTTATACATATTGTGTGGTTTTGTCCAGTGATATCAAGATTCTGGCAGGAAATAATTCAAATATTATCCTCTGTCCTGAATATGCCTGTACCTTTGACCCCAGAAACCTGTTTGCTGGGTATATTAGATGAAATAACATGGTCTAGATATCACAAGATAATGCTTAGAGAAACGCTGTTTATGGCAGGGAAAAAGTGGATTCAAGTGAAGCCCCCTGCTGCTAAGAACTGGATAAGAGCGGTAAATCAGATTTTACCATTTGAAAAAGTATTGTATATGCATAGAGGATGCTCAACGAAATATAATAAAATTTGGGATAATTGGAGTCAATCAACATTAACCAATGGTTGAATATAAGGAGATAACTAAGAGGATATAGAGGGATACACATAGTATGATGGGGAAATAAATCTATGATGAAGCAAGGGGTTGGGGCACACCGGGACAACAGCGATCAATGAAGCTACATGGATATACCTTGGCACAAAGAGATTATGAATACTAAGTAAACAGATAATTATTTGGATATTGTATAAATTTTTTTATTTTATATTGTTTTGTCCCTTTGTTGAAAGGACGTTTGGAATGTTCATTTTTATGCACATATTGAAATAAAAAGAATTTTAAAAAATATATGAAGTTCCCCCATAGCCATTACCATGGAGCAGCCTCCTTTGTGATTTTACCATCCTCCACTCTTCTGGGAAGACGTCCCACAAGATTTTGGAGGGTGTTTGTGGGAATTTGTGCCCATTTGTGAGGTCCTGGCTCACACATTAGGGTTCTGATCCATCCCAAAGGTGATCAGTAGGGATGAGGTCATGTGATCAGTAGGGATGAGATCAGGTGATCAGTAGGGATGAGATCAGGTGATCAGTAGGGATGAGGTCAGGTGATCAGTAGGGATGAGGTCAGGTGATCAGTAGGGATGAGGTCAGGTGATCAGTAGGGATGAGGTCAGGTGATCAGTAGGGATGAGGTCAGGTGATCAGTAGGGATGAGGTCAGGTGATCAGTAGGGATGAGGTCAGGTGATCAGTAGGGGTGAGGTCAGGTGATCAGTAGGGATGAGGTCAGGTGATCAGTAGGGGTGAGGTCAGGTGATCAGTAGGGGTGAGGTCAGGTGATCAGTAGGGGTGAGGTCAGGTGATCAGTAGGGGTGAGGTCAGGTGATCAGTAGGGGTGAGGTCAGGTGATCAGTAGGGATGAGGTCAGGTGATCAGTAGGGATGAGGTCAGGTGATCAGTAGGGATGAGGTCAGGTGATCAGTAGGGATGAGGTCAGGTGATCAGTAGGGATGAGGTCAGGTGATCAGTAGGGATGAGGTCAGGTGATCAGTAGGGATGAGGTCAGGTGATCAGTAGGGATGAGGTCAGGTGATCAGTAGGGATGAGGTCAGGTGATCAGTAGGGGTGAGGTCAGGTGATCAGTAGGGGTGAGGTCAGGTGATCAGTAGGGGTGAGGTCAGGTGATCAGTAGGGATGAGGTCAGGTGATCAGTAGGGGTGAGGTCAGGTGATCGGTAGGGGTGAGGTCAGGTGATCGGTAGGGATGAGGTCAGGTGATCGGTAGGGATGAGGTCAGGTGATCGGTAGGGATGAGGTCAGGTGATCAGTAGGGATGAGGTCAGGTGATCAGTAGGGGTGAGGTCAGGTGATCAGTAGGGGTGAGGTCAGGTGATCAGTAGGGATGAGGTCAGGTGATCAGTAGGGATGAGGTCAGGTGATCAGTAGGGATGAGGTCAGGTGATCAGTAGGGATGAGGTCAGGTGATCAGTAGGGATGAGGTCAGGTGATCAGTAGGGATGAGGTCAGGTGATCAGTAGGGATGAGGTCAGGTGATCAGTAGGGATGAGGTCAGGGCTCCATATAGGACAATTGAGTCCCTCCACACCAACCTGGGTCACATCATGTCTTTATGGAGTTGCCCACTATGTGACAATAACATCCTCCACTCTTCTGGGAAGACTTTCCAGAAGATTTTGGAGGGTGTTTGTGGGAGATTGAGCCGTTTTACAGGGCACCCGAGTTCCTCCACACCCAATTGGTCACACCATGTCTTTGGTCTGGAGCTGGCTTTGTACATAGTGGGGGGGGGGGGACAGTCATGTCTCTATGGACTTGGCTTTGTATCAGTATTTGCCAGGTATTGACCCCCCTGCAGACTACAATCTAATCAAACAATACAACCGGCTCCGGGACCCACCGAAGGCTGTGATTGGACAATGAAGGTTAAGCAGTAAACTGATGATGAGCCCTAAATGACCGCCCCTCTTCCAGTCTGGGTGTTGCTGTGTAATTTTAGGGCAGATTTAGGTACCTGAGATGTTTCTACAGATTCCGCCTTAAACAAAGACATGAATAAAAGTTCACAAAGTTTCTCCCAGTGTGGATGGGTCATAGGGAAGACGGTCACATGAAATACACTCGCCTTCCAGGTTCCTCAGACATCTGCTACTGAACCGTGTCTGCTAAGTGTTGCCGTGCTACTGAGCCATGTCTGCTGAGCGTTGCCGTGTTACTGACCCGTGTCTGCTGAGTGTTGCCGTGTTACTGACCCGTGTATGCTGAGTGTTGCCGTGTTACTGACCTGTGTCTGCTGAGTGTTGCCGTGTTACTGACCTGTGTCTGCTGAGTGTTGCCGTGTTACTGACCCGTGTATGCTGAGTGTTGCCGTGTTACTGACCCGTGTCTGCTGAGTGTTGCCGTGTTACTGACCCGTGTCCGCTGAGCGTTGCCGTGTTACTGACCCGTGTCTGCTGAGTGTTGCCGTGTTACTGACCCGTGTCCGCTGAGCGTTGCCGTGTTACTGACCCGTGTCTGCTGAGCGTTGCCGTGTTACTGACCCGTGTCTGCTGAGTGTTGCCGTGTTACTGACCCGTGTCCGCTGAGCGTTGCCGTGTTACTGACCTGTGTCCGCTGAGCGTTGCCGTGTTACTGACTAGTGTCCGCTGAGCGTGGCCGTGTTACTGACCCGTGTATGCTGAGCGTTGCCGTGTTACTGACCTGTGTCCGCTGAGCGTTGCCGTGTCTCTCACTGCCTGAGCCGTTTCCGAGGCAAAATCCAGAGCTCCGGCCACAGGTTTAGTGACGGTCCCCACCAGCCCCTTTCCTAAGCCGGAGATGAAGCCGCTGACCCCTCCTTCATTCTTCACACCTTCCACCGTGGAGGTGATCACACTGGTCAGCCCACCAATGATACCTGCAAGGAAACGCTCGGTTATTATTGGATCCATCCATGGGGCACTATTCCTCCCACTGACACCAATGATGGGACACTATTCCTCCCACTGACACCAATGATGGGGACACTATTCCTCCCACTGACACCAATGATGGGGACACTATTCCTCCCACTGACACCAATGATGGGGACACTATTCCTCCCACTGACACCAATGATGGGACACTATTCCTCCCACTGACACCAATGATGGGACACTATTCCTCCCACTGATACCAATGATGGGACACTATTCCTCCCACTGACACCAATGATGGGACACTATTCCTCCCACTGACACTAATGATGGGGCACTATTCCTCCCACTGACACTAATGATGGGGTACTATTCCTCCCACTGACACCAATGATGGGACACTATTCCTCCCACTGACACCAATGATGGGGTACTATTCCTCCCACTGACACCAATGATGGGGTACTATTCCTCCCACTGACACTAATGATGGGGTACTATTCCTCCCACTGACACCAATGATGGGACACTATTCCTCCCACTGACACCAATGATGGGACACTATTCCTCCCACTGACACCAATGATGGGGCACTATTCCTCCCACTGATACCAATGATGGGACACTATTCCTCCCACTGACACCAATGATGGGACACTATTCCTCCCACTGACACCAATGATGGGACACTATTCCTCCCACTGACACTAATGATGGGGCACTATTCCTCCCACTGACACTAATGATGGGGTACTATTCCTCCCACTGACACCAATGATGGGACACTATTCCTCCCACTGACACCAATGATGGGGTACTATTCCTCCCACTGACACCAATGATGGGGTACTATTCCTCCCACTGACACTAATGATGGGGTACTATTCCTCCCACTGACACCAATGATGGGACACTATTCCTCCCACTGACACCAATGATGGGACACTATTCCTCCCACTGACACCAATGATGGGGCACTATTCCTCCCACTGATACCAATGATGGGACACTATTCCTCCCACTGACACCAATGATGGGGCACTATTCCTCCCACTGATACCAATGATGGGACACTATTCCTCCCACTGACACCAATGATGGGGTACTATTCCTCCCACTGACACTAATGATGGGGCACTATTCCTCCCACTGACACTAATGATGGGGTACTATTCCTCCCACTGACACCAATGATGGGGCACTATTCCTCCCACTGACACCAATGATGGGACATTATTCCCCCCACTGACACCAATGATGGGGCACTATTCCTCCCACTGACACCAATGATGGGGTACTATTCCTCCCATCGATACAAATAATGGGGCACTTTGACTCCCTCTAATACCAATCATAGGGGAATTGTTTACTCCCATTGATGCCAGGACATTTTCTACTCCCACTGGCCACAGTCCGGCCTTCTTAAAGTTTGAAGGACAGTGAACTGGCCCTATGTTTGGAGTCTCCTGTTCTAGAGGGATCTCACAGGTATGGTATATACAGAGATATATTGTTAAAAGATATAAATAGACAGCGCTAACAGATAAAAAATTAATAAATATACTGCAGCAAAAATACATTCATAATCAATGAATAAAAAATAAATCAATAAAGTGCAATAAATAAGTGTCCATACAAAAGCCATATAAAGTGCAAGTGGATTCAGTGCAGTCCAAAATATGGTTTCTCTCAACGAAACTAAAGTGCCAAAAAGGAGCTCAAATCCTTTAAAGTGCCCAGGTGCTCTTCAAGAAACAAAGGGGGGGGGGGGCCCCCAATGGGGATGCACTCACCAGATAGAAAATATAAATGAGCCTTGAGCGTATATGATGTTCCTAGTTCGGATTGCAGGATAAATGCAGCTACCCAGGCATATAAGATATCCCTTATGTGGATGGATGGATGGATAACATGCACAGCTTAGGATGGCTCCTTAGTTAGTCTCCTCTCTCTCTCTCCAAAGCAGATTTTATAAAAGAAAGGGAAGAAGCCATGCATAGTGAAGCCCGTAGGGTTTATTTAAATCAAAGAATATAAAAAAATACTCACAAAAGTAGCATTAAAAGATAGCATTGAACAGCATTTAGTAGTCCTATGCAGCTTGTCCCTCTATTTCCGTGGCGCTGCCGGCGTGCGTTCCACGGTGGTTTGACAGGAAATGACGCTGCTAAGCTCCACTGCCCGGAAGAGATTTATTGAAAGCACGTAAATATGTAAAACTTCCCATGCCTGGAATAGTTCTTCATGTGAACTTGTTTGTTAATCTGTTGCAAAGTTTCTCACTTGGAGATCCTGCCAGTGGCAGAACTTCCGGCTGCATGCCGATGCCTTGCAGTAGAGTTGTCAGCCTGCGGTGGAAGCTCTGAGGCCTTGCAGTAGAGTTGTCAGCCTGCGGTGGAAGCTCTGATGCCTTGCAGTAGAGTTGTCAGCCTGCGGTGGAAGCTCTGATGCCTTGCAGTAGAGTTGTCAGCCTGCGGTGGAAGCTCTGATGCCTTGCAGTAGAGTTGTCAGCCTGCGGTGGAAGCTTTGATGCCTTGCAGTAGAGTTGTCAGCCTGCGGTGGAAGCTCTGAGGCCTTGCAGTAGAGTTGTCAGCCTGCGGTGGAAGCTCTGAGGCCTTGCAGTAGAGTTGTCAGCCTGCGGTGGAAGCTCTGAGGCCTTGCAGTAGAGTTGTCAGCCTGCGGTGGAAGCTCTGATGCCTTGCAGTAGAGTTGTCAGCCTGCGGTGGAAGCTCTGAGGCCTTGCAGTAGAGTGGTCAGCCTGCGGTGGAAGCTCTGAGGCCTTGCAGTAGAGTTGTCAGCCTGCGGTGGAAGCTCTGAGGCCTTGCAGTGGAGTTGTCAGCCTGCGGTGGAAGCTCTGAGGCCTTGCAGTAGAGTTGTCAGCCTGCGGTGGAAGCTCTGATGCCTTGCAGTAGAGTTGTCAGCCTGCGGTGGAAGCTCTGATGCCTTGGGAGTAGAGTTGTCAGCCTGCGGTGGAAGCTCTGATGCCTTGCAGTGGAGTTGTCAGCCTGCGGTGGAAGCTCTGATGCCTTGGGAGTAGAGTTGTCAGCCTGCGGTGGAAGCTCTGATGCCTTGCAGTGGAGTTGTCAGCCTGCGGTGGAAGCTCTGAGGCCTTGCAGTGGAGTTGTCAGCCTGCGGTGGAAGCTCTGAGGCCTTGCAGTAGAGTTGTCAGCCTGCGGTGGAAGCTCTGATGCCTTGCAGTGGAGTTGTCAGCCTGCGGTGGAAGCTCTGAGGCCTTGCAGTAGAGTTGTCAGCCTGCAGTGGAAGCTCTGATGCCTTGCAGTAGAGTTGTCAGCCTGCGGTGGAAGCTCTGAGGCCTTGCAGTAGAGTGGTTAGCCTGCGGTGGAAGCTCTGAGGCCTTGCAGTAAAGTTGTCAGCCTGCGGTGGAAGCTCTGAGGCCTTGCAGTGGAGTTGTCAGCCTGCGGTGGAAGCTCTGATGCCTTGCAGTAGAGTTGTCAGCCTGCGGTGGAAGCTCTGAGGCCTTGCAGTAGAGTTGTCAGCCTGCGGTGGAAGCTCTGAGGCCTTGCAGTAGAGTTGTCAGCCTGCGGTGGAAGCTCTGATGCCTTGCAGTAGAGTTGTCAGCCTGCGGTGGAAGCTCTGATGCCTTGGGAGTAGAGTTGTCAGCCTGCGGTGGAAGCTCTGATGCCTTGCAGTGGAGTTGTCAGCCTGCGCTGGAAGCTCCGAGGCCTTGAAGTAGAGTTGTCAGCCTGCGGTGGAAGCTCTGAGGCCTTGCAGTAGAGTTGTCAGCCTGCGGTGGAAGCTCTGAGGCCTTGCAGTAGAGTTGTCAGCCTGCGGTGGAAGCTCTGAGGCCTTGCAGTAGAGTTGTCAGCCTGCGGTGGAAGCTCTGAGGCCTTGCAGTAGAGTTGTCAGCCTGCGGTGGAAGCTCTGATGCCTTGCAGTGGAGTTGTCAGCCTGCGGTGGAAGCTCTGATGCCTTGCAGTGGAGTTGTCAGCCTGTGGTGGAAGCTCTGATGCCTTGCAGTGGAGTTGTCAGCATGCGGTGGAAGCTCTGAGGCCTTGCAGTAGAGTTGTCAGCCTGCGGTGGAAGCTCTGATGCCTTGCAGTGGAGTTGTCAGCCTGCGGTGGAAGCTCTGAGGCCTTGCAGTAGAGTTGTCAGCCTGCGGTGGAAGCTCTGATGCCTTGGGAGTAGAGTTGTCAGCCTGCGGTGGAAGCTCTGATGCCTTGGGAGTAGAGTTGTCAGCCTGCGGTGGAAGCTCTGATGCCTTGCAGTAGAGTTGTCAGCCTGCGGTGGAAGCTCTGAGGCCTTGCTGTAGAGTTGTCAGCCTGCGGTGGAAGCTCTGATGCCTTGCAGTAGAGTTGTCAGCCGGCGGTGGAAGCTCTGATGCCTTGCAGTAGAGTTGTCAGCCTGCGGTGGAAGCTCTGATGCCTTGCAGTGGAGTTGTCAGCCTGCGGTGGAAGCTCTGATGCCTTGCAGTGGAGTTGTCAGCATGCGGTGGAAGCTCTGAGGCCTTGCAGTAGAGTTGTCAGCCTGCGGTGGAAGCTCCTTCAGTTGGCTTTTTCTGGCTAAATCTGCAGTAGGCGCCCAACAGCCAACTAAGGAGTTCAACGGCAGGCTGACAACTTCAACATGAGGAATTCCTTTAATATTGAAAGTGGGTGGAGTCATCAGGATCAGCTGTTGTTATTCTGCAAGATCCAACGGGCCACTATGAGTCAACTGCCCATCACTCTTCTGACCATAGAAATCCGGCCAGAGACTTGGAATGACACCGGAGGGGGCCAAACGTTGGGTTTTGTCCTTCCCAGTTTTATTGATGGACGTTTCTAATATGTCGGTGAGTCAAATCGAACAGGATAATAAATATTATTCTCCTTGACCGCAGTGAAGAAGTGAGGTGGGGGGGGGGGGTGCCCTAATCTCCCTTCACAATGTGACACCCCATACTGGTTCTGTGGGAGTGATAGAAATAAGGATGGGGTGGGGGGTGGGCACTAATTCGGTGGCTCAATAGGTATTGTAGAAGCAAGAAGATGACTACTTTTCCATCTGTAGAATCTGATAATACTCAGAGCATCTACAACCTAACATGGAGTTGGTCTCCACAGAAGCCTTTGGATTTCTGGTCACAGTCAATGTTTATGAAGGTCCAACATTGCAATGTCCTCAGCAGAAGTCTGAGGCTGGTGGGATGCTGGAGATAGATTTGTAGTTCTCCAGAAACCAATGTAATGCAGGATGAGTATTAGAATGCCATCAATGGATGGACATAATGTCGAGGAATGTATCATCAAACAGGCTTTATTATAAGAATGAAATGATTACACCGGCAACGCGTTTCATGTTGAACTCCTGCCACTTCTAGAGAAGTTAATTCTCTCAGAATTACTAGAGAGTTTTATACCGACAGGAAGTCATGCTCAAGGCCTTACTCCAAGGAATGTGCATGCATTACAGTCCATAGAACTGTGCACAGCATTAGGACCCTGCACACATCTATATGGGCTCGTGTGCATGAGCATTAGCATTGTGCATGTGCTTATATGAGTGAGCGTGCTTGTTTATTAGACTTTGGCGCCTTGTGGCTCATTTAAAGCCTTTCAGGACTCAGCTTCATTGAGGAGTAGTTGTCCACACCTTCTGCTTGTGACCGGATCCAATGCTCATCTGAATCCTAACCTTCTAGATTGTAAGCTCTAATGAGCCAGGCCCTCTGATTCCTCCTGTATTGAATTGTATTGTCTTCCCTCACAAAGCACTGCGCAAACTGTTGGCGCTATATAAATCCTGTATAATAATAACCTGGCTTGTTTATCCTGTTTGTTCCTCAACCTCTGTCGCTGACTTTGGCTTGTGACCTGACCTTGTTTCCTGCCTGCTGTTTCGGTACTTCCATTGTTCGCTTGATGGTGACCTTGGCCCGGCTCTGTTCCTGGTTCCTGACTTTGTACTCCTGGTGCCTGGTTTTTGCTTACATCTGCCTTCATATCTTAGATTCAGTATCTCTCGACCAGGTGACCGGTTCCTGCTCTGCATCTACTTCCAAGATATTCAGAACTGGATCTCCTACAAGGACCTGTGCCACTCTGTGTGCTGGTATACCCCGTCATTACCCCCAGGAGGAAGAGGACAAGAGGTGTAAGGGCGGCCCTCTCACCAGCTTGGCCTCGCACAGGTGACACACCTACCTGACCCTGTGCTGATAAAACCCGTTCAGGAGCCCATGCACCATCATCTACAATTCCACCTCCAATGGAATCGAAGAGTGCATTTTAAGCCTGGTGCTGAACGTCGACTTTGTAGATTTAACCGCTTGCCCCTCACAGGCAAAGCGACGTATGGGTACGTCGCTAGCCTGTGAGGCTCTAGGGAGCGAGCGCCCGCTGCCGGAGGCGCGCTCCCACTCCCGCGCGGTCACGGACCCCCCCCCATGCGTGTGCCCGGCGGACCCAATGTCCACCGGGCACTCATGATCGTCCGTTAGAGCGGGAGAAAGGCAGGCAGGTAATGTAAACAAGCCGCCTGTCATTCTCCCCTGTGTAGGAATAGTGATCATACGGTTCTACTATGTAGGACCATTGATCTCTGTTCTTACACCTCAAGCCACATCCAATCACAGTTAGAATCACGCCCCTAGGGACACACTTAACCCCTCCCTCTCCAATACAGTTAACTCCTTCACTGCCAGTGTCATTTTTACAGTAACAGTGCATATGTATAGCACTGATTACTGTAGTAATGTCACTGGTACCCCCAAAAGTGTCGAAAATGTCAGTCAGGGGTCCGATCTGTCCGCTGCAATGTTGCAGTCCCGCAAAAAAAAAATCGCAGATCTCCGCCATTACGCGTTAAAAAAAAAACACAAAAAATGACAAAAATCTTTCCCTTTGTTAGTAAACGCAATAATTTTTGCGCAAACCAATCAAAATACGCTTTTTGCAATTTTTTTTTACTAAAAATATGTAGCATAAAACAAATTGGCCGAAAATGTTAAAACATTTTCATTTTTACATTTTTTTTGGGGAATTTCATATAAAAAAATTTGAAAAATATTGTTATTTTTGCAAAATTGTCGCTCTTTTTTTGTTTATAGCGCATGATCAAAAAATCACACAGGTGATCAAATACCACCAAAAGAAAGCTCTGTATGTGGGAAAAAAAGGACGTCAAATTCGTTTGGGTACAGCGTCGCACGACCGCACAATTGTCCATTAAAGTCCCGCAGTGCCGAATCGCAAAATAGGCCCTGGTCAGGAAGGGGCTAAAATCTTCCGGGGCTTAAGTGGTTAATGCCAACCAAGCTAAGAGGGGGACCCCCTCCAACGGCAATACATTTTACTAGATCATTTTTAATTTGCTCAAGCCAATATAGATACTCAACAAAATTCAAGTTCACCATCACCAGGGGCAACGGCTGGCTCTACAAAATGGACGTTGAGAACAGGCAGCAAGGAATGTGGGGGATGGTGGCAAAAGACATCACATATGAGAAGTGAGATCTTCTGAAGGCCACTGATAAGTGGATGAACCGTCTACAAATAGTTCTGAGTTCAGAAAATGACCCCTTGAAGTCCTTTTATAAACTTTTAGACTCCTCAGTGTAACTCTTCCATTGGTAGTGAAGAATTTACACATTTCATTGGTTCACATACCGTGAGCAAGTCCATGAATCCCGGCCACCAGATGTTCTCCACTCGTGGCGGCGTGATATCGAATGTATTCCCGCTCTGTCTGGTGTCTGTTGTCCATCGTCTTCCCGAGACCATCAGAGAGAGTTCCAGCAAACTGCAACAGAAAGGAAACCTTCGAATCACTTACATTCAGCCAATCACAGTACAGTAACGATTGAGGATTAGAAATCACAAGATGGAACCCAACTCATTCCTCTGACTAATATCTACGAACATCTCTCCTCCGGCTTCATAAACCATAAAATATACAAAAATATCAGTGAGGAGAAAATAAGGCAGCATGAGAAGGAAAATACGTCTGTATGCTGCTCCTAGAATTCCTCAGCTGATCAGAGTATTGGGACCCTAAGTAAAAGGAAACTAAAGATTTATATCAATTTTATTTTATTAAACTGATTTACATCTCTTTTTTTTACCATATTAATACATTCATATACCTTGTGTACCTAAATGACAAAGGATTCTGAGAGCACAATGGGATAGCTAAGGACAGAGTACTCTGGATTCATCTCGTCTTCTATAAACCAAAAGAAAACCTGCGTTTATCAACATAGCCAACTTTATGGTTCCATATAGCTACTTACACCCCAACACGCTCCTCTTCTCTCATGTGCTTCGCCCAAAAACTAACCATACACCTAAGGCCTGCATTCCCTACACACATCACACGCCTGACACAAGGTTTAGAAACATGGCACAATCTGCAGAAGAAGAGGATTTATGCTCACCTGTCTTCCCCCCGCCACGTTCCTCCTCCTCCTACCACCCCCTTTTCCCATGTTCCTCCTCCTACCACCCCCTTCTCCAGCGTTCCTCCTCCTACCACCCCCTTTTCCCATGTTCCTCCTCCTACCACCCCCTTCTCCAGCGTTCCTCCTCCTACCACCCCCTTCTCCCACGTTCCTCCTCCTATCACCCCCTTCTCCCGCGTTCCTCCTCCTACCACCCCCTTTTCCCGCGTTCCTCCTCCTACCACCCCCTTTTCCAGCGTTCCTCCTCCTACCACCCGCTTTTCCCGCGTTCCTCCTCCTACCACCCCCTTCTCCCACGTTCTTCCTCCTACCACCCCCTTCTCCCGCGTTCTTCCTCCTACCACCCCCTTCTCCAGCGTTCCTCCTCCTACCACTCCCTTCTCCCGCATTCCTCCTCCTACCACCCCCTTTTCCCGCATTCCTCCTCCTACCACCCCCTTTTCCCGCATTCCTCCTCCTACCACCCCCTTTCTCCAATGTTCCTCCTACCACCCCCTTCTCCAGCGTTCCTCCTCCTACCACCCCCTTCTCCAGCATTCCTCCTCCTACCACCCCCTTCTCCCGCGTTCCTCCTCCTACCACCCCCTTCTCCCGCGTTCCTCCTCCTACCACCCCCTTCTCCCGCGTTCCTCCTCCTACCACCCCCTTCTCCAACGTTCCTCCTACCACCCCCTTCTCCAGCGTTCCTCCTCCTACCACCCCCTTCTCCAACGTTCCTCCTACCACCCCCTTCTCCAGCGTTCCTCCTCCTACCACCCCCTTCTCCAACGTTCCTCCTACCACCCCCTTTCTCCAATGTTCCTCCTACCACCCCCTTCTCCAGCGTTCCTCCTCCTACCACCCCCTTCTCCCGCGTTCCTCCTCCTACCACCCCCTTCTCCCGCGTTCCTCCTCCTACCACCCCCTTCTCCCGCGTTCCTCCTCCTACCACCCCCCTCTCCCGCGTTCCTCCTCCTACCACCCCCCTCTCCCGCGTTCCTCCTCCTACCACCCCCTTCTCCCGCGTTCCTCCTCCTACCACCCCCTTTTCCTGCATTCCTCCTCCTACCACCCCCTTCTCCCGCATTCCTCCTCCTACCACCCCCTTCTCCAACATTCCTCCTACCACCCCCTTCTCCAGCATTCCTCCTCCTACCACCCCCTTCTCCAGCATTCCTCCTCCTACCACCCCCTTCTCCCGCGTTCCTCCTCCTACCACCCCCTTCTCCCGCGTTCCTCCTCCTACCACCCCCTTCTCCCGCGTTCCTCCTCCTACCACCCCCTTCTCCAGCGTTCCTCCTCCTACCACCCCCTTCTCCAACGTTCCTCCTACCACCCCCTTCTCCAGCGTTCCTCCTCCTACCACCCCCTTCTCCAACGTTCCTCCTACCACCCCCTTTCTCCAATGTTCCTCCTACCACCCCCTTCTCCAGCGTTCCTCCTCCTACCACCCCCTTCTCCCGCGTTCCTCCTCCTACCACCCCCTTCTCCCGCGTTCCTCCTCCTACCACCCCCTTCTCCCGCGTTCCTCCTCCTACCACCCCCCTCTCCCGCGTTCCTCCTCCTACCACCCCCCTCTCCCGCGTTCCTTCTCCTACCACCCCCTTCTCCCGCGTTCCTCCTCCTACCACCCCCTTTTCCTGCATTCCTCCTCCTACCACCCCCTTCTCCCGCATTCCTCCTCCTACCACCCCCTTCTCCAGCATTCCTCCTCCTACCACCCCCTTCTCCAGCATTCCTCCTCCTACCACCCCCTTCTCCCGCGTTCCTCCTCCTACCACCCCCTTCTCCCGCGTTCCTCCTCCTACCACCCCCTTCTCCCGCGTTCCTCCTCCTACCAACACCTTCTCCCGCGTTCCTCCTCCTACCACCCCCTTCTCCAACGTTCCTCCTCCTACCACCCCCTTTTCCCGCATTTCTCCTCCTACCACCCCCTTCTACAACGTTCCTACTACTACCACCCCTTTCTCCAACGTTACTACTCCTACCACCCCCTTCTCCAGCCTTCCTCCTCCTACCACCCCCTTCTACCGCGTTCCTCCTCCTACCACCCCCTTCTCCCGCGTTCCTCCAACTACAACCCCCTTCTCCCACGTTCCTCCTCCTACCACCCCCTTCTCCCGCGTTCCTCCTCCTACCACCCCCTTCTCCCGCGTTCCTCCTCCTACCACCCCCTTCTCCCGCGTTTCTCCTCCTACCACCCACTTCTGCTGCGTTCCTCATCAGTCGGATTATGATTGGAGATCAGCGTGCTTATGGTCAGTCGGATTATGATTGGAGTGTGTTTATGGTTGGAGGAGATCAGCGTGTTTATGGTCGGTCGGATTCTGATTGGAGTGTGTTTATGGTGAGTCGGATTGTGATTGGTTGTTTTACAGAACGCCTCTGTTTTCACATTCCTCCATTAATCAGAAGCAGATAACTTCCATATAAAACAGAAGGTGTAACATCCAATCTGGTTTGCGTCAACATGACCCCACGTCTGACACAATCCATACACAGCACATCGCATAAATAATCCCGTTTCCTCGTTTCATTCCCGGACGGACTGATTGTATAATGGAGGAGCCCAGAGTACAGTAATCAGGGAAGGAGATGATCGATGTTCTACAATGTCAGCAGAAGATATCACTTACACAGGACGACCCCCGCTTCACCTCTCTGCAAACTCCAAGGAATGCCATTTAGAAGCGCAGTTATCGTATTGTACAGAGATTGTGGAAGACGTAAGAGAAACCATCAAATCACAAGAGATATACAGGAAGAAAAGGACAACCAATAGAAGGCCCAGAACAGACTTTTTACTGCTCAGAGCATTTATAGGAGATACAACCAGTCCCCGACTCGTCCTCACCAGAGAATTTATAGGAGATACAACCAGTCCCTGACTCGTCCTCACCAGAACATTGATAGCAAATACAGCCAGTCCCCGACTCGTCCTCACCAGAGAATTTAAAGGAGATACAACCAGTCCCTGACTCGTCCTCACCAGAACATTGATAGCAAATACAGCCAGTCCCCGACTCGTCCTCACCAGAGCATGTATAGGAGATACAACCAGTCCCCGACTCGTCCTCACCAGAACATTGATAGCAAATACAGCCAGTCCCCCACTCGTCCTCACCAGAGCATGTATAGGAGATACAACCAGTCCCTGACTCGTCCTCACCAGAGAATTTATAGGAGATACAACCAGTCCCTGACTCGTCCTCACCAGAGAATTTATAGGAGATACAACCAGTCCCTGACTCGTCCTCACCAGAGAATTTATAGGAGATACAACCAGTCCCCAACTTGTCCTCACCAGAACATTGATGTCAGATACAACCAGTCCCCGACTTGTCCTCACCACAGAATTTATAGGAGATACAACCAGTCCCCGACTCGTCCTCACCAGAGCATTTATAGGAGATACAACCAGTCCCAGACTCTTCCTCACCAGAGAATTTATAGGAGATACAACCAAAGCCATGGCCATGCATTGTGCTAATACAGGCCAACCTCAATGGGACCCGGTCACACCGATGTCCAGCACTGGACCCGGTCACACCGATGTCCAGCACTGCACCCGGTCACACAGATGTCCCGCACTGCACCCGGTCACACAGATGTCCCGCACTGCACCCGGTCACACCGATGTCCAGCACTGCACCCGGTCACACAGATGTCCCGCACTGCACCCGGTCACACAGATGTCCCGCACTGCACCCGGTCACACCGATGTCCAGCACTGCACCCGGTCACACCGATGTCCAGCACTGCACCCGGTCACACCAATGTCCCGCACTGCACCCGGTCACACCGATGTCCCGCACTGCACCACGTCACACCGATGTCCCGCACTGCACCACGTCACACCGATGTCCTGCACTGCACCCGGTCACACCGATGTCCCGCACTGCACCACGTCACACCGATGTCCCGCACTGCACCACGTCACACCGATGTCCCGCACTGCACCACGTCACACCGATGTCCCGCACTGCACCACGTCACACCGATGTCCCGCACTGCACCACGTCACACCGATGTCCCGCACTGCACCACGTCACACCGATGTCCCGCACTGCACCACGTCACACAGATGTCCCGCACTGCACCACGTCACACCGATGTCCCGCACTGCACCACGTCACACCGATGTCCCGCACTGCACCCGGTCACACCGATGTCCAGCACTGCACCCGGTCACACCGATGTCCAGCACTGCACCCGGTCACACCGATGTCCCGCACTGCACCACGTCACACCGATGTCCCGCACTGCACCACGTCACACCGATGTCCCGCACTGCACCACGTCACACCGATGTCCCGCACTGCACCACGTCACACCGATGTCCCGCACTGCACCACGTCACACCGATGTCCCGCACTGCACCACGTCACACCGATGTCCCGCACTGCACCACGTCACACCGATGTCCCGCACTGCACCACGTCACACCGATGTCCTGCACTGCACCCGGTCACACCGATGTCCCGCACTGCACCACGTCACACCGATGTCCCGCACTGCACCACGTCACACCGATGTCCCGCACTGCACCCGGTCACACCGATGTCCCGCACTGCACCCCGTCACACCGATGTCCCGCACTGGACCCGGTCACACCGATGTCCCGCACTGGACCCGGTCACATCGATGTCCTGCACTGCACCCGGTCACACCGCCGAGGTGATGAAATTCCACCAAAAGAAATCTCTGTTTGTGGGGAAAAAAGGACATCAATTTTATTTGGGTACAGCGTCACATGACCGCGCAATTGTCCATTAAAGTAACGCAGTGCCGTATCACAAACAATGGCCTGGTCATGAAGGGGAGTAAATCTTCCAGAGGGGAAGTGGTTTTCTTATCTATAAATCTGTGAAATACGAGGGTTTCAGATCCTGGAGCCTGGGATTCGGGAAGATTCTGATTGGGGGTGGGAGAGGCTGGCCTCCTATGGGAGTAATTCTAACTTCTGTAGAAGGGAAATATTTGGAGACTTCCAAACATGCGAGGAGAACTCTCGGTGACCTCGGCGACTCCAGCCAAGGTGCAAACAAACAATTAGCCTATAATATGATTTTATTTAAATTGAAGGAATAATTGGCGGTAAAAGGATTAGGAAAAGGTCAGGGAGGTGGAGGATCGTCTCCTGAAGGAAGTGTGTACACAGGTGTGACGGGGAGGCCGGCACCCTGCAGGCTCCTTCACTCTCCAAGCTGACATCTGCTCCCTGCACCAAATCCCATTTCATGGCCAGATAAGGATTACCTTTTCTTTGTAAAATCCATATTGTCTGGGTGAAAAGTTCACCTTCCCAAAGAAATCCAAGCGCCGGATTAGAGGAGAGGATGAGAAAGAAAGAAAGAGTTCTGAGGAGTAAATCTGGGGATTCCGTGTCACTTCCATCACCGGACGTGTCAAAGCGAGGAGTTATAGCCGGAATACACGATAAGTAAATCGGCCGAAAATTTCCGTCCAGCGAGCGATCGGCCGATATTCTATTCGTTAATGCCCAGCCATCAATGAGCGATAATCGATAATGTGAACGAAAAATACCGTTTGAAAAACACGGCATTGCGTGTCAGTTGGATAATCTGTAAAGCCCTCTGATTGGCTGTGATTGGCTTTGCAAAAGAACGATATTCTATACGTTGGTGTTGAGGTCGTTTAGGTTAACCACTTAAGCCCTGGAAGATTTTACCCCCTTCCTGACCAGGGCCTATTTTGCGATTCGGCACTGCGTGAATTTAACGGACAATTGCGCGGTCGTGCGACGCTGTACCCAAATGAAATTAACGTCCTTTTTTCCCCACAAACAGAGATTTTTTTTGGTGGTATTTGATCACCTGTGCGATTTTTTGATCATGCGCTATAAACAAAAAAGAGCGTAAATTTTGAAATAATATTTTTCACATTTTTTTATATGAAATTCCCATCCAAAAAATGTAAAAATCAAAATTTAACATTTTTGGCCAATTTGTTTTCTGCTACCTATGTTTGGTAAAAAAAAAAAAATCGCAATAAGCGTATTTTTATCGGTTTGCGCAAAAGTTATTGCGTTTACTAACAAAGGGAAAGATTTCTGTTATTTTTATTGCTTTTTTTTTTTTTTTACTAGTAATGGCGGCGATCTGCGATTCTTTTTGCAGGACTGCGACATTGCGGCGGACAGATCGGACCCTTGACTGACATTTTTGGGAGTACCAGTGACATTTCGGCTCTCACCCTCCGCTCCCCGCTGCCACAGAAGCCTTCTGTGTTCCCAAGGGACAGCTTGGCTCTCAGCAGCTCCCGGATCTAACCGATCCCTACACACACTTATGGTGGGGACAGATCTCCCGAATGTGAGGGAGAGAACAATCTTCCTGCAAAGCGAGACAGAGCCACCTACATAGGAGGGGGGGTACTAGAGCCACCTACATAGGAGGGGGGGTACTAGAGCCACCTACATAGGAGGGGGGGTACTAGAGCCACCTACATAGGAGGGGGGGTACTAGAGCCACCTACATAGGAGGGGGGGTACTAGAGCCACCTACATAGGAGGGGGGGTACTAGAGCCACCTACACAGGGAGGTACTAGAGCCACCTACACAGGGAGGTACTAGAGCCACCTACACAGGCAGGTACTAGAGCCACCTACATAGGAGGGGGTACTAGAGCCACCTACACAGGGAGGTACTAGAGCCACCTACACAGGGCGGTACTAGAGCCACCTACACAGGGCGGTACTAGAGCCACCTACAGAGGGAGGTACTAGAGCCGCTTACGCAGGGAAGTACTAGAGCCGCTTACGCAGGGAAGTACTAGAGCCGCTTACGCAGGGAAGTACTAGAGCCGCTTACGCAGGGAAGTACTAGAGCCGCCTACACAGAGAAGTACTAGAGCCACCTACACAGGGAGGTCCTAGAGTTGCCTACACAGGGAGGTACTAGAGCCGCCTACGCAGGGAAGTACTAGAGCCGCCTACACAGGGAAGTACTAGAGCCGCCTACGCAGGGAAGTACTAGAGCCGCCTACGCAGGGAAGTACTAGAGCCGCCTACGCAGGGAAGTACTAGAGCCGCTTACGCAGGGAAGTACTAGAGCCGCCTACACAGGGAAGTACTAGAGCCACCTATGCAGGGAAGTACTAGAGCCGCCTACGCAGGGAAGTACTAGAGCCGCCTACGCAGGGAAGCACTAGAGCCGCCTACGCAGGGAAGCACTAGAGCCGCCTACGCAGGGAGGTACTAGAGCTGCCTACGCAGGGAAGTACTAGAGCCGCCTACAAAGGGAGGTACTAAAGCTGGGCCAGGTAGGAGATAGAGATGCAAGAATGCTTTGTGGTGGTGGGGGTGTTTAAGGTTGCACACTGTGCATAGTGTCCCTAAACCCTGCTCTCTGTACATAACGCACTCCTGAACCCTGCAAAAGACGTGAGACTGGGGGGAGGTTCCCCTTCCAGCAGGACAACGACCCGAAACATCCAGCCAGAGCTACAATGGAATGGTTTCATGTGTTAGAATGGCCCAGTCACAGTCCAGACCTAAATCACATTGAGAATCTGTGGTAAGACTTGAAAATTGCTGTTCACAGACGCTCTCCATCCAATCTGACAGAGATGAGATATTCTGCAGAGAAGAATGGGCAGAAATGTCCTCTCTAGATGTGCAAAGCTGGTAGAGACATCCCCAAAAAGACTCCCAGCTGTAATTGCAGGGAAAGGCGGAGCTACAAAGTATTGACTCCGGGGGGTGAATACAAATGCAGCCACACTTTTCACAGATTTATTTGTATCATTTATCATTTTCCTTCCACTTCACAATTATGGCCACTTTGTGTCGGTCTATCACATAAAATCCCAATAAAATACATTTATGGGTGTAACATGAGAGAATGTGGAAATTTCAGGGGGTGTGAATACTTTTTCAAGGCGCTGTAGAATGTTGTTATCTGGAGGCTGATTGACTTTATCTAAGGACCCCGAATCCTATTATTAGGTGGGCTTAGCCAGGCATTGCGTGTCAGTTGGATAATCTGTAAAGCCCTCTGATTGGCTGTGAGTGCGGCTGCTTATCCCGGAGGGAACCCCCTGCTGCTTTTATCTCTGCAGAAGTCTGCCCCCCCTCCCCCTCCCCCCCAGGACCCCCTGTGAAGCTGTCCCAGCAGGTGCCCGCTGCTAATAGTTTAGTGTTACAGGCGGATCGCACACAGGAGGCGGTGAACTTGGGATGACCCCAGAGGGAGAGTCAGGCGGGTTCATGGAGAGGGCGCTGAGGAATTAACCCGCTCAACGCCGGAGCCTCTCCTCCCAGGATCAGGAGTCTCCTCCACACACAATACAATCGATCTCCTTCATACAAAATACGATCGATCTCCTCCCAGGATCAGGAGTCTCCTCCACACACAATACAATCGATCTCCTTCATACAAAATACGATCGATCTCCTCCCAGGATCAGGAGTCTCCTCCACACACAATACAATCGATCTCCTTCATACAAAATACGATCGATGTGCCGCACATTATCGACTCACAGGGGTCCCATTCACACTATAGGGTCTGCATGATCCTCCAATCCCAGCATTGGGTGCGATTCATTCTGTATGGCGCCACAAACACAAAGCGATTTTACAGCGATTGTCGCTCAGCAACCAAAGACAACGGCACCATTAAAATATGCAGGAAGCGCGTGGGACCAAAAAGGAGGAGGGGCTTATTTTGGGCAACAAACATGCATAAGGGGAGCCCATTGAAGTCAATAGAAAGACTGCCTTATGTGCGACACACCGAATCCTACCAAAATCACAACCATCCATCCATCTCTCCATCCATCCATCCCTTCCATGACTCCATCCATCCCATCCATCCATCTCTCTATCCATTCATCCATGTATCCATCCCATCCATGTCTCCATCTATCTATGTCTCCATGACATCCATGTCTCCATCCCATCCATGTCTCCATTCATCCATGTCTCCATCCATCCATGTCTCCATCCCATCCATGTCTCCATTCATCCATGTCTCCATCCATCCATGTCTCCATTCATCCATGTCTCCATCCATCCATGTCTCCATCCATCCATGTCTCCATCCCATCCATGTCTCCATTCATCCATGTCTCCATCCATCCATGTCTCCATCCATCCATGTCTTCATCCATCCATCCATCCATCCATGTCTCCATGCTTTATTCTGCTTAGAAATCACTTTGAAAAACAACCCCCTGTAACATTTCCAACAGCGGCCATCTTGAGTAAGGGCAGATGATTCATGTTGCAATTACTTCCTGTAATCCATCTGCCCCAAGCACAGGCAGGAGGGTGTGGCTTAGCCAAGAAAGCCCCTCCCCATGAAGAATCCTGGGATGGATGACATCATTGTGGCCTAGGCCAGAAAACAGGAAGACACAGAAGAAATATAAATCTGTTCTCCTTCCTATCTATTACTGATGAACCGATCGGTATTCAATCTGCCGGAGTTCAGCTTTAGAGTTCCTCCATGAAGTATCACTGCAGATGCAGGACTGGGAGGCTCTTCATTAGTCCCGGACACAGACGCAGGATTGGGAGGCTCCCCGTTAGTCCCGGACATAGATGCAGGATTGGGAGGCTCCCCGTTAGTCCCGGACATAGACGCAGGATTGGGAGGCTCCCCGTTAGTCCCGGACATAGATGCAGGATTGGGAGGCTCCTCGTTAGTCCCGGACACAGACGCAGGATTGGGAGGCTCCCCGTTAGTCCCGGACACAGACGCAGGATTGGGAGGCTCCCCGTTAGTCCCGGACACAGACGCAGGATTGGGAGGCTCCCCGTTAGTCCCGGACATAGACGCAGGATTGGGAGGCTCCTTGTTAGTCCCGGACACAGACGCAGGATTGGGAGGCTCCTCGTTAGTCCCGGACATAGACGCAGGATTGGGAGGCTCCTTGTTAGTCCCGGACACAGACGCAGGATTGGGCGGCTCCTCGTTAGTCCCGGACACAGAGACAGGATTGGGAGGCTCCCCGTTAGTCCCAGACACAGAGACAGGATTGGGAGGCTCCCCGTTAGTCCCAGACACAGACGCAGGATTGGGAGGCTCCCCGTTAGTCCCGGACACAGACGCAGGATTGGGTGGCTCTTCGTTAGTCCCGGACACAGACGCAGGATTGGGAGGCTCCCCGTTAGTCCCGGACACAGACGCAGGATTTGGTGGCTCTTCGTTAGTCCCGGACACAGACGCAGGATTTGGTGGCTCTTCGTTAGTCCCGGACACAGACGCAGGATTGGGAGGCTCCCTGTTAGTCCCGGACACAGACGCAGGATTGGGCGGCTCCCCGTTAGTGCCGGACACAGACGCAGGATTGGGCGGCTCCTCGTTAGACCCGGACACAGACGCAGGATTGGGTGGCTCTTCGTTAGTCCCGGACACAGACGCAGGATTGGGTGGCTCTTCGTTAGTCCCGGACACAGACGCAGGATTGGGCGGCTCCTCGTTAGTCCCGGACACAGACGCAGGATTGGGTGGCTCTTCGTTAGTCCCGGACACAGACGCAGGATTGGGAGGCTCTTTGTTAGTTCCGGACATAGACGCAGGATTGGGCGGCTCCTCGTTAGTCCCGGACACAGACGCAGGATTGGGTGGCTCTTCGTTAGTCCCGGACACAGACGCAGGATTGGGTGGCTCTTCGTTAGTCCCGGACACAGACGCAGGATTGGGCGGTTCCTCGTTAGTCCCGGACACAGACGCAGGATTGGGTGGCTCTTTGTTAGTCCCGGACACAGACGCAGGATTGGGCGGAGGGAATGAGGACATCGGATCCGTCTCTTAGAAGGGAACAGATGTGGATTTGCTCGGCATGGAAGACAAGATCCGTCTCACAATCGCCTTAGTCACACTTTACGCTCGTTCTTCTCCCCCACTCTGAACCTTACAGCAGGAAATCTGCACATTATGTCCTGGCGGTGAGACGGGGTGAGAAGTACATGGCTGCCCGGGTGCTGAGCACGGTCCATACATGTCCAGACACGGGAGGCGCTCCGTCCAATCTGATTGTACGAATAATATCTATACACAGGATGCAGATTTTGGGGTTCAGCACTAGATAACATTTTATGTGAGTGGAATATGAATAGGGGGTCAGTATCACCTCAAAGCTGCCTCTGCCTGTACAAGTCATTGGGAAATGTAGCTGAGAACAGGTTGGTGCAGCTCGGGGGGGGGGGGAGGGGAGGGTGCAGCTCAGAGGGGAGGGGGGGGCATGGGTACAGCTCTGGGGAGAAAGTCAGATTCAGCTTGGGGGAGGTCAGGTGCAGCTCGAGGGGAAAGGTCAGGGGAGGTCAGGTGCAGCTCATGGGGGAGGTCAGGGGCAGCTCAGAGGGAAGTTAAGGTGAAACTTCGGGGGAAGGTGAGGTGCAGCTGGGGGGGGGGGTGAGGGTGCAGCTCTGAGGGGGGGGGGGAGGAGGGTGCAACTCAGAGGGACGTTAAGGTGAAACTTCGGGGGAAGGTGAGGTGCAGCTGGGGGGGGGGGGGGTGAGGGTGCAGCTCTGAGGGGGGGGAATGAGGGTGCAGCTCAGAGGGAAGTTAAGGTGAAACTTAGGGGGAAGGTGAGGTGCAGCTGGGGGGGGGGTGAGGATGCAGCTCTGAGGGGGGAGGGTGCAGCTCAGAGGGAAGTTAAGGTGAAACTTAGGGGGAAGGTGAGGTGCAGCTGGGGGGGGGGGGTGAGGGTGCAGCTCTGAGGGGGGGGGGAGGAGGGTGCAGCTCAGAGGGAAGTTAAGGTGAAACTTAGGGGGAAGGTGAGGTGCAGCTGGGGGGGGGGGGGTGCAGCTCTGAGGGTGGGGTCAGGTGCAGCTCAGGGGGAAGGCCAAGTGCAACTCGGGGGGGAGGGGAGGGTGCAGCTCGGGGGTCAGGTGCAGCTTAGGGGAAGGCCAATCTCAGTTTGGGGGGGAAGGACAAGAGCGGTTTGGGGGGGGGGGGGTGAGAGTACAGCTCAGGGGGGGGGGGATAGAGCCAAGCGCTGTATCGCCCCTCACAGGCAGAGCCCAGGTTTGCTTTAAGAATCCTTTTCTTCGACATTTGGAAATAGTAAAATCCAGAAGGTTTCATAACGGAGAGCCGTGACCCCGAAAGGAAAGCAAATAAAGAGAAGGAGGCGGCGGTGTCCCAGAAGAATGACTCACGGCTCTCCATACACATTTATTACTGATTACCATCCAAGTTCAAATAGCAAAAAGACGGGAAAACAATGTAATGACAGGCGAGAATCCGCCATCGGGGAGACAGCGCAGCTAAATCTGAGCAGGCTGAACTCTACGTAACCCGCCATGGAGTGCCAATTCCGAGACGCCGGAGCCTCTTCACTTAACAGACGGCAACCTGCCCACCGCGCGTTCTCCAATCCATGGAAAAGCCATTACCGGCATAAACCACGCAGGAACCCATAAAACCGGATCAGAACGAGCGAACGCATCCAACTCAGGGGAGCGAGGCCCTAAAACTCCACCGAATAACTGAAACCAGACCTACTGCAATCGGCTTCCAATGCTAAACAACCCTGAGACATTCACTGCACACCCCCAGTCACAGGCCAGTCACTCACTGCACACCCCCAGCCACAGGCCACAGTCCCTCACTGCTGTCCCCAGCCACAGGCCAGTCACTCACTGCACACCCCCAGCCACAGGCCAGTCACTCACTGCTGTGCCCAGCCACAGGCCAGTCACTCACTGCACACCCCCAGCCACAGGCCACAGTCACTCACTGCACACCCCCAGCCACAGTCAGTCACTGCACACCCCCAGCCACAGGCCACAGTCCCTCACTGCTGTCCCCAGCCACAGGCCAGTCACTCACTGCACACCCCCAGCCACAGGCCAGTCACTCACTGCACACCCCCAGCCACAGGCCAGTCACTCACTGCACACCCCCAGCCACAGGCCAGTCACTCACTGCACACCCCCAGCCACAGGCCAGTCACTCACTGCACACCCCCAGCCACAGGCCAGTCACTCACTGCACACCCCCAGCCACAGGCCAGTCACTCACTGCACACCCCCAGCCACAGGCCAGTCACTCACTGCACACCCCCAGCCACAGGCCAGTCACTCACTGCACACCCCCAGCCACAGGCCAGTCACTCACTGCACACCCCCAGCCACAGGCCAGTCACTCACTGCACACCCCCAGCCACAGGCCACAGTCACTCACTGCACACCCCCAGCCACAGGCCACAGTCACTCACTGCACACCCCCAGCCACAGGCCAGTCACTCACTGCACACCCCCAGCCACAGGCCAGTCACTCACTGCACACCCCCAGCCACAGGCCAGTCACTCACTGCACACCCCCAGCCACAGGCCAGTCACTCACTGCACACCCCCAGCCACAGGCCAGTCACTCACTGCACACCCCCAGCCACAGGCCAGTCACTCACTGCACACCCCCAGCCACAGGCCAGTCACTCACTGCACACCCCCAGCCACAGGCCAGTCACTCACTGCACACCCCCAGCCACAGGCCACAGTCACTCACTGCACACCCCCAGCCACAGGCCACAGTCACTCACTGCACACCCCCAGCCACAGGCCAGTCACTCACTGCACACCCCCAGCCACAGGCCAGTCACTCACTGCATACCCCCAGCCACAGGCCACAGCCACTCACTGCACACCCCCAGCCACAGGCCAGTCACTCACTGCACACCCCCAGCCACAGGCCAGTCACTCACTGCACACCCCCAGCCACAGGCCAGTCACTCACTGCACACCCCCAGCCACAGGCCAGTCACTCACTGCACACCCCCAGCCACAGGCCAGTCACTCACTGCACACCCCCAGCCACAGGCCAGTCACTCACTGCACACCCCCAGCCACAGGCCAGTCACTCACTGCACACCCCCAGCCACAGGCCAGTCACTCACTGCACACCCCCAGCCACAGGCCAGTCACTCACTGCACACCCCCAGCCACAGGCCAGTCACTCACTGCACACCCCCAGCCACAGGCCAGTCACTCACTGCACACCCCCAGCCACAGGCCAGTCACTCACTGCACACCCCCAGCCACAGGCCAGTCACTCACTGCACACCCCCAGCCACAGGCCACAGTCACTCACTGCACACCCCCAGCCACAGGCCACAGTCACTCACTGCACACCCCCAGCCACAGGCCAGTCACTCACTGCACACCCCCAGCCACAGGCCAGTCACTCACTGCACACCCCCAGCCACAGGCCACAGTCACTCACTGCACACCCCCAGCCACAGGCCAGTCACTCACTGCATACCCCCAGCCACAGGCCACAGCCACTCACTGCACACCCCCAGCCACAGGCCAGTCACTCACTGCACACCCCCAGCCACAGGCCAGTCACTCACTGATGACCCCAGCCACAGGCCAGTCACTCCCTGCTGACCCCAGCCACAGTCACTCACTGCTATCCCCAGCCACAGTCACTCACTGCTGTCCCCAGCCACAGGCCAGTCACTCGCTGCTGACCCCAGCCACAGTCACTCACTGCTATCCCCAGCCACAGTCACTCACTGCTATCCCCAGCCACAGGCCACAGTCACTGACTGCTGACCCCAGCCACAGGCCAGTCACTCACTGCTGTCCCCAGCCACAGGCAAGTCACTCACTTCAGACGCAAGCCACAGGGTCTGCAACTTGTCATGCGACCTTTTGAGTCTAAGGTTGCACAAGTGTGAATGGAGCCTAAAAGCTCTACTATTGCAGGGACCTTTCTTTTCCATTTACTTTTCAGAGGGTGGTTGACAGGCCACAGAGATCCGCCATGTCGCCTCCCCACTGCCTGTTAACCCAATAATGGCTGAACCATTGCATGCGGCTGAGTCATGGCGCCATGAACTTTAACACATTAATGACAGCAAAGGTTAGGGGGGTGTCTAGGTGGAGGTAAGGGGGGTGTATGGGGAGGTTAGAGGGTGTAGGCGGAGGTTAGGGGGGTGTAGGGGGAGGTTAGGGGTGTAGGTGGGGGTTAGGGGGGTGTGTAGGTGGGGATTAGGGGGGTGTATGTGGAGGTTAGGAGGGTGTAGGGGGAGGTTAGGGGTGTGTAGGTGGGGGTTAGGGGGGTTTGTAGGTGGGGGTTAGGGGGGTGTAGGGGTGGTTAGGGGGGTGTAGGGGGAAGTTAGGGGGTGTAGGGGGAAGTTAGGGGGATGTAGGGGGAGGTTAGGGGGGGTGTAGGTGGAGGTTAGGGGTGTGTAGGTGGGGGTGTAGGGGGAGGTTAGGTGGGGGTGTAGGGGGAGGTTAGGGGGGGGTGTAGGGGGAGGTTAGGGGGGTGTAGGCAGAGCCGGCACAAAGCTGAAAAGCGTCCTCCTTCTCCTCCTCCTTAGGATCCAGGGAAGGTGAAGAGTTGTCTCTCCAGCTCTGCGTTTCTTGGCTGCTGGTCACAGACACGGCACAATGGAGAACGGATCACTTCAAATAATAAAGAGTCTTGCGCCCCCTTTTGGTAATTAGGAGCACTGTCAGCCCTATTATCAGTGTGTGAAGAGTGGGGCAGGATCGGGCTTGCACCACTCTTTGTTGATTTCCCCCATAGAGTCTAAAGCTGGTCATATACTGTTAGATTTTTTTCCCACCAACAGATTCCTCCATCCACACAAAGGAGCGGGGATGTTCTAGGAAGGATGTAACAGAACAGCCATTGCCAGCTGTTTAGAATAAAGTCTACAGACAATATGGACAAGCTCTGCTCAGAGGACAACCCCGAAACCCGATGTATACCAAACATAAGGGACGCTACTTCTGGTTATAGGACTTGTTCTGTCTATTGCCCAATCCAATTTCCTTTCTTTCTGTAGTTCTGTTCCACCCCCACCCAATCCAACCCAATCCACCCCACCCCCCCCTCACCACCGGGGCACTGTATACTGAAAGAAGGACCCACCAATGTGGAGGTTAGGGGGGTGTGTAAGCGGAGGTTAGGGGGGTGTAGGTGAAGGTTAGGGGGGTAAACGGATCAATGACTGCAGCCGCCAGCCAATGGAAAATTTTCAATCATGTTCCTTTGAGAGAAGTCAATAAAACAATCGAATTCTGATGAGTGGGGGGAGGGAAATTTGCCCGTTCCCGGCTGATCTGGCCAAGTCTTGCTCAGTGTTTGGCCAGATTTGTAGTGGCTGCAGAGCTGAAGGTTGAGGTTGGAGACCAGAGCCGCGGGAGGGGGGAGGGAGAATAGCTCCTCCTCTTCTTAGTCTTCATTTTTTTCCTGAGGTATAATATGAGGAATAATTCGGATTCGGGGCCTACAAGTCTATAGGAATACAAAGCCTGCTAGAAATGGATCAAACACAGGTCAGGAGGAGGTTAACTGTCCCACCAATGAACTGTGAATGACCTCAGAAGAGTCGCAGACATGATGTCATCCAAACACGTCCAACTATTGACATCGACCCCCCAAAGCCCAAATCTAGGAATCACGAAAAAAATACCATTGCAGTCTCTATAACTGTATCCGGCGTTACGTCCTCTCTGTCCCTAATCTCTTCTGTAGCATGTTGGCAGTCTCTGACCATCTCTTGTAATAGATCTGCAGTCTCTGACCATCTCTTGTAATATATCTGCAGTCTCTGACCATCCCTTGTAATAGATCTGCAGTCTCTGACCATCTCTTGTAATATATCTGCAGTCTCTGACCATCCCTTGTAATAGATCTGCAGTCTCTGACCATCTCTTGTAATATATCTGCAGTCTCTGACCATCTCTTGTAATATATCTGCAGTCTCTGACCATCCCTTCTGATAGATCTGTGGTCTCTGACCATCCCTTCTAATAGATCTGCTGTCTCTGATCATCCCTTGTAATAGATCTGCTGTCTCTGACCATCCCTTGTAATATATCTGCAGTCTCTGACCATCCCTTGTAATATATCTGCAGTCTCTGACCATCCCTTGTAATAGATCTGCTGTCTCTGACCATCCCTTGTAATAGATCTGCTGTCTCTGACCATCCCTTGTAATAGATCTGCTGTCTCTGACCATCCCTTAAAATAGATCTGGAGTCTCTGACCATCCCTCGCAATAGATCTGCTGTCTCTGACCATACTCTCTAACACATCTGCTGTCTCTGACCATCCCTTGTAATAAATCTGCTGTCTCTGACCATCCCTTGTAATAAATCTGCTGTCTCTGACCATCCCTGATAGATCTGTGGTCTCTGACCATCCCTTCTAATAGATCTGCAGTCTCTGACCATCCCTTGTAATAGATCTGCAGTCTCTGACCATCCCTTGTAATAAATCTGCTGTCTCTGACCATCCCTTGTAATAAATCTGCTGTCTCTGACCATCCCTTCTGATAGATCTGTGGTCTCTGACCATCCCTTCTGATAGATCTGTGGTCTCTGACCATCCCTTCTAATAGATCTGCAGTCTCTGACCATCCCTTAGATCTGCAGTCTCTGACCATCCTTTAGATCTGCAGTCTCTGACCATCCCTTGTAATAAATCTGCTGTCTCTGACCATCCCTTCTGATAGATCTGTGGTCTCTGACCATCCCTTCTAATAGATCTGCTGTCTCTGACCATCCATTGTAATATATCAGCTGTCTCTGACCATCCCCTGTAATAGATCTGCTGTCTCTGACAGTCTCTGACAGTCTGTAGCATTACATATATGGAATACCACCTGAGGCCCCCTGAATATGTTAAGGGCCAAAGTTGAAGCCCCCACTTATAGCTACTGGAATTGTGTCAGCAGAACCGAACCTACTTGAGTTGCTGGTCTTGTGTTGTGTGGACCCAGAGTCAACATAGTTCCATAAGCTTTGAAGCATCAATGATCCTGAAGAACCCCTGATAAACATTGACTGTTATGAATAAAGTTTTTGATCACAAAATTGTTCATGGACAGTACAGGCCAATAGTCTAAGCTGATTAATGTTCAATAGCTGAGTTTCTGGGATTTGGTGGGGTTTGGTTAGGTGGGGTGGGGTTGGGTTGGAGTGTGGGTGGGGTTGGGTTGGAGTGTGGATGGGGTTGGGTTGGAGTGTGGGTGGGGTTGGGTTAGAGTGTGAGTGGGGTTGGAGCGTGGGTGGGGTGGGTTAGTGTGGGTGGGGTTGGAGTGTGGGTCGGGTTGTAGTGTGGGTGGGGTTGGGTTGGAATGTGGGTGGGGTTGAGGTTGGAGTGTGGGTGGGGTTGGGTTGGAGTGTGGGTGGGGTGGGTTGGAGTGTGGGTGGGGTTGGGTTGGAGTGTGGGTGGGGTTGGGTTAGAGTGTGAGTGGGGTTGGAGCGTGGGTGGGGTGGGTTAGTGTGGGTGGGGTTGGAGTGTGGGTCGGGTTGTAGTGTGGGTGGGGTTGGGTTGGAATGTGGGTGGGGTTGAGGTTGGAGTGTGGGTGGGGTTGGGTTGGAGTGTGGGTGGGGTTGGGTTGGAGTGTGGGTGGGTGGGGTTGGGGATGGAGTGTGGGTGGGGTTGAGGTTGGAGTGTGGGTGGGGTTGAGGTTGGAGTGTGGGTGGGGTTGAGGTTGGAGTGTGGGTGGGGTTGGGTTGGAGTGTGGGTGGGGTTGGAGTGTGAGTGGGGTTGGAGTGTGGGTGGGGTTGGGTTGGAGTGTGAGTGGGGTTGGGTTGGAGTGCGAGTGGGGTTGGGTTGGAGTGCGAGTGGGGTTGGGTTGGAGTGCGAGTGGGGTTGGGTTGGAGTGCGAGTGGGGTTGGGTTGGAGTGCGGGTGGGGTTGGAGTGTGAGTGGGGTTGGGTTGAAGTGTGAGTGGGGTGGGGTTGGAGTGTGGGTGGGGTTGGGTTGAAGTGTGAGTGGGGTTGGAGTGTGAGTGGGGTGGGTTGGAGTGTGGGTGGGGTTGGGTTGGAGTGTGGGTGGGGTGGAGTGTGGGTGGGGTGGGTTGGAGTGTGGGTGGGGTTGGGTTGGAGTGTGGGTGGGTTGGAGTGTGAGTGGGGTTGGGTTGGAGTGTGAGTTGGAGTGTGGGTTGGGGTGGGTTGGAGTGTGGGTGGGTTGGAGTGTGAGTGGGGTTGGAGTGTGGGTGGAGTGGGGTTGGAGTGTGGGTGGGGTTGGGTTGGAGTGTGGGTGGGGTTGGGTTGGAGTGCGGGTGGGTTGGAGTGTGGGTTGGGGTGGGTTGGAGTGTGAGTGGGGTTGGAGTGTGGGTGGGGTGGGTTGGAGTGTGGGTTGGGTTGGGTTGGAGTGTGAGTGGGGTTGGAGTGTGGGTTGGGGTGGGTTGGAGTGTGGGTTGGAGTGTGGTTGGAGTGTGGGTTGGGGTGGGTTGGAGTGTGGGTGGGGTGGAGGTGGAGTGTGGGTGGGGATGGGGGTGGAGTGTGGGTGGGGTTGGGTTGGAGTGTGGGTGGGGTGGGTTGGAGTGTGGGTGGGGTGGGTTGGAGTGTGAGTGGGGTTGGGTTGGAGTGTGAGTGGGTTGGAGTGTGAGTGGGTTGGAGTGTGGGTGGGGTGGGGTTGGAGTGTGGGTGGGTTGGAGGTGGAGTGTGGGTGGGGTTGGGGGTGGAGTGTGGGTGGGGTTGGGGGTGGAGTGTGGGTGGGGTTGGGGGTGGAGTGTGGGTGGGTTGGAGGTGGAGTGTGGGTGGGGATGGAGTGTGGGTGGGGATGGGGGTGGAGTGTGGGTGGGGTTTGGGTGTGGAGTGTGGGTGGGGGTGGAGTGTGGGTGGGTTGGAGGTGGAGTGTGGGTGGGGATGGGGGTGGAGTGTGGGTGGGGATGGGGGTGGAGTGTGGGTGGGGATGGGGGTGGAGTGTGGGTGGGGATGGGGTGTGGGTGGGGTTGGAGTGTGAGTGGGTTGGAGTGTGGGTGGGGTTGGGGGTGGAGTGTGGGTGGGGTTGGAGTGTGGGTGGGGATGGGGGTGGAGTGTGAGTGGGGTGGGTTGTAGTTTGAGTGTGGTGGGTTGGAGTGTGAGTGAGTTGGAGTGTGGGTGGGGTTGAGGTTGGAGTGTGGGGAGGTTGGATTGTGGGTGGGGATGGAGTGTGGGTGGGGTTGGGGGTGGAGTGTGGGTGGGGATGGGGGTGGAGTGTGGGTGGGGATGGGGGTGGAGTGTGAGTGGGGTTGGGGTGGAGTGTGGGTGGGGTTGGAGTGTGAGTGGGGTTGGGTTGGAGTGAGTGGGTTGGAGTGTGGGTGGGGTTGGGGGTGAAGTGTGGGTGGGGTTGGGGGTGGAGTGTGGGTGGGGATGGGGGTGGAGTGTGAGTGGGGTGGGTTGGAGTGTGAGTGGGGTGGGTTGGAGTGTGGGTGGGGTTGAGGTTGGAGTGTGAGTGGGTTGGAGTGTGGGTGGGGTTGGGGATGGAGTGTGGGTGGGGTTGGGGATGGAGTGTGGGTGGGGATGGGGTTGGAGTGTGAGTGGGGATGGGGTTGGAGTGTGAGTGGGGTGGGTTGGAGTGTGAGTGGGGTGGGTTGGAGTGTGGGTGGGGTGGGTTGGAGTGTGAGTGGGGTGGGTTGGAGTGTGGGGTGGGTTGGAGTGTGGGTGGGGTTGAGGTTGGAGTGTGAGTGGGTTGGAGTGTGGGTGGGGTTGGGTTGGAGTGTGAGTGGGGTGGGTTGTAGTTTGAGTGTGGTGGGTTGGAGTGTGAGTGAGTTGGAGTGTGGGTGGGGTTGAGGTTGGAGTGTGGGGAGGTTGGATTGTGGGTGGGGATGGAGTGTGGGTGGGGTTGGGGGTGGAGTGTGGGTGGGGATGGGGGTGGAGTGTGGGTGGGGATGGGGGTGGAGTGTGAGTGGGGTTGGGGTGGAGTGTGGGTGGGGTTGGAGTGTGAGTGGGGTTGGGTTGGAGTGAGTGGGTTGGAGTGTGGGTGGGGTTGGGGGTGAAGTGTGGGTGGGGTTGGGGGTGGAGTGTGGGTGGGGATGGGGGTGGAGTGTGAGTGGGGTGGGTTGGAGTGTGAGTGGGGTGGGTTGGAGTGTGGGTGGGGTTGAGGTTGGAGTGTGAGTGGGTTGGAGTGTGGGTGGGGTTGGGGATGGAGTGTGGGTGGGGTTGGGGATGGAGTGTGGGTGGGGATGGGGTTGGAGTGTGAGTGGGGATGGGGTTGGAGTGTGAGTGGGGTGGGTTGGAGTGTGAGTGGGGTGGGTTGGAGTGTGGGTGGGGTGGGTTGGAGTGTGAGTGGGGTGGGTTGGAGTGTGGGGTGGGTTGGAGTGTGGGTGGGGTTGAGGTTGGAGTGTGAGTGGGTTGGAGTGTGGGTGGGGTTGGGTTGGAGTGTGAGTGGGTTGGAGTGTGGGTGGGGTTGAGGTTGGAGTGTGGGGTTGGGTTGGAGTGTGAGGTTGGGTTGGAGTGTGAGTGGGGTTGAGGTTGGAGTGTGGGGTTGGGTTGGAGTGTGGGTGGGGTTGAGGTTGGAGTGTGGGTGGGGATGAGGGTGGAGTGTGGGTGGGGATGAGGGTGGAGTGTGGGTGGGGATGAGGGTGGAGTGTGGGTGGGGATGAGGGTGGAGTGTGGGTGGGGATGGGGGTGGAGTGTGGGTGGGGTTGAGGTTGGAGTGTGGGTGGGGATGAGGGTGGAGTGTAGGTGGGGATGAGGGTGGAGTGTGGGTGGGGATGAGGGTGGAGTGTGGGTGGGGATGGGGTGGAGTGTGGGTGGGGTTGGGTTGGAGTGTGGGTGGGGTTGGATGGTTCATTTCATAACTTCATAAACGCATTTCAATTCATAACTTCTTTGAAATGCGTTTTTCTGGATATTTTTGTTGTTATTCCGTCTCCCACTGGTAAAATAAACCGACCAATAAAATTATAGACTGATCATTTCTATGTCAGTGGGCAAACCTACAAAATCAGCCGGGGGGTCACTTACTTTTTTCTCTCATTGTAGATATTTAGCCTTGCGGTCAGCAGTGTCCTTCACAGAATTGGACCCAGGTGAGAACATCTGACTGAAGCTGTCATCATCTCAAGATGACTTCAATCAGAAGCTTCTCACACAGTTGCCCCGCTTCATCGCAGAGCTCAGTCATACAAACAGGCAAAGAAACGCTCCATCTCCAGCCAGGAATACATCTCAGACCTAAACCCTCCATCTCCTGTGATCCCGGCTCCATCTCCTGTGATCCCGGCCAGGCATAGATCTCAGACCTAAACCCTCCATCTCCTGTGATCCCGGCTCCATCTCCTGTGACCCCGGCCAGGCATAGATCTCAGACCTAAACCCTCCATCTCCTGTGATCCCGGCTCCATCTCCTGTGACCCCGGCCAGGCATAGATCTCAGACCTAAACCCTCCATCTCCTGTGATCCCGGCCAGGAATACCTCTCAGACCTAAACCCTCCATCTACTGTGATCTCGGCTCCATCTCCTGTGATCCCGGCCAGGCATAGATCTCAGACCTAAACCCTCCATCTCCTGTGACCCCGGCCAGGCATAGATCTCAGACCTAAACCCCCCATCTCCTGTGATCCCGGCCAGGAATACCTCTCAGACCTAAACCCTCCATCTACTGTGATCTCGGCTCCATCTCCTGTGATCCCGGCCAGGAATACCTCTCAGACCTAAACCCTCCATCTCCTGTAATCCCGGCTCCATCTCCTGTGATCCCGGCTCCATCTCCTGTGATCCCGGCTCCATCTCCTGTGATCCCGGCCAGGAATACCTCTCAGACCTAAACCCTCCATCTCCTGTGATCCCGGCTCCATCTCCTGTGATCCCGGCCAGGAATAAATCTCAGACCTAAACCCTCCATCTCCTGTGATCCCGGCTCCATCTCCTGTGATCCCGGCCAGGCATAGATCTCAGACCTAAACCCTCCATCTCCTGTGATCCCGGCTCCATCTCCTGTGATCCCGGCCAGGCATAGATCTCAGACCTAAACCCTCCATCTCCTGTGATCCCAGCTCCATCTCCTGTGATCCTGGCTCCATCTCCTGTGATCCCGGCCAGGAATACCTCTCAGACCTAAACCCTCCATCTCCTGTGATCCCGGCTCCATCTCCTGTGATCCCGGCCAGGAATAAATCTCAGACCTAAACCCTCCATCTCCTGTGATCCCGGCTCCATCTCCTGTGATCCCGGCTCCATCTCCTGTGATCCCGGCCAGGCATACATCTCATGTACCTTTGCAGCAGAGTTGGAGACTCCATGTGTGACATTCCTGATTAGGCCGCCAACATTTCCATACTTTATAAGACCGGATACTCCTTCAGACACATCATTCAGCAGGCCCATTGGATTGCCAAGGAAGTCAACAGAGCCCAGAATTTTTGCTGCTTGGCTGAGCAACTCCTGTGAGACAATATAGAGAAGAGTTAGTGGCAGATCTGTGACTCAGCAGCGCCATCCAATGCTGACATTCATGTACAACACTTATGGAAAACCTATGACTGCTGAAAGCCATACAGAAGGCAACTTAAATAGTTAGTTTGGTTGAAAAAGACACAAGTGCATCAAATTCAACCAAAAAAAGAGAACAAAAAACCTACAATCCCATATACACATTCCTACTCTCACAGCTGATCCAGAGAAAGGCTAAAACAAATAAAAAAATAAAAATAAATGTACCAATTTGAAACGGAGAGCACTAGATGTCCTTGTTATCCTTTCATGTGGACTCTTTATACCGATCTGCTGAGGTGCTGAGGTATCCATGATTGTCAGACCGGGACAGGAGGAGTTCACCAGAGTCTATGGTACTAAGCGCAACGGCCCGTGTGGTCAGTGCATGGAGGTGAGAGGCTGGCATTAACTGTGGTGGTGGAATCACGCATGTTTGGTGATTTGTTCTACTTCTCTACACGGGTCACCTTTACCTCATTCTTGGCTTTGGATATCATGAACATTCTCGGATCTATTGAATAATATGGACATTACTCCTGTTTATTGGTTTTAACATTTTAGCGCTGCACCATTTCTTATATTTTTTAAAACACAGCACACAGGCTACAAGAAAATGGCGGCACCAGGAGGCTCCCAGAGATCCCTAGGCCTCAAGGACAGACCTAGGCAGGACGGGGGGCCTACCAGGTACAGACCCCCCCCTCCCGCACAGCCGATCATCTGTTCGCTGGTGGCGCAACCCCCCCCCCCCGCCCTGATCGCCAGCATAGTGCCCTGCCCCCACCCCAGGAGGTGGACCAGACCACCCACACAGCCCCAGCATAAGTGGGGTGGTAGGATGGGGGAGGCAGATGAAGGGGGGTGCCTGACAGGAAGGAGGGGAGTCCGGGGGTCCGACCGTCCAATGGAGGGGCCCATGTCCACCCCAAAACCCTCCAGGGGGAGAGGGGGGGAAAGCTACTCACCATACCAGGTACCAGGCGGGCACCGCTCCAGACAGAACCCCTCTCCATCGAAAAAGGGGGCTGTCAGCCAGGAGGAACGCTGCGACTCGGGCCGAGACCCGGTCGTATGCAACCTCGTGAGGCATTTTAACTTGCAAGAAACCAAAAAGAAACAAATCACCGCTCTGAAAGCAGCCAGCAGAGCCGGATGGATCCCGAGCAACTATTGCAGTCCTGCAGGGATGGGTGCTCACCAAGGTCCGCAACCTGAGAAGTCCATGTAAGTAGAAAAGAAAGTGGCACTTCCAGACCCAGGAACTTGGAAACTTGAGTTTTATTCTTCAAATCAAAAGGTACAACATCAGACAGGAGCAGACGCGTTTCATTCATTGCCAATAAGCACAAGGTGTGAAACGCGTCTGCTGTCCAGTCTGTCTTGTGTTCCTGTCTGATGTTGTACCTTTGATTTGAAGAATAAAACTCAAGTTTCCAAGTTCCTGGGTCTGGAAGTGCCACTTTCTTTTCTATTTTAACTTGCAAGTCAGCCCCCGTCGGGTGGGGCTATGTCGGGGCCGACCTAGCGCGGAGCTGAGATTTGCGCGCGCTCGCTGGCCAGACTGGGGTGACCACTGGATCTAAATTATCCAGCCCATCGCCCAGACCGGCAGTTGATTGTAGATCTCACAGGAAAAAAACCAGGAGAAAAAAAATCTAAATCTAAAAGGAAAAAATTGCCAGGAGCAGAGATCTCAGCAAGGAACGAGGTCCTTACTCCTGACTAGGCAGAAAAAACTGAGTACCTATAGCAGAGAGGGGGAGTATACCTCCTGGGACCGCCCATAGGCGTAGCCAGACTTTATTTCCTGCCTAGTGTCTTACTCCTGTAGGGGGCAGTATAACCCAATGGTTATGAAGATCAGGAGCTGTGTCCGTCAATGAATGAAAGAGAAATTATTTTCTATAGAATAGATTCATAAACAGTTGAGTTCTATCTATGATCCTTTATTTATTTGCACCAACATACAAGTTTTCAGGAGGAGCTTTCAGGGTGTACCCCCCCCTTCTTCAAGGTCCAAGCCGTAATATTACACAAAGTTTTAGTACATTAATACTGCTTGGACCTTGAAGAAGGGGGAACACCCTGAAAGCTCCTCCTGAAAACTTGTATGTTGGTATAAGTATCACGGACAGAACTCAATTGTTTATGAATATAGATGATAAACCCTCATCCAAGCTCCTGAGAAAGCAGAACTTGATTTCCGAAACGCGTAGAGTGTGGGAACGGTTTCACTGTTAGCTGAACTATTATGGTTTATAATGTAGTTGATTTTATTTAGATCTATTCAATATTTGTAGCTATGGGGTGACCTATCCCTGGGACGGGTTCCATACAATATCTGATGTATATGAATCTGCTTCTTCATGTTTATTTTAGATTGTTTTATTATGTTTCTATCAAAATAATTTTGTATATTTTATTCTGGAGATTTGGACACCCCACCCCCCCCCAAGATAGGCTGGTGGTGTCCTAGATGCAAGGTGCTGCCTGCCCACCCCAATTATAGTTTGATGGTATCCTGCCTGAACCCCCATCCCCCCTCCATTATAGACTAGTGGTGTCCTAGATGCTGTCTGCCCCCCACAGTTATAGTTTGGTGGTATCCTAGATGCTGCCTGCCTACCCCCCCCCCCATATTATAGGTTGGTGATCTCCTAGATCCTAGGTGCTGCCTAACCCCCCCCCCCCCCCCCTCATTATAGTCTGGTAGTGTCCTAGATGCTCAGTCCTAGGTGCTTGGAGGCCAATAGGGGAGCATGGCGGGTGGGTGACATACTGTCCTCATAGACTATATGCACAGAGCTGTATTCTGAGAGAAGGGAATGCCCTGCAGGGTGAAGAGCTCAGGACAGGTCAGGTCAGGACAGGACAGGTCAGGTCAGGTTAGGACAGGTCAGGACAGGACAGGACAGGTCAGGTTAGGACAGGTCAGGACAGGACAGGACAGGACAGGTCAGGTCAGGTTAGGACAGGTCAGGTCAGGTCAGGTCATAAGAAATATAAATGTAAAAGAAAAAACAAAACAAAAACAACCAACCTCTTGGAAATGTTTGAGGATGTCGTTGACAATAAATTCTCGGGATTCGTAGGGATGAACTCTCGTGAATGGATCCAAATCAATCACAGCATCTTCAAACTTTATCAGAGGAAAGCCCAGAGTGCTCTTCAAAGCCTAGAGGAGGATAAACCACTCATTACAGAATATCAGAACCCCTAGAGGACAAACCACTCATTACAGAATATCCGAACCCCTAGAGGAGGACAAACCTCTCATTACAGAATATCCGAACCCCTAGAGGACAAACCACTCATTACAGAATATTCGAACCCCTAGAGGAGGACAAACCCCTCATTACAGAATATCCGAACCCCTAGAGGACAAACCACTCATTACAGAATATCCGAACCCCTAGAGGACAAACCTCTCATTACAGAATATCAGAACCCCTAGAGGACAAACCACTCATTACAGAATATCCGAACCCCTAGAGGAGGACAAACCTCTCATTACAGAATATCCGAACCCCTAGAGGACAAACCACTCATTACAGAATATTCGAACCCCTAGAGGAGGACAAACCCCTCATTACAGAATATCCGAACCCCTAGAGGACAAACCACTCATTACAGAATATCCGAACCCCTAGAGGACAAACCACTCATTACAGAATATCCGAGCCCCTAGAGGAGGACAAACCACTCATTACAGAATATCCGAACCCCTAGAGGACAAACCTCTCATTACAGAATATCCGAACCCCTAGAGGAGGACAAACCCCTCATTACAGAATATCCGAACCCCTAGAGATGGACAAACCCCTCATTACAGAATATCCGAACCCCTAGAGGACAAACCTCTCATTACAGAATACCCGAACCCCTAGAGGACAAACCTCTCATTGCAGAATATCCGAACCCCTAGAGGACAAACCTCTCATTGCAGAATATCCGAACCCCTAGAGGAGGACAAACCACTCATTACAGAATATCCGAACCCCTAGAGGACAAACCCCTCATTACAGAATATCTGAACCCCTAGAGGAGGACAAACCTCTCATTACAGAATATACGAACCCCTAGAGGACAAACCCCTCATTACAGAATATCCGAACCCCTAGAGGAGGACAAACCCCTCATTACAGAATATTCGAACCCCTAGAGGAGGACAAACCACTCATTACAGAATATCCGAACCCCTAGAGGACAAACCCCTCATTACAGAATATCCGAACCCCTAGAGGAGGACAAATCACTCATTACAGAATATCCGAACCCCTAGAGGAGGACAAACCACTCATTACAGAATATCCGAACCCCTAGAGGACAAACCTCTCATTACAGAATATCCGAACCCCTAGAGGAGGACAAACCCCTCATTACAGAATATCCGAACCCCTAGAGATGGACAAACCCCTCATTACAGAATATCCGAACCCCTAGAGGACAAACCTCTCATTACAGAATATCCGAACCCCTAGAGGACAAACCTCTCATTGCAGAATATCCGAACCCCTAGAGGACAAACCTCTCATTGCAGAATATCCGAACCCCTAGAGGAGGACAAACCCCTCATTACAGAATATCCGAACCCCTAGAGATGGACAAACCACTCATTACAGAATATCCGAACCCCTAGAGGACAAACCTCTCATTACAGAATATCCGAACCCCTAGAGGAGGACAAACCCCTCATTACAGAATATCCGAACCCCTAGAGATGGACAAACCACTCATTACAGAATATCCGAACCCCTAGAGGACAAACCTCTCATTACAGAATATCCGAACCCCTAGAGATGGACAAACCACTCATTACAGAATATCCGAACCCCTAGAGGACAAACCTCTCATTACAGAATATCCGAACCCCTAGAGGACAAACCTCTCATTGCAGAATATCCGAACCCCTAGAGGACAAACCACTCATTACAGAATATCCGAACCCCTAGAGGACAAACCTCTCATTACAGAATATCCAAACCCCTAGAGGACAAACCTCTCATTACAGAATATCCGAACCCCTAGAGATGGACAAACCACTCATTACAGAATATCCGAACCCCTAGAGGACAAACATCTCATTACAGAATATCCGAACCCCTAGAGGACAAACCTCTCATTGCAGAATATCCGAACCCCTAGAGGAGGACAAACCCCTCATTACAGAATATCCGAACCCCTAGAGGACAAACCTCTCATTACAGAATATCCAAACCCCTAGAGGAGGACAAACCCCTCATTACAGAATATCCGAACCCCAAGAGGACAAACCACTCATTACAGAATATCCGAACCCCTAGAGGACAGACCACTCATTACAGAATATCCGAACCCCTAGAGGAGGACAAACCCCTCATTACAGAATATCCGAACCCCTAGAGGACAAACCCCTCATTACAGAATATCCGAACCCCAAGAGGACAAACCACTCATTACAGAATATCCGAACCCCTAGAGGACAGACCACTCATTACAGAATATCCGAACCCCTAGAGGAGGACAAACCCCTCATTACAGAATATCCGAACCCCTAGAGGACAGACCACTCATTACAGAATATCCGAACCCCTAGAGGAGGACAAACCCCTCATTACAGAATATCCGAACCCCTAGAGGACAAACCCCTCATTACAGAATATCCGAACCCCTAGAGGACAAACCTCTCATTGCAGAATATCCGAACCCCTAGAGGAGGACAAACCACTCATTACAGAATATCTGAACCCCTAGAGGAGGACAAACCTCTCATTACAGAATATACGAACCCCTAGAGGACAAACCCCTCATTACAGAATATCCGAACCCCTAGAGGAGGAGAAACCTCTCATTACAGAATATCCGAACCCCTAGAGGAGGACAAACCCCTCATTACAGAATATCCGAACCCCTAGAGGAGGACAAACCTCTCATTACAGAATATCCGAACCCCTAGAGGACAAACCCCTCATTACAGAATATCCGAACCCCTAGAGGAGGAGAAACCTCTCATTACAGAATATCCGAACCCCTAGAGGAGGACAAACCTCTCATTACAGAATATCCGAACCCCTAGAGGACAAACCACTCATTACAGAATATCCGAACCCCTAGAGGAGGAGAAACCCCTCATTACAGAATATCCAAACCCCTAGAGGACAAACCCCTCATTACAGAATATCCGAACCCCTAGAGGAGGAGAAACCTCTCATTACAGAATATCCGAACCCCTAGAGGAGGACAAACCCCTCATTACAGAATATCCGAACCCCTAGAGGACAAACCCCTCATTACAGAATATCCGAACCCCTAGAGGAGGACAAATCACTCATTACAGAATATCCGAACCCCTAGAGGAGGACAAACCTCTCATTACAGAATATCCGAACCCCTAGAGGACAAACCTCTCATTACAGAATATCCGAACCCCTAGAGGAGGACAAACCCCTCATTACAGAATATCCGAACCCCTAGAGATGGACAAACCCCTCATTACAGAATATCCGAACCCCTAGAGGACAAACCTCTCATTACAGAATATCCGAACCCCTAGAGGACAAACCTCTCATTGCAGAATATCCGAACCCCTAGAGGACAAACCTCTCATTACAGAATATCCGAACCCCTAGAGGAGGACAAACCCCTCATTACAGAATATCCGAACCCCTAGAGGACAAACCACTCATTACAGAATATCCGAACCCCTAGAGGACAAACCTCTCATTGCAGAATATCCGAACCCCTAGAGGACAAACCACTCATTACAGAATATCCGAACCCCTAGAGGACAAACCTCTCATTGCAGAATATCCGAACCCCTAGAGGAGGACAAACCCCTCATTACAGAATATCCGAACCCCTAGAGATGGACAAACCACTCATTACAGAATATCCGAACCCCTAGAGGACAAACCTCTCATTACAGAATATCCGAACCCCTAGAGATGGACAAACCACTCATTACAGAATATCCGAACCCCTAGAGGACAAACCTCTCATTACAGAATATCCGAACCCCTAGAGGACAAACCTCTCATTGCAGAATATCCGAACCCCTAGAGGACAAACCACTCATTACAGAATATCCGAACCCCTAGAGGACAAACCTCTCATTACAGAATATCCAAACCCCTAGAGGACAAACCTCTCATTACAGAATATCCGAACCCCTAGAGATGGACAAACCACTCATTACAGAATATCCGAACCCCTAGAGGACAAACCTCTCATTACAGAATATCCGAACCCCTAGAGGACAAACCTCTCATTGCAGAATATCCGAACCCCTAGAGGACAAACCACTCATTACAGAATATCCGAACCCCTAGAGGACAAACCTCTCATTGCAGAATATCCGAACCCCTAGAGGAGGACAAACCCCTCATTACAGAATATCCGAACCCCTAGAGGACAAACCTCTCATTACAGAATATCCAAACCCCTAGAGGAGGACAAACCCCTCATTACAGAATATCCGAACCCCAAGAGGACAAACCACTCATTACAGAATATCCGAACCCCTAGAGGACAGACCACTCATTACAGAATATCCGAACCCCTAGAGGAGGACAAACCCCTCATTACAGAATATCCGAACCCCTAGAGGACAAATCCCTCATTACAGAATATCCGAACCCCTAGAGGACAAACCACTCATTACAGAATATCCGAACCCCTAGAGGACAAACCCCTCATTACAGAATATCCGAACCCCTAGAGGACAAACCTCTCATTGCAGAATATCCGAACCCCTAGAGGAGGACAAACCACTCATTACAGAATATCCGAACCCCTAGAGGACAAACCTCTCATTACAGAATATCTGAACCCCTAGAGGAGGACAAACCTCTCATTACAGAATATCCGAACCCCTAGAGGAGGAGAAACCTCTCATTACAGAATATCCGAACCCCTAGAGGAGGACAAACCTCTCATTACAGAATATCCGAACCCCTAGAGGAGGACAAACCCCTCATTACAGAATATCCGAACCCCTAGAGGACAAACCACTCATTACAGAATATCCGAACCCCTAGAGGAGGAGAAACCCCTCATTACAGAATATCCAAACCCCCTAGAGGACAAACCCCTCATTACAGAATATCCGAACCCCTAGAGGAGGAGAAACCTCTCATTACAGAATATCCAAACCCCTAGAGGAGGACAAACCTCTCATTACAGAATATCCAAACCCCTAGAGGACAAACCACTCATTACAGAATATCCGAACCCCTAGAGGACAAACCTCTCATTACAGAATATCCGAACCCCTAGAGGACAAACCCCTCATTACAGAATATCCGAACCCCTAGAGGACAAACCCCTCATTACAGAATATCCGAACCCCTAGAGGACAAACCCCTCATTACAGAATATCCAAACCCCTAGAGGACAAACCCCTCATTACAGAATATCCGAACCCCTAGAGGACAAACCACTCATTACAGAATATCCGAACCCCTAGAGGAGGACAAACCCCTCATTACAGAATATCCGAACCCCTAGAGGAGGACAAACCCCTCATTACAGAATATCCAAACCCCTAGAGGACAAACCACTCATTACAGAATATTCGAACCCCTAGAGGAGGACAAACCTCTCATTACAGAATATCCGAACCCCTAGAGGAGGACAAACCCCTCATTACAGAATATCCGAACCCCTAGAGGACAAACCCCTCATTACAGAATATCCGAACCCCTAGAGGAGGACAAACCCCTCATTACAGAATATCCGAACCCCTAGAGGACAAACCCCTCATTACAGAATATCCGAACCCCTAGAGGAGGACAAATCCCTCATTACAGAATATCCGAACCCCTAGAGGACAAACCCCTCATTACAGAATATCCAAACCCCTAGAGGACAAACCACTCATTACAGAATATCCGAACCCCTAGAGGACAAACCTCTCATTACAGAATATCCGAACCCCTAGAGGACAAACCCCTCATTACAGAATATCCGAACCCCTAGAGGAGGACAAACCTCTCATTACAGAATATCCGAACCCCTAGAGGACAAACCTCTCATTACAGAATATCCGAACCCCTAGAGGAGGACAAACCTCTCATTACAGAATATCCGAACCCCTAGAGGAGGACAAACCTCTCATTACAGAATATCCGAACCCCTAGAGGACAAACCCCTCATTACAGAATATCCGAACCCCTAGAGGACAAACCCCTCATTACAGAATATCTGAACCCCTAGAGGACAAACCCCTCATTACAGAATATCCGAACCCCTAGAGGACAAACCCCTCATTACAGAATATCTGAACCCCTAGAGGACAAACCCCTCATTACAGAATATCCGAACCCCTAGAGGAGGACAAACCTCTCATTACAGAATATCCGAACCCCTAGAGGACAAACCTCTCATTACAGAATATCCGAACCCCTAGAGGAGGACAAACCACTCATTACAGAATATCCGAACCCCTAGAGGAGGACAAACCCCTCATTACAGAATATCCGAACCCCTAGAGGACAAACCTCTCATTACAGAATATCCGAACCCCTAGAGGACAAACCTCTCATTACAGAATATCCGAACCCCTAGAGGAGGACAAACCACTCATTACAGAATATCCGAACCCCTAGAGGAGGACAAACCTCTCATTATAGAATATCCGAACCCCTAGAGGACAAACCACTCATTACAGAATATCCGAACCCCTAGAGGAGGACAAACCTCTCATTATAGAATATCCGAACCCCTAGAGGACAAACCACTCATTACAGAATATCTGAACCCCTAGAGGAGGACAAACCACTCATTACAGAATATCCGAACCCCTAGAGGACAAACCCCTCATTACAGAATATCCGAACCCCTAGAGGACAAACCCCTCATTACAGAATATCCGAACCCCTAGAGGACAAACCCCTCATTACAGAATATCCGAACCCCTAGAGGAGGACAAACCCCTCATTACAGAATATCCGAACCCCTAGAGGACAAACCCCTCATTACAGAATATCCGAACCCCTAGAGGAGGACAAACCTCTCATTACAGAATATCCGAACCCCTAGAGGACAAACCTCTCATTACAGAATATCCGAACCCCTAGAGGACAAACCCCTCATTACAGAATATCCGAACCCCTAGAGGACAAACCCCTCATTACAGAATATCTGAACCCCTAGAGGACAAACCCCTCATTACAGAATATCCGAACCCCTAGAGGACAAACCACTCATTACAGAATATCCGAACCCCTAGAGGAGGACAAACCCCTCATTACAGAATATCTGAACCCCTAGAGGACAAACCACTCATTACAGAATATCCGAACCCCTAGAGGAGAAACCCCTCATTACAGAATATCCGAACCCCAATTCCAGAAAAGGAAGGTCAATCAGTGAATGGTAATGGACAGGTCCACTTTAGAATATTTCCCTAATTGGCCTCTCTACTCTGATCTTTCCCATCCCCCCTCCACCCAGATGCCTCTTTACCTTTTCCTGACTGCGGCTGCCGCCTCCTATGCAGTGCACACCTGTGCAGCACCTTCCAATAGACATGAATGGGAGGGGCTTAAACCACTGCAATAATGAGCCTCCATTCACGATTATAGGAAGGTGATGGAAGGCCGCAACAGGGAGGCAGACTGAGAATGCAGACACGGGTAAGTGGACGATTGTGTAGAGCAGGAGGAAGGAGAGGGGGGGCGAGAGGGAGGAAGGAGAGGGGGGGCGAGAGGGAGGAAGAAGAGGGGGGGCGAGAGGGAGGAAGAAGAGGGGGGGCGAGAGGGAGGAAGAAGAGGGGGGGCGAGAGGGAGGAAGAAGAGGGGGGGGGGCGAGAGGGAGGAAGGAGAGAGAGGGGGAGGGAGAGGGAGGAAGGAGAGAGAGGGGGAGGGAGAGGGAGGAAGGAGAGAGAGGGGGAGGGAGAGGGAGGAAGGAGAGAGAGGGGGAGGGAGAGGGAGGAAGGAGAGAGAGAGGGGGGAGGGAGGAAGGAGAGAGAGAGGGGGGAGGGAGAAAGGAGAGGGGGAGGAGAGGGGGGGGGTGAGAGGGAGAAAGGAGAGAGGGGGGTGAGGGAGGAAGGAGAGAGGGGGGTGGGTGAGAGGGAGGAAGAGGGGGGTGAGAGGGAGGAAAGAGGAGTGGGGCGAGAGGGAGGAAGGAGGAGGAGGGGGGGTGAGAAGGAGGAGGGGGGGTGAGAGGGAGGAAGGAGAGGGGGGGGTGAGAGCGAGGAAGGAGAGGGGGGGGTGAGAGCGAGGAAGGAGAGGGGGGGTGAGAGGGAGGAAGGAGAGGGGGGGTGTGAGGGAGGAAGGAGAGGGGGGGGTGTGAGGGAGGAAGGAGAGGGGGGGTGTGAGGGAGGAAGGAGAGGGGGGGGTGTGAGGGAGGAAGGAGAGGGGGGGGTGTGAGGGAGGAAGGAGAGGGGGGGTGTGAGGGAGGAAGGAGAGAGGGGGTGAGAGGGAGAAAGGAGAGGGGGGGTGAGAGGGAGAAAGGAGAGGGGGGGTGAGAGGGAGAAAGGAGAGGGGGAGGTTGAGAGGGAGAAAGGAGAGGGGGGTGAGAGGGAAGAAGGAGGAGGGGGGGTGAGAGGGAAGAAGGAGGAGGGGGGTGAGAGGGAGGAAGGAGGAGGGGGTGAGAGGAAGAAAGGAGGAGAGGGGTGAGAGGGAGGAAGGAGGAAGGAGGAGGGGGATGGGAAAGAGGAAGGAGGAGGGGGGTGAGAAAGAGGAAGGAGGAGGGGGGTGAGAGGAAGGAGGAGGAGGGGGTGAGAGGGAGGAAGGAGAGGGGGGTGAGAGGAAGGAAGGAGAGGGGGGGTGAGAGGAAGGAAGGAAGGAGAGGGGGGGGTGAGAGGGAGGAAGGAGGAGGGGGTGAGAGGAAGGAAGGAGAGGGGGGTGAGAGGGAGGAAGGAGAGGGGGGGGGAGAGGGAGGAAGGAGAGGGGGGTGAGAGGGAGGAAGGAGAGGAGGGGTGAGAGGGAGGAAGGAGGAGGGGGGTGAGAGGGAGGAAGGAGGAGGGGGGTGAGAGGGAGGAAGGAGGAGGGGGGTGAGAGGGAGGAAGGAGGAGGGGGTGAGAGGAAGGAAGGAGAGGGGGGTGAGAGGGAGGAAGGAGAGGGGGGGTGAGCGGGAGGAAGGAGAGGGGGGGGTGAGAGGGAGGAAGGAGAGGGGGGGTGAGAGGGAGGAAGGAGAGGGGGGGTGAGAGGGAGGAAGGAGAGGAGGGGTGAGAGGGAGGAAGGAGAGGAGGGGTGAGAGGGAGGAAGGAGAGGAGGGGTGAGAGGGAGGAAGGAGAGGAGGGGTGAGAGGGAGGAAGGAGAGGGGGGGGGTGAGAGGGAGGAAGGAGAGGAGGGGTGAGAGGGAGAGGGAGTGAGAGGGAGAGGGAGGAAGGAGAGGGGGTGAGCGGGAGGAAGGGGGGGGGTCATATTTCACACAGCTACTCAGATGGTGGATGGGTCTACTTTCTGTGTCTAGCTGAAGTCTTCGCTTGGTCCCATCCCCTCTATACCGGTCACAAGATCACACAGCATTTAGACCTCAAACCTGGGAGCTTGTATGCAAATACTGACTTCCTAGTTAAATTTTCCACTTGGTCCCACCCCTTTCACCTTCTTACTGGTCAATCTAAGGGACAATAAGGGAGACTAACTTGAAGGTCACCTAAGGTTAGGGGCCCTGGGTTGGTTTAGAACAGTGGTCTCCAAACTGTGGCCCCTTTTGTTTTGCTTTATCTGGTTCTTGAGACATTATTCCTCCCACTGACACCAATGATGGGGCACTATTCCTCCCACTGACACCAATGATGGGGCACTATTCCTCCCACTGACACCAATGATGGGGCACTATTCCTCCTCCTGACACCAATGATGGGGCACTATTCCTCCTCCTGACACCAATGATGAGACACTATTCCTCCCACTGACACCAATGATGGGGCAATATTCCTCACACTGACACCAATGATGGGGCACTATTCCTCACACTGACACCAATGATGGGGCACTATTCCTCCTCCTGACACCAATGATGGGGCACTATTCCTCCTCCTGACACCAATGATGGGGCACTATTCCTCCCACTGACACCAATGATGGGGCACTATTCCTTCCACTAACACCAATGATGGGACACTATTCCTCCCACTGAGACCAATGATGGGGCACTATTCCTCCTCCTGACACCAATGATGGGGCACTATTCCTCCCACTGAGACCAATGATGGGGCACTATTCCTCCCACTGACACCAATGATGGGGCACTATTCCTCCCACTGACACCAATCATGGGACACTATTCCTCCCACTGACACCAATGATGGGGCACTATTCCTCCCACTGACACCAATGATGGGACACTATTCCTCCCACTGACACCAATGATGGGACACTATTCCTCCCACTGACACCAATGATGGGGCACTATTCCTCCCACTGACACCAATGATGGGGCACTATTCCTCCCACTGACACCAATGATGGGGCACTATTCCTCCTCCTGACACCAATGATGGGGCACTATTCCTCCTCCTGACACCAATGATGAGACACTATTCCTCCCACTGACACCAATGATGGGGCAATATTCCTCACACTGACACCAATGATGGGGCACTATTCCTCACACTGACACCAATGATGGGGCACTATTCCTCCTCCTGACACCAATGATGGGGCACTATTCCTCCTCCTGACACCAATGATGGGGCACTATTCCTCCCACTGACACCAATGATGGGGCACTATTCCTTCCACTAACACCAATGATGGGACACTATTCCTCCCACTGAGACCAATGATGGGGCACTATTCCTCCCACTGACATCAATGATGGGGCACTATTCCTCCCACTGAGACCAATGATGGGGCACTATTCCTCCACTGACACCAATGATGGGGCACTATTCCTCCCACTGAGACCAATGATGGGGCACTATTCCTCCCACTGACACCAATCATGGGACACTATTCCTCCCACTGACATCAATGATGGGGCACTATTCCTCCCACTGAGACCAATGATGGGGCACTATTCCTCCCACTGACACCAATCATGGGACACTATTCCTCCCACTGACACCAATGATGGGGCACTATTCCTCCCACTGACACCAATGATGGGACACTATTCCTCCCACTGACACCAATGATGGGGCACTATTCCTCCCACTGACACCAATGATGGGGCACTATTCCCCCCACTAACACCAATGATGGGGCACTATTCCTCCCACTGACACCAATGATGGGGCACTATTCCCCCCACTGACACCAATGATGGGGCACTATTCCTCCCACTGACACCAATGATGGGGCACTATTCCTCCCACTGACACCAATGATGGGACACTATTCCTCCCACTGACACCAATGATGGGACACTATTCCTCCCACTGACACCAATGATGGGGCACTATTCCTCCCACTGACACCAATGATGGGGCACTATTCCTCCCACTGACACCAATGATGGGGCACTATATCTCCCCATAATACAAAAGTTGGGGCATTGTTTACTCTCACTGGGCACAGTCCAGGCCCCCTAAAGTCTGAAGTTTATCTTAGTTTTGGGACCCCTGGTCTAGGCACAATGTTGAGGTACATAGAGGTCCCCAGTGGCAGATTACACCATGGGGTTGGTAAGGAATGAATCTCTTTCTTCAGCTCTTATTCTGTAGGAATGCCCAGCTGGATGATTCCCTGCAGAAGCAGCGTGGTGGGTGAGCCGGTGCCACTTCTAGACAGGGACTGGGAGATTAATGGAGCATGAAAGAATGAAAGTTAATGAGGTGTCAGAAGCCCATTCTGGGTCAGCGCAGATCAGAGAAGTGACGGGTGAGGAGACGTCCGGAGAATGATTGGGGACATCAGTTCAATAAGATACAATGAGATTGGAAGGTGACAGAATGATTGGGAAGGGGAAAGTCTTGGCGGTCTCCTGGCGTCCGGCCATAAATCAGACATGGAATAGATATGAAGCGGAAGATACAATGAGAGGAGGGAATCCGTCCAATGCCGAGACCTCACATATGGTGTGCACACTGGCATGCTGGTCAATGCCCGCTGTGTATACCGGAGGTCAGGGATCTGTGCAGGAGACAGTTGGGTTACTCATTGTCTCTGTGTTTATGGGATGCCCATTGGTTCAAAGTTTATGGGATGCTCACTGGCTCCATGTTTATGGGATGCTCGCTGGCTCCATGTTTATAGGATGCCCCTTGGCTCCGTGTTATGGGATGCCCCTTGGCTCCGTGTTATGGGATGCCCCTTGGCTCCGTGTTATGGGATGCCCCTTGGCTCCGTGTTATGTGATGCCCCTTGGCTCCGTGTTTATGGGATACCAGTTGGCTCCATGTTTATGGGACGCCCCTTGGCTCTATGTTATGGGACACCCCTTGGCTCCGTGTTTATGGGATGCCAGTTGGCTCCATGTTTATGGGACGCCCCTTGGCTCTATGTTATGGGACACCACTTGGCTCCGTGTTTATGGGATGCCAGTTGGCTCTGTGTTTATGGGATGCCAGTTGGCTCCATGTTTATGGGAGGTCAGTTGGCTCCATGTTTATGGGAGGTCAGTGGGCTCCATGTTTATGGGAGGTCAGTGGGCTCCATGTTTATGGGAGGTCAGTTGGCTCCATGTTTATGGGATGCCAGTTGGCTCCATGTTTATGGGATGCCAGTTGGCTCCATGTTTATGGGATGCCAGTTGGCTCCATGTTTATGGGAGGTCAGTTGGCTCCATGTTTATGGGAGGTCAGTTGGCTCCATGTTTATGGGAGGTCAGTGGGCTCCATGTTTATGGGAGGTCAGTGGGCTCCATGTTTATGGGAGGTCAGTTGGCTCCATGTTTATGGGAGGTCAGTTGGCTCCGTGTTTATGGGAGGTCAGTTGGCTCCATGTTTATGGGAGGTCAGTGGGCTCCATGTTTATGGGAGGTCAGTGGGCTCCATGTTTATGGGATGCTCGTTGGCTCCATGTTTATGGGAGGTCAGTTGGCTCCATGTTTATGGGAGGTCAGTTGGCTCCGTGTTTATGGGAGGTCAGTGGGCTCCATGTTTATGGGATGCCAGTTGGCTCCATGTTTATGGGAGGTCAGTTGGCTCCATGTTTATGGGATGCCAGTTGGCTCCGTGTTTATGGGATGCCCCTTGGCTCCGTGTTATGGGATGCCCCTTGGCTCCGTGTTATGGGATGCCCCTTGGCTCCATGTTTATGGGACACCCCTTGGCTCTATGTTATGGGACACCCCTTGGCTCCGTGTTTATGGGATGCCAGTTGGCTCCATGTTTATGGGACGCCCCTTGGCTCTATGTTATGGGACACCACTTGGCTCCGTGTTTATGGGAGGTCAGTTGGCTCTGTGTTTATGGGATGCCAGTTGGCTCCATGTTTATGGGAGGTCAGTTGGCTCCATGTTTATGGGAGGTCAGTGGGCTCCATGTTTATGGGAGGTCAGTGGGCTCCATGTTTATGGGAGGTCAGTTGGCTCCATGTTTATGGGATGCCAGTTGGCTCCATGTTTATGGGATGCCAGTTGGCTCCATGTTTATGGGATGCCAGTTGGCTCCATGTTTATGGGAGGTCAGTTGGCTCCATGTTTATGGGAGGTCAGTTGGCTCCATGTTTATGGGAGGTCAGTGGGCTCCATGTTTATGGGAGGTCAGTGGGCTCCATGTTTATGGGAGGTCAGTGGGCTCCATGTTTATGGGAGGTCAGTTGGCTCCATGTTTATGGGAAGATCGTTGGCTCCATTTTCCTTACCTTGAGATCAGAAGGAAGTTTGTTGGAGGTGAAGACGCTGAGTTTGATTTGCGGCACGGAGATCTTCAGATTTTCGAAGTAATATCTTCTCTGAGAGACGTTCTCTTCTCCGGTTTTCTCGTGAATATTTTCATCCCACTTTTCCACCTCTACAAATAAAAGAAGAAAATCAGGAAGTGGCTGGAAAAGTCTGGAGGAGATCAGCAGCAATGATTATTGGGACGCAGCGCTCCGGGAAAATAACTTTCACTCAGTTCAGGTTTACATCCAATAGAGATTCATTCTGGCGGTATTTCATCTCCTCAACAAAAAAACAATATTTTATACTTTCTGCAATAAAACATCCAATAAATAAATAAATAAAAATCTGATTTCTTCATCATTTTAGGCCAATTTGTTTTCTGCTCCATATTTATGGTAACAAAAATCCCAATAAATGTTTATTGATTGGTTTACACAAATGTTATCACGCCTAAAAACTATGAGATATATACCGGAATTATTATTTACTAGTAAAGTGTACTGTGCGCCTAGCCGGTGTTTATGTGTACAGTGCGCCTAGCCAGTGTTTATGTGTACAGTGTGCCTAGCCAGTGTTTATGTGTACAGTGTGCCTAGCCGGTGTTTATGTGTACTGTGTGCCTAGCCGGTGTTTATGTGTACTGTGTGCCTAGCCGGTGTTTATGTGTACTGTGTGCCTAGCCGGTGTTTATGTGTACAGTGTGCCTAGCCAGTGTTTATGTGTACAGTGTGCCTAGCCAGTGTTTATGTGTACAGTGTGCCTAGCCAGTGTTTATGTGTACAGTGTGCCTAGCCAGTGTTTATGTGTACAGTGTGCCTAGCCGGTGTTTATGTGTACTGTGTGCCTAGCCGGTGTTTATGTGTACTGTGTGCCTAGCCGGTGTTTATGTGTACTGTGTGCCTAGCCGGTGTTTATGTATACTGTGTGCCTAGCCAGTGTTTATGTGTACTGTGTGCCTAGCCAATGTTTATATGTACTGTGTGCCTAGCCGGTGTTTATGTGTACTGTGTGCCTAGCCGGTGTTTATGTGTACAGTGTGCCTAGCCAATGTTTATATGTACTGTGTGCCTAGCCGGTGTTTATGTGTGCTGTGTGCCTAGCCAGTGTTTATGTATACTGTGTGCCTAGCCAGTGTTTATGTGTACTGTGTGCCTAGCCAATGTTTATATGTACTGTGTGCCTAGCCGGTGTTTAGGTGTACTGTGTGCCTAGCCGGTGTTTATGTGTACTGTGTGCCTAGCCGGTGTTTATGTGTACAGTGTGCCTAGCCGGTGTTTATGTGTACAGTGTGCCTAGCCGGTGTTTATGTGTACTGTGTGCCTAGCCGGTGTTTATGTGTACTGTGTGCCTAGCCAGTGTTTATGTGTACAGTGTGCCTAGCCAGTGTTTGTGTGTACTGTGTGCCTTGCTGGTGTCACCAAAGGTCACGGCGTTTGTCTGCATGTCCCCGGCCACCAGATTTCATGGCTGACCCGGCACACACATCCCAAGCCGTACATCCAATGTCAATCTGTAAACATCTCATGTGGCTCTTGGCAGAGGGCTGAGTGCGGCTTTGTGATGCGCTGGCTAATTAAACAGCTAAGCCGTTTTATTCCCCCCCCCCCCCCCCCAGCAGCTTTTCTCCCAGCCTGCCCTGGGCATTCAATGACTGCATTATGCAATCTGTTCTGCACTCTCGCTATTCAAGTGCTGCCAGTCCTCCAGCTTAGCAGAATGTCTGGGCTAAATAACAACTTGTAAGGGCTTCAGTAAAGCCTCCATCCCGTGATCCTCAGTCCCTTCAGTATTAAGCTGCACTTTTCACCTCTTCCATGGCTATTGTGCCGTGGTAACGTCAGCAGCGGCTCTGAGAAATGGGGAGAAGGATGGTGCAGCGCACGGCTCCGGGTCACCCTGTACCACACATTGCCGGGGCACCAAACAAACACCAATCATCAGAAATAAAATCTAAGAGCTGAAGAAGAAGAGCGAAACATAAGAGGACGAACGATTGTATGGTCAAATGTTTGTACACCTCCATCAGCTTCTGGGAGATCCCCTTCCAAAACCATGGCCATTGATAATGAGCTGCCCCATGATTTTGGAGGGTGTCACCCGATGTTGGATGAGGGTCACCCCATGTCTCTATGGAGATGGATTTATTACATAGTTACATAGTAGTTGAGGTTGAATAAAGACAATAGTCCATCCAGTTCCCCCTGTGTAGGTGTGTGTGGGCGGAGTTCCCCCTGTGTAGGTGTGTGTGGGCGGAGTTCCCCCTGTGTAGGTGTGTGTGGGCGGAGTTCCCCCTGTGTAGGTGTGTGTGGGCGGAGTTCCCCCTGTGTAGGTGTGTGTGGGCGGAGTTCCCCCTGTGTAGGTGTGTGTGGCTGTAATCATCTCACATACCCCTGAATGTTCTGATCCTTGAGATGTAAGTCTAAGAGTCTATTGAAAGTCACCATACTTCCCACAGAAACCACCTCTTGTGGTAGAGAATTCCACAATCTTGTAGTCCTAACAGTAAAGAACCCCCCACGTTGCCTGAGGTTAAATCTCTTCTCCTCTAATCGCATTGTATGTCCTCGAGTCCTCATGCAATCCCTTCGAATGAACAGCTTTTTTTCTAAGCTGAGATCCCCATTAAGATATTTATAAATTGCTATCATGTCCCCTCTCAGGCGTCTCTTCTCCAGGGAGAATAAATCGAGCGATTGTAGACGCTCTTCATAGTTAAGGTCCTCCAACCCCCTAATTAGTTTAGTTGCCCTTCTCTGGACTCTCTCCAGCTCCAACACATCCCTCCTGAGGACTGGCGACCAGAACTGGACAGAATACTCCAGATGCGGTCGGACCAGAGTTTTATAAAGTGGAAGGATTATAGTCTTATCTCTGGAATACATCCCTTTCTTTATGCATGCTAATATTCTGCCGCTTGACATTGCATGCTGTTGCCTAATCTATCATCAACCAAGACTCCCAGATCTTTCTCCATTTTTGATTCCCCCAAGGGTTCCCCTCCAAACGTGTATTGTGCTTTTATGTTTTTAGTCCCCAAGTGCAAAACCTTCCACTTCTCCACGTTAAACCTCATTTGCCATGTCGTTGCCCACTCTGTAATTTTGTCCAGGTCATTCTGTAGGATATCTGCTTCATGCTGTGCAGTTATTGCCCCGCCCAATTTTGTGTCATCCGCAAAAACTGATATAGAACTCCTGATCCCGTCCTCAATGCTGTTTATGAATAAATTGAACAAGGTTGGTCCCAGGACTGAGCCTTTGGGGGACCCCACTTACCACCTCAGACCAGTCTGAGTATTCGCTGTTTATTACTACCCTTTGGACACGCCCTTTTAGCCAGTTCCGTATCCAAGAGCAAACCCTGCGGTCGATACCTGCAGACCTTATTTTATAAATTAAGCATTTATGGGGAACTGTATCAAACGCCTTAGCGAAATCCAAGTACACCACATCCACTGATCTGCCCCTATCCAGGTACACCACATCCACTGGTCTGCCCCTATCCAGGTACACCACATCCACTGGTCCCCCCCTATCCAGGTACACCACATCCACTGGTCTCCCCCTATCTAGCTCACAGCTCACCTCCTCGTAGAATGCTAAGAGATTGGTTTGACAAGAACGCCCATTTGTAAACCCGTGCTGATTACTGCTGATGATGTTGTTGTCTTTAGCAAACTCTTGGATATAGTCCCTTATCATCCACTCCAGAAGTTTATATACTATTGATGTCAGACTGACAGGCCTATAATTTCCCGGGATATGCCTCTGGCCCTTTTTGAATATCGGAATCACATTAGCCTTCCTCCAATCCCCTGGTACATCTCCTGTCCTAATACTGTCCGCAAAGATCAGGAACAGTGGTCTAGATATAACCTTACTGAGTTCCTTGAGTACTCTCGGATGTACGCCATCCGGGCCTGGTGATTTGTTTGTGTTCAGTTTATCCAGCCTTTCCCTGATTTCACCCTCTGTTAGCCATAGTGGCAAGTCCTGTGTATTACTACTAACCAAACAGTCATGGTCAGTGTACCCCATACAGTCATGGTCAGTGTACCCCATACAGTCATGGTCAGTGTACCCCATACAGTCATGGTCAGTGTACCCCATATAGTCATGGTCAGTGTACCCCATACAGTCATGGTCAGTGTACCCCATACAGTCATGGTCAGTGTACCCCATACAGTCATGGTCAGTGTACCCCATACAGTCATGGTCAGTGTACCCCATACAGTCATGGTCAGTGTACCCCATACAGTCATGGTCAGTGTACCCCATACAGTCATGGTCAGTGTACCCCTCCTTTTCCTGTGTAAAGACTGATGAGAAAAAAGAATTCAGCACGGTTGCTTTTTCAGTGTCCTCTGTAACCATCCTCCCATCATCGCTAATTATGTGTGCAATATGCTCTGCCTTAGTTTTTTTGCTGTTGATATATTTAAAGAATTTCTTTGGTTTTTTTTTACTATCCTCCGCTATTTGTCTCTCGAAGTTGATTTTAGCCATCTTGATTTCGTGTTTACTTTTCTTATTTGCCTCCTTGTATTGGTGGAAAGCCGATACTGTGCCCTCTGATTTATATTTCTTGAAGGCCAATTTTTTTCCCCTAATAAGTTTTTTAACGCTACGGTTTAGCCAGCCAGGTTTGGCTTTGTCTCTTCTAAATTTATTCCCCATAGGAATGCACTGCAAGATGCCTTTGCTTAATATTGTTCTAAAGCATTCCCATTTTTCCTCTGTGGTCAGGGATCCCAGGGTTTGGTCCCAGTTTACCCTTTCCATCAATGAGCACAATTTTGGAAAGTTTGCCCTTCTGAAGTTTAGGGTTCTTATGTTCCCCACTTGCCTTGTTCTATTGATATTTACACTAAATGTGATCATCCTGTGATCGCTAGAGCCCAGGTTGTCCTGGACTCCAACCTCCGAGATTATGTCTGGGTCATTAGTGATCAATAGATCCAGGATAGCATTCTCTCTAGTAGGGGAATCCACCAACTGTGACATGTAATTATCCTGTAAGGTTTCCGTGAATAGGCGGGCCTTCTGTGAGTGTGTAGTCCCCTCATCCCAGTCAATGTCGGGATAATTGAAGTCCCCCAATATGATGACTGATCCCAATTTTGCCACTTTACCCAACAGTGATATAAATTCCAGCTCTACCTCCTCCCCTTGGTTAGGTGGCCTATAGCAAACCCCCACAATTACTTTCCCCTTTTCTCCTTCCCTATGGAGTTCAACCCACACAGATTCTAAATCCATACTCATCCCTTCCGTAATGTCACTCCTCTCTATCACCTTTATATTGTTCTTGACGTAGAGACAAATTCCTCCCCCTCTTTTTCCTACCCTGTCCTTCCGGTACACCGAATACCCTTGGATATTGGCCAGCCAGTCATGTGAGGGGTCGAACCAAGTCTCTGTTATTCCCACAAGGTCTATGTCCTCCTCATGTACTAATATTTCCAACTCATCCATCTTATTAGCTAGGCTCCTGGCATTAGCATATATCCCTCTTAGTTTTACAGAAGTTGAGCGCAATTGGTGGTTATGTTTATTCCTGTTTGGTCTGAGGTTCTCCTGCACAGACCTACTAATTGACGCTGTGGACCTACTGTCGCTGCTGACCCTACAACTGCCTTCAGTCCTCTGCTCCCTCCTGACTGACTCTACTTCTGAGCCCTCCCCCCGTCTCCTAGTTTAAAAGCCCCTCCAACTTGGTGGCCATCTTTCTCCCCAAAAGAGCTGTACCGTCCCCATTAAGGTGCAGCCCATCCTTACTAAAGAGCCGGTAGCCGACTGAGAAGTCAGCCCAGTTCTCCAGGAACCCAAACCCCTCCTTCCTACACCAATTCCTCAGCCACTTGTTAAGTTCCCTAATCTCCTTCTGCCTCTCCTGTGTGGCTCGAGGTACAGGCAGTATTTCAGAGAAAACCACCTTGGAGGTCCTTTTCCTCAATCTATTACCTAAGTCCCTGAAATCCTTCTTAAGGATCCTCCACCTACCTTTATGGGTCTGATCTGTCAGCCATTCCATATGAATTTGCACTCTTCCCTTGCCATTAAGTATGGAGTTTCCCCCTTTTGTGGCTTTAATATCTTCTTCTCTTCTGGGAACAATCTCCACAAGATTTTGGAGGTGTCTGTGGGAATTTGTCCCATTTGTGAGGTCAATTACTGATGCTGGATGAGAAGACCTGGCTCACCATCAGCTTTCCCTTTCAACCCAAAGGTGATCAGTAGGGATGAGGTCAGGTGATCAGTAGGGGTGAGGTCAGGTGATCAGTAGGGGATGAGGTCAGGTGATCAGTAGGGATGAGGTCAGGTGATCAGTAGGGATGAGGTCAGGTGATCAGTAGGGATGAGGTCAGATGATCAGTAGGGATGAGGTCAGGCGATCAGTAGGGGTGAGGTCAGGCGATCAGTAGGGGTGAGGTCAGGCGATCAGTAGGGGTGAGGTCAGGCGATCAGTAGCGGTGAGGTCAGGTGATCAGTAGGGGTGAGGTCAGGTGATCAGTAGGGATGAGGTCAGGTGATTAGTAGGGGTGAGGTCAGGTGATCAGTAGGGGTGAGGTCAGGTTATCAGTAGGGGTGAGGTCAGGTGATCAGTAGGGGTGAGGTCAGGTGATCAGTAGGGGTGAGGTCAGGTGATCAGTAGGGGTGAGGTCAGGTGATCAGTAGGGGTGAGGTCAGGTGATCAGTAGGGGTGAGGTCAGGTGATCAGTAGGGATGAGGTCAGGTGATCAGTAGGGATGAGGTCAGGTGATCAGTAGGGGTGAGGTCAGGTGATCAGTAGGGATGAGGTCAGGTGATCAGTAGGGATAAGGTCAGGTGATCAGTAGGGGTGAGGTCAGGTGATCAGTAGGGGTGAGGTCAGGTGATCAGTAGGGGTGAGGTCAGGTGATCAGTAGGGATGAGGTCAGGTGATCAGTAGGGATGAGGTCAGGTGATCAGTAGGGGTGAGGTCAGGTGATCAGTAGGGATGAGGTCAGGTGATCAGTAGGGGTGAGGTCAGGTGATCAGTAGGGATGAGGTCAGGTGATCAGTAGGGGTGAGGTCAGGTGATCGGTAGGGGTGAGGTCAGGTGATCAGTAGGGATGAGGTCAGGTGATCAGTAGGGGTGAGGTCAGGTGATCAGTAGGGATGAGGTCAGGTGATCAGTAGGGATAAGGTCAGGTGATCAGTAGGGGTGAGGTCAGGTGATCAGTAGGGGTGAGGTCAGGTGATCAGTAGGGGTGAGGTCAGGTGATCAGTAGGGGTGAGGTCAGGTGATCAGTAGGGATGAGGTCGGGTGATCAGTAGGGATGAGGTCAGGTGATCAGTAGGGGTGAGGTCAGGTGATCAGTAGGGATGAGGTCAGGTGATCAGTAGGGATGAGGTCCGGTGATCAGTAGGGATGAGGTCAGGTGATCAGTAGGGATGAGGTCCGGTGATCAGTAGGGATGAGGTCAGGTGATCAGTAGGGATGAGGTCAGGGCTCTGTACAGGACAATTGAGTTCCTCCACACCAAACTGGTCACCCCATGTCTGTGGAGCTGGATTTGTGTGTGTGGGGGGGGGGGGGGCAGTCATGTCTGTATGAAGTTGGATTTGTACATTGGGGGGGGGGAGGGGACAGTCATGCTGGAACAGAAAAGGTTCCCCAAACTGTTACTACAAGGTTAGAAGAGAACGATTGTCTCCAATGTCTTTGTATGATGGACTATTGCCGGGACCCTTCACTGGAGACCCCTGAACTCCATCATTCGGGGGGGGGGGTCCCCATTATTTGGTCCTATAGTGAACTCCCTGTGCAGTCTGGGATGCTGCGGAGGAATTGAGGTTCTGCAGGAGGTGAACCGTTAGGAAGGAACAGAAGAGCTGGGGGAGACAGAATGGTCAGCACAGGCGAGGGCCTTCCTACCCCCACTAAGCTGTAGAAGGACCGGACTTTGGATAAGTCGGGGGGGGGGGGGGTAAAGTATTTTATTCCCTTTATAAGGACCATAAAAACACAGTGACCGGATTTTGGATATTTTAGACCCTCATAGAGGAGACGATCACTGAAGTCAGGATGAGAGGAGCGGTGGACGCACAGCCCAGGGTCCTGCTTTCTATGTTTCCAGGACAGGATGGACATCCAGCACCGTTCTCTGTCATTCCCTATTCCAGGACTCTGTGGGGGGAGCGCTGTGAATCTACATGAGAAGAGCGTCTCTTTTATGGGCGGTGAATGGGGGAACAGAGGGGCGATTGTCTCATCGGGCCGATCTCCCCTTCTCAGCTATCAAGGCACAGCTAATGACCATTGATAGGCGGCTTCTCTGCCCTTATTATCAGAATCGGATCACACCGGCCATTTCACCGCATTCACCCCAATTCAATAGAGATCGGCCAATTACTGCCGCTGAGATTCTGCCTGAATGACGGTGACAATGGCTGACGGTGACAATGGCTCTCTATCTGCCGCCCCCCCAGACAATTCCTCATTTATAGAGATTCTAAAGGAAAATCCGTCCTCCTTCCCGGCTCTGTAATGGATTTGCACAGAGCAGCCCGGATCCTTCTCTTCATGGGTCCCCTGCAAACTGTCCTGGCTCCTCCCCCTTGCTGAGTGCCCCCAATAGCAAGCTTCATAATATGGGGGCTTCTGAGCCATGCTCTGTGTATCCATTCACACAAGGAGTGCGGTTCAGCCCTGCACCCCGCTCTCTCCTCATTGGCTCACTGGCTATGATTGACACCAATGGTTCCCACTGCTCTGTTAGACTCGGGACAGCCGAGGCTCCCATGCACATCGCTGGATTGAGATGGGGCTCAGGTGAGTATAAGAGGGGGAGCTGCACCCATTTATATTCTATGCATGAAGGTAAAAAATCTTATGGGTGTTGCTCCCCCCCCCCCTCCTTCAGGCCCCTAATACTTACCTGAGCCCCATCTCAGTCCAACGATGTACACGGGAGCCTTGGCTGTCAATCATAGGCAGTGAGCCATTGAGGAGACAGTGGGGGATGGGGCCAAGCCATGGCTCTGTGTGTCCTATGACGCATACAGTGGGGCTCGGGAGCGAGCAAACCCCAGTGCGATTTGTCATGCCAACTTGGACCCCATGTTCCCCAATGAGTATCGTTCATTTCTGTGCAACTTAAGGTCATAGCAATGGTAAAGTAGTTCCTCAACTATCTTAGGCCTTACTTTCATGTGACTTGAGGGCCATAGACTTCAATGTAAACCCTCAAAAGTCCCATAAAATTCACACCTACATGATATGCATGCGACCTGTGTGCAACTTTATAAAGCACATTCACATAGTCTGCTATATGAACCTTGTCCCAGCCCCTCCCATCTGCAGAGAAGCCCCTCCCCTGAGCAAATTGTCCATCCATCTCTGTTCCTGGTGTCCCTTCTTCAAGAGAAAGGAGCTCCAATCTTAACCCTAACCGAACCCAAGCCATAACCATAACTGAACCCTAGCCTAACCCTAACCGAACCCAAGCCAGAACCCAAACCCTAACTGAACCAAAGCCATAACCCAAACCCTAGCCATAAGCATAGCATAATCCTAACCTAGCCATAGCCCTAACCCTAGTCATAACCCTAACCAATCCCAAGCCAAAACCCTATCCAAACCCAAGTCATAGCCCTAACCGAACCCATGCCATAACCCTAACTGAACCCTAGCCTAAGCCAAGCCATAACCCTAACTGAACCCTAGCCTAACCCAAGCCATAACCCTAACCCTAGCCATAACCCTAACGTAGCCTAGCCATAAACCTAACCCAAGCCAAGCCATAACCCTAACTGAACCCAAGCCATAACCCTAACCGAACCCAAGCCATAACCCTAACCCGAACCCTAGCCTAGTCATAACCCTAACCAAACTCTAGCCATAACCCTAACCAAACCAGAGTCAAAACCCTATCCGAACCCTAGCCTAACCCTAACCGAACCCTAGCCTAACCCTAACCGAACCCAACCCATAACCCTAACTGAACACAGCCTAGCCATAACCCTAACCGAACCCAAGCCATAACCCTAACCTAGCCATAGCCCGAACCCTAGCCATAACCCTAACCCAAGCCATAACTCTAACCGAACCCAAGCCATAACCCTAACTGAACCCAAGCCATAACCCTAACTGAACCCAAGCCACAACCCTAACCTAGCCATAACCCTAACCTAGCCTAGCCATAACCCTAACCGAACCCAAGCCATAACCCTAACCCTAGCCATAACTCGAACTCTAGCCATAACCCGAACCCTAGCCATAACCATAGCATAACCCTAACCAAACCCAAGCCAAGCCATAACGCTAACCAAACCCAAGCCATAACCCTAACTGAACCCAAGCCATAACCCTAACCTAGCCATAGCTATAACCCTAACCCAGCCATAACTCAAACCCTAGCCGTAACTCTAACTGTAGGATATCCTTTTTTTTTTCAAAACAGTGAGGTTTATTGAAATTTTTGGTACAATACAAAAATAAACCGTGCATTGAAACTGCAATCAGGTTCATAACACATTGGGGTACAAAAAAATACAAATATACAAAATAATCAGCACCGAGAGATAGAACAGGCATAGTAAAAAAACAAACAAAACAGTAGTCAGTGGCTCTCCGTCGATCCAACCCTTGAACAGAGAATATTGAATTACCAGGGGCGGCCAACATAGAATAGTTACCCACTGCATTACCGAGCCGTATCAGGGCACTGCACCCATTTGTCCCAAATCTTGTTGAACTTCTGAGGGCACCCCCTATGTTTATACAAAAGTTTATGAAATGGGATGACACCATTAACCTCCTTAATCCACAAACCTAGAGTAGGAGGAGTAGGTCTCATCCACCTCCTGGCTATCAGTTTACGTACTATAAACAAAGTTTCCTGAAGAAATATGACAGTGGATTTGGGCATCTCTCCATCTGGGTAAACCCCCAGGAGACACTCCTTAGGGGAGAGTTGCAGAGGAGACCCCATCTTGTCATGGAGGAATGTGACTACTTGTTGCCATAGAGTCTGTAATTGGGGACAGCTCCACAAAAGATGAAAGAAGGAGGCGTCAGGGTCTCCACACATAGGGCAAGAAGGGACCAAGTCAGGGTGATATTTGGACAGTCTAAGTGGGGTGAGATAAGCCTGGTGTATTATAAAGGTCTGAGTTAGGCGATCCGACAGTTTTGGCGACACTCTGCGGCACGTCTCCAGGGCATCCTCCCATTCCTCATCCTCCATGGCCCCCACACTGCGCTCCCAGCGGGTCTTAAGTGCAAAAGCCAAGGTGGTCGAGGAAGGTGTATGAAGTTCAGAGTAGAACATGGAAATAAGGTGACTGGGTGCTGTACTTTTAACAATCTCAAGGGTGGTAACCGATTCTAGCTCAGGAGGGCCATCAGGGAATTGAGATCTATAGGCATGGGAGAGCTGTAAGTATCTGTAGTGCATGGGGCCCTGGATCGCAAACTGATCCTGCAAGGCCTCGTAAGACCGCAGACCAGTGGTCGTGGAGATATGGCTAAGGAGAAGGATGCCCCTCCCGCTCCATATCGACAGGTCAGGGATGGAAAGGAACTCGTGTAGTGCGCTGTTATGCCACAGAGGGGTGAATGTGTGAAATGGAGGGCACCGAAGCCTGGACGCTACCACCTCCCAGATCCGACAATAGTGGTATAGAAGAGATCTGGGGCACAAGGGCTCCGGTGAGCCCCTGACACCCCTAAGGATAACTAGGAGGGGGTCCCCGAGGGGATGAGCCCACCCAGGGCAGAGCAGGGTCAAAAAACGTTCTCTATCCGTTTTATCTATATGAAAGAACTGGGACAACTGAGCTGCCAGATAGTACAGATTAAAATCCGGCAGGGCCAATCCCCCTAGGTTTGTAGGATTCTTGAGTTTGCGCCAGGAGATCTTGTGCCGGTCAGCACCCCAAACAAAGGTCTTGAGGAGTGATTCCATCTGCTTAAACAGCTTGAGTGGCAGGTAAATAGGAGAGTGCCATACAACATAAAGTATTTTGGGAAGGAGAATCATTTTAATTAAATTGACTCTACCCATCACTCCCAGAGGTAATTTGGACCACACTTGAATTTTAGCCTTAAGCAGAGGGAACAGGGGTTGAACGTTATCCGGGACATAATCTGCTGAGTTAGCTGTCACTTGAATCCCTAAGTATTTAATGCGGGATACACATTGTAGGGCTGGGCTTGCGGGGGTGATTGCCTGTGGGCTCTCGTCAAGCGGGAGAATTTGTGACTTATCCCAGTTTATCTGAAAACCGGAGAATCGTCCATACCGTTCAATTAAAGAAAGGGCCGTGAGTAGGGATTCCCGAGAGTCCTCCAAATATAACAAAGTGTCATCTGCATACATGCTGATCTTCTCCTCCAACGGTCCCTTACGTAGGCCTCGAATCCCGGGATGTGCTCTAATGGCCATCGCCAGAGGTTCCGCGGCCAGGGCATACAGCAGGGGGGAGAGGGGGCACCCCTGTCGAGTGCCACGGGATAAAGGGAAGGCGGTCGACTGCCAGCCATTTGCCAGGACCCTAGCTACCGGGGCGCTATATAAAAGCTTGACCCACTTAATAAAATTAGGTCCAAAGCCGTACCGGTCCAGACAGGTCCACAGAAACGGCCACTCTACCGAGTCAAATGCTTTAGCCGTGTCCAATGAGACCACCACCCTGCCACCCATTCCATCGTGCCGTGCCTGGAGATTCATAAACAACCGGCGAAGATTAAATGAGGTGTTCCTCCCAGGCATGAACCCGGCCTGGTCCGAGTGTATGAGTGAAAGGATCACCTTGTTAAGGCGGAGGGATAAAATTTTCGCAAGGATTTTAGTGTCTACTGGGAGCAAAGAGATGGGACGGTAAGACTCTGGGGCGTGTACATCCTTGCCCGGCTTGGGAATGAGCACAATTAGCGCCTCCCGCATAGAAGGGGGTAGGGTTGCATCTTTGAATAGAGATTGAAACAAAGCCAATAATTTAGGAGAAAGGAGTTCCGAATATTGGGAGAAAAATTCAATCGGGAGGCCGTCCAGGCCGGGGGCCTTAGACCTAGGGAACTTGGACACGGCTGCTGCAATCTCTTCCACAGAGATGGGTGCCTCGAGGGCCGCCAACTGGTCGGGTGTCAAAGTGGGAAAGTCAATAGAGTCCAAAAAGTCATGCATGTCAGTGCAGTCGGCGGGAGCCCTAGAGGTGTAAAGAGTACTAAAAAATGAGCGGAAACACTGTGTCACCGCAGCAGGATCAGCGATCTCATTACCCAGGTCATCCTTCAGAGTAATAACTACCGGGGGCCTATCCTCACAATGGACTAAATATGCGAGAAGTTTCCCCGCCCGCTCACCATGTGCAAACAGATTCTGCTTCTGAAAAAACATCTTAGATTTCGCCCTCTCGTAGTCAAGCTGGGAAAGGACCTTAGAGGTCAATTTATACTGAGATTCATGTGCCGGAGTCGGGTCCCCCAGAAAGGCCTGTTCAGCTTCAATTAGATTTGTCGTTGCCCTGGAGATCTCCTCAGCAGCCCGCACTCTAACAGCCTTGATTTTGGAAATCATAGTGGATCTGGCGAACAGTTTAAACGCCTCCCACACCGCAGCCGGGGAGGCAGTGCCCTCGTTGTCAGAGAAGAATTGTGTCCAGGTCCCCTCAATGTCGTTCCCATCCGACACCAAGGGGAGCCAGGCAGGATTCAGGCGCCAGGCCGGGGGAGGTCTATTGCAGGGCAAGGACAACAGTATCCAATAAGGGCAGTGATCCGACAGAGTCCGTGGGGCGAAGCCTGCCGTCAGTAACCTGGGGAGCAGGGTTCGAGACAGCAATATCAGATCAATGCGTGACATAGAGTGATGTGCAGCCGAAAAACAGGAGTACGCGCGCTGCGCGGGGTATTTGCTGCGCCAAGAGTCGGCCAGACCAAAGCTCTCCAACAATCGGGAGAACCTGGTCGGGGACGACCCCGGCGGCACCTGGGAGGCGCCACCGGACCTATCCAGACCCGAGTCCATCACATTGTTAAAGTCACCCAGCCAGATCACCGGGGCCCCTGGGCTCTGCGCCATAAACGCCAGTCCCTCCATAATAATCACAGCAGAGTAAGGGGGGGGCACATAGAAAGCCATCAGTAACATCAATTCCCCATAGACTGACGTTTTGAGAAAAACATATCTACCCATTGGGTCGACCTGAGATCCTAGGAGCTGGAATTGTACCGATTTGGCCACCAGTAGCGCCACACCCCTGGAGTGTGAGCTATAAGCAGAGTGTTGCACCCAGCCAACCCAGGGACGTTTGAGGGACTGTTGTACACGGCCCTCCAAATGTGTCTCCACCAGAACTATAATATCAGCTCGTACACGGCGTAGGACATTAAAGACAGCCGTTCGTTTAATCTTATCACGCATACCCCTGACATTCCACGTCAACAATTTCAATGCGGCCATGGCAGGGGTAGTACAGTGCGCGGAGCGGAGGCTCCCAGGATCTCAGGCAGTAAGGCCGCGGAACCAACAAGTCCACGGTCACACACCAGCGGCGATATACAGCAGCAAAAGATCAAATAAGTATCACTTGAGGTCAATGTGCATAAAACAGAAACAGTATAGAGATTGTACCAAATATAAATCATAAACAATGGTAACACCCCAATCCCCCCTCCCTGCCCTGCACCAACCCCAACTTGTGCGGGCATGTTCCCAAACAAGTGCCTCAACCAGAACAGGCCCACATGCGACTGGAAAAGAGCAAGATCAGGAGGCCAGGGACCCCCAAGGCATGCAGCAAAAATACAGCAAAATACAAATAGAATAAACAAGGGGGCCCGGGGGCCCAGGTCCAGCAGAAGTCGCAGGGGGCAACAGGGGAGTTGGGCACAAACACACGCCTTAGCGGGTGTAGGGGGCGAAAACCAACAGGTGTATCGCTGGGTAGCAAAGCCTATGGGCAGGTGGAAGTCCATAGGAAGAGAACAGAGAAATCAGTTCCATCTGTGGAGCTAGGGCGCTCCGCCGGTCAAACACAGGAGCAATAGTGCAGGAAAATGAGGGGGGAGGGGGGGGGGAAGGGGGATGCAAAGTCTTGAGTTCCGCAGGATCTACAAAACCCCCTCCTCCGCTCTTGCAGCAGCTTAAGGGACAGGCCATCAGGGAGAAAGTATCATGAAGTCGCCAGGGCAAGGTGGTCAGGCTCTAGCTTCCAGGCCTTCTAGCCAGGAGATGGCGGCCTCCGGATCCTCAAAGAAGTGGGCACGGTCCTCGCCCTCCACTCTAAGACGGGCCGGATACAACATGGAGTACTTGATATTCTTGATACGCAGTCTGCGCTTGACCTCCAAAAAGCTCTTGCGGCGCCTCTGGACCTCAGCAGAGAAGTCGGGGAAAATCGCTATTTTGTGGTTTCCAAATGGAATGTTCCCCTTAACCCTGGCCAGGCGCAATATGGCATCACGGTCTCGGTAGTTCAGGAATTTAGCGATGAACGTGCGGGGGGGTGCACCCTGAGGGGGGGGGCGCCCTGAGAGGCGATGTGCACGTTCCACAACAAAAGTGGGTGAAAAGGATTCTCTGCCATAAGTCTGAGTGAGCAATTGTTCCAAATATGATGAGGGGTCAGCACCTTCAGAGCCCTCCGGGAGGCCGATGAACCGCAGGTTACAGCGGCGCAGCCTATTCTCCATGTCATCTTGTTTTTGGAGGATAAGGTGTACTTGTTGCTGCAGCCTGTCTGAGGAGTTTTGCAATGGGGGGAGGGAGTCCTCCACCTCACTAATTCTGTGTTCAGCCTCACCAACTCTGTCCCTCAGCTTCTGCATATCCTGACGCATCAAAGATATATCTACCTTCACCTCCTCGATTTTAGTAGTCAGCATGGTCTGGCAAGTAGCAATCGCCTCCAAAACCTTGGATGTAGCAGGGCTCTCAGGCTCCTCCACCACGAGCGACGGGCCGGCGCCATCTTGGATCGGGGCCTCCTTCTCCAGCCTCCGGAATGCAGCCAGTTTTGCCGCAGCTTCCGAGCCTTTCTTCGGCGGAGACATGCGGAGGTCGGTGCCGCGGGTGTGCGGGAGGTGAAGGAAGGATTATCGTGCCCGAAGGGCTGCAGGATTAGCGGTGAAGGATATCGGTCCGGCGGAGCTCCTCTCACACACGTCCTCTCACATGCTGCGCCAGGCCACGCCCCAACTGTAGGATATCCTAACCCAAGCCATAACTCGAACTCTAGCCATAACCCGAACCCTAGCCATAGCAAAACCCTAACTTATCCTAACTCAAGCCATAACTCTAAGGGAACCCAAGCCATAACCCGAACTCTAGCCATAATCCAAATCCTAGCCATAACCATAACATAACCCTAACCGAACCCAAGCCCAGCCATAACCCTAACCCTAGCCATAACCCTAACCAAACCCAAGCCATAACCCTAACCCTAGCCATAACCCTAACTGAACCAAACGCAAGCCATAACCTTAACTGAACCCTAGTCATAACCCTAACCAAACCCAAGCCATAACCCTAACTGAACCCTAGTCATAACCCTAACCTAACACAAGCCATAACCCTTACAAAACACAAGCCAAAACTCTATCCAAACCCTAGCCTAAACCTAACTGAATAAAAGCCATAACCCAAACCCAAGCCATAGCCATAACCCCAACCAAAGTCATAACCCAAAGCTTGGCCAAACCCTAGCTATAATCACTACGGGAGAAAAAGGAATTGTGTCACACCATGTATGTTATCATTGGACAAAACCAAACACAAACTGTAAAGTTGCAATAGAAATCGCACGATTTTGAAGTCGCACAAGTGTGAATAGATTGGGGGGGGCGCAGGGGGTTCCCCACACACCGATAGACACTAAAGTAACACAAATATTATTGGAATTCTTTTACAATGTATCATGTAAGATTGTGTTTTACCTCATAGGGCAACACTGAAAGAGACCCCTGACATCCACAAGGCAAAATCCCAATGACACCGCGCCGGTATTCCCAAGCTCCGCCTACCAGTATAGGAAGGAATGGGTCCTGCAGTTCAGCGGAGAGACATAATGATGAGAATTTCTGGAGGGAAGAGAAGCCGAAACCGCCCCCACCAATCACAGCAATGCCATTCCCCCTGACAGACCAGTCTCCCACACTCCTGATGGGAGGATCTATAGGGGAAGGACCCCAATAGTAACCAGGGCCCCATATTGTCTGCATCGCCATCAGCCTCTGTCACACGAATAATCTGTAAACCATCAAAATTTGCTATCAAGGAGTCCCCAGTATCCATGTGTGCCCCAAAATCAAATGTGCTCCCTGGTTACTATTGGGGCTCCTCCCCTATAGATCCTCCCACCAGGAGTGGGGGGAGACTGGTCTGTCGGGGGGAATGGCATTGCTGCGATTGGTGGGGGTGGTTTCTGCTTCCCTCCCCTCCAGAATATTTCCTCATTATGTCTCTACACTGAACTGCTGGACGAATTCTTCCTCCATGACAGTTCTATAACGGTGGGCGGAGCTTAGTAATACCGACGCAGTGTCATTGTGATTTTATAGATCATCAATATCAATAGCTGCCTTGTGGATGTGGGAGTCACTTTCAGGCTCGGTTCACACTACTGCGACCTACAGAGTAACTGACAGGCGACCTCCTGGTGACTTGATGCAGCCTGAGTGCGACTTTGATGTGACTTTGCCTTGTGCAGGTATTCAGATATACCCGCATACAGGAAGATGCCAGGCACTGCCTGGGGCAATCTTCCTGTAATGTCCAATCCAAACCCCATGAATAGAGATGAGGATGCGACTTGGAGGCGACTTCCATTAAAGTCTATGGGCACAGGTTGGATAGAAGTCGCCTAGAAGTAGTACCGGAACCGTTTCTAAAGTCGGAGTGACTTCAGTAGTGCAAAGAGACAGTTCTCATTGGCTGACATGGATGTCAGATGTCATGCGATTTGGGGTCTCAAGTCGGATCCCAGGTTGCACAGTGTGGTCTGAGCATTAGTGTTGTTCTATGAGGTAAAAGCACAAAATCTCACAATACATTATAATAGAATTTCAGTAGAGGTAATATTTTATTTTAGTGTATCGGTGTGTGAGTACCGCCCCCCCTGCCCCACCCCCATCATCCATCTGAAAGAAAGGTCCACAAAACCCGAAACATTCAGATCCTGAACCCACAAACAGTGACTGGGGAGGGGGGGGGGGGCAAATTTTCTACACAAATTACCTGCTGACTGCGCTTCCCCGGAATATTACCCAAAACTCCGTTCTCCATCTTCCCCAACCCCCCCCCCCCCATGTACCCATTCCTCCCTGTATATAGTATATAGAGATCAGTATTGTAGGACACGGAGCGCCCTCTGGTGGACGTCCTCCATCTTCCCCCCCCCGTCTATGTACCCATTCCTCCCTGTATATAGTATATAGAGATCAGTATTGTAGGACCCGGAGCACCCTCTGGTGGACGTTCTCCATCTTCCCCAACCCCCCCCCCCCCATGTACCCATTCCTCCCTGTATATAGTATATAGAGATCAGTATTGTAGGATCCGGAGCGCCCTCTGGTGGACGTTCTCCATCTTCCCCCGTCTATGTACCCATTCCTCCCTGTATATAGTATATAGAGATCAGTATTGTAGGACTCGGAGCGCCCTCTGGTGGACGTTCTCCATCTTCCCCCGTCTATGTACCCATTCCTCCCTGTATATAGTATATAGAGATCAGTATTGTAGGACACGGAGTGCCCTCTGGTGGACGTTCTCCATCCCCCCCCCCCCGTCTATGTACCCATTCCTCCCTGTATATAGTATATAGAGATCATTATTGTAGGACCCGGAGCTCCCTCTGGTGGACGTTCTCCATCTTCCCCCGTCTATGTACCCATTCCTCCCTGTATATAGTATATAGAGATCATTATTGTAGGACTCGGAGCTCCCTCTGGTGGACGTTCTCCATCTTCCCCCGTCTATGTACCCATTCCTCCCTGTATATAGTATATAGAGATCAGTATTGTAGGACTCGGAGCGCCCTCTGGTGGACGTTCTCCATCTTCCCCCGTCTATGTACCCATTCCTCCCTGTATATAGTATATAGAGATCAGTATTGTAGGACTCGGAGCGCCCTCTGGTGGACGTTCTCCATCTTCCCCCGTCTATGTACCCATTCCTCCCTGTATATAGTATATAGAGATCAGTATTGTAGGACTCGGAGCGCCCTCTGGTGGACGTTCTCCATCTTCCCCCCCGTCTATGTACCCATTCCTCCCTGTATATAGTATATAGAGATCAGTATTGTAGGACTCGGAGCGCCCTCTGGTGGAAGTTCTCCATCTTCCCCCCCGTCTATGTACCCATTCCTCCCTGTATATAGTATATAGAGATCAGTATTGTAGGACTCGGAGCGCCCTCTGGTGGACGTTCTCCATCTTCCCCCGTCTATGTACCCATTCCTCCCTGTATATAGTATATAGAGATCAGTATTGTAGGACTCGGAGCGCCCTCTGGTGGACGTTCTCCATCTTCCCCCCCGTCTATGTACCCATTCCTCCCTGTATATAGTATATAGAGATCAGTATTGTAGGACCCGGAGCGCCCTCTGGTGGACGTCCTCCATCTTCCCCCATCTATGTACCCATTCCTCCCTGTATATAGTATATAGAGATCAGTATTGTAGGACACGGAGTGCCCTCTGGTGGACGTTCTCCATCTTCCCCCGTCTATGTACCCATTCCTCCCTGTATATAGTATATAGAGATCAGTATTGTAGGACCCGGAGCGCCCTCTGGTGGACGTTCTCCATCCCCCCCCCCCCGTCTATGTACCCATTCCTCCCTGTATATAGTATATAGAGATCAGTATTGTAGGACCCGGAGCGCCCTCTGGTGGACGTTCTCCATCTTCCCCTGTCTATGTACCCATTCCTCCCTGTATATAGTATATAGAGATCAGTATTGTAGGATCCGGAGCGCCCTCTGGTGGACGTTCTCCATCTTCCCCCGTCTATGTACCCATTCCTCCCTGTATATAGTATATAGAGATCAGTATTGTAGGACACGGAGCGCCCTCTGGTGGACGTTCTCCATCTTCCCCCCCGTCTATGTACCCATTCCTCCCTGTATATAGTATATAGAGATCAGTATTGTAGGACTCGGAGCGCCCTCTGGTGGACGTTCTCCATCTTCCCCCGTCTATGTACCCATTCCTCCCTGTATATAGTATATAGAGATCAGTATTGTAGGATCCGGAGCGCCCTCTGGAGGACGTTCTCCATCTTCCCCCCGTCTATGTACCCATTCCTCCCTGTATATAGTATATAGAGATCAGTATTGTAGGACTCGGAGCGCCCTCTGGTGGACGTTCTCCATCTTCCCCCCCGTCTATGTACCCATTCCTCCCTGTATATAGTATATAGAGATCAGTATTGTAGGACACGGAGCGCCCTCTGGTGGACGTTCTCCATCTTCCCCAACGCCCCCCCATGTACCCATTCCTCCCTGTATATAGTATATAGAGATCAGTATTGTAGGACTCGGAGCGCCCTCTGGTGGACGTTCTCCATCCCCCCGTCTATGTACCCATTCCTCCCTGTATATAGTATATAGTGATCAGTATTGTAGGACACGGAGTGCCCTCTGGTGGACGTTCTCCATCTTCCCCCGTCTATGTACCCATTCCTCCCTGTATATAGTATATAGAGATCAGTATTGTAGGATCCGGAGCGCCCTCTGGTGGACGTTCTCCATCTTCCCCCCGTCTATGTACCCATTCCTCCCTGTATATAGTATATAGAGATCAGTATTGTAGGACTCGGAGCGCCCTCTGGTGGACGTTCTCCATCTTCCCCCGTCTATGTACCCATTCCTCCCTGTATATAGTATATAGAGATCAGTATTGTAGGACCCGGAGCGCCCTCTGGTGGACGTTCTCCATCTTCCCCCGTCTATGTACCCATTCCTCCCTGTATATAGTATATAGAGATCAGTATTGTAGGACCCAGAGCGCCCTCTGGTGGACGTTCTCCATCCCCCCCCCCGTCTATGTACCCATTCCTCCCTGTATATAGTATATAGAGATCATTATTGTAGGACCCGGAGCTCCCTCTGGTGGACGTTCTCCATCTTCCCCCGTCTATGTACCCATTCCTCCCTGTATATAGTATATAGAGATCAGTATTGTAGGACTCGGAGCGCCCTCTGGTGGACGTTCTCCATCTTCCCCCCCGTCTATGTACCCATTCCTCCCTGTATATAGTATATAGAGATCAGTATTGTAGGACTCGGAGCGCCCTCTGGTGGACGTTCTCCATCTTCCCCCGTCTATGTACCCATTCCTCCCTGTATATAGTATATAGAGATCAGTATTGTAGGATCCGGAGCTCCCTCTGGTGGACGTTCTCCATCTTCCCCCGTCTATGTACCCATTCCTCCCTGTATATAGTATATAGAGATCAGTATTGTAGGACTCGGAGCGCCCTCTGGTGGACGTTCTCCATCTTCCCCCGTCTATGTACCCATTCCTCCCTGTATATAGTATATAGAGATCAGTATTGTAGGACCCGGAGCTCCCTCTGGTGGACGTTCTCCATCTTCCCCCGTCTATGTACCCATTCCTCCCTGTATATAGTATATAGAGATCAGTATTGTAGGACTCGGAGCGCCCTCTGGTGGACGTTCTCCATCTCCCCCCCCGTCTATGTACCCATTCCTCCCTGTATATAGTATATAGAGATCAGTATTGTAGGATCCGGAGCGCCCTCTGGTGGACGTTCTCCATCTTCCCCTGTCTATGTACCCATTCCTCCCTGTATATAGTATATAGAGATCAGTATTGTAGGACTCGGAGCGCCCTCTGGTGGACGTTCTCCATCTCCCCCCCCGTCTATGTACCCATTCCTCCCTGTATATAGTATATAGAGATCAGTATTGTAGGACTCGGAGCGCCCTCTGGTGGACGTTCTCCATCTTCCCCTCCGTCTATGTACCCATTCCTCCCTGTATATAGTATATAGAGATCAGTATTGTAGGACTCGGAGCGCCCTCTGGTGGACGTTCTCCATCTTCCCCTCCGTCTATGTACCCATTCCTCCCTGTATATAGTATATAGAGATCAGTATTGTAGGACTCGGAGCGCCCTCTGGTGGACGTTCTCCATCTCCCCCCCCGTCTATGTACCCATTCCTCCCTGTATATAGTATATAGAGATCAGTATTGTAGGACTCGGAGCGCCCTCTGGTGGACGTTCTCCATCTTCCCCCCCCCCCCGTCTATGTACCCATTCCTCCCTGTATATAGTATATAGAGATCAGTATTGTAGGATCCGGAGCGCCCTCTGGTGGACGTTCTCCATCTTCCCCCGTCTATGTACCCATTCCTCCCTGTATATAGTATATAGAGATCAGTATTGTAGGATCCGGAGCGCCCTCTGGTGGACGTTCTCCATCTTCCCCCGTCTATGTACCCATTCCTCCCTGTATATAGTATATAGAGATCAGTATTGTAGGACTCGGAGCGCCCTCTGGTGGACGTTCTCCATCTTCCCCCGTCTATGTACCCATTCCTCCCTGTATATAGTATATAGAGATCAGTATTGTAGGACTCGGAGCGCCCTCTGGTGGACGTTCTCCATCTTCCCCCGTCTATGTACCCATTCCTCCCTGTATATAGTATATAGAGATCAGTATTGTAGGACTCGGAGCACCCTCTGGTGGACGTTCTCCATCTTTCCCCAACCCCCCCCCCCCCATGTACCCATTCCTCTCTGTATATAGTATATAGAGATCAGTATTGTAGGATCCGGAGCGCCCTCTGGTGGACGTTCTCCATCTTCCCCCCCGTCTATGTACCCATTCCTCCCTGTATATAGTATATAGAGATCAGTATTGTAGGATCCGGAGCGCCCTCTGGTGGACGTTTTCCATCTTCCCCCGTCTATGTACACATTCCTCCCTGTATATAGTATATAGAGATCAGTATTGTAGGACTCGGAGCGCCCTCTGGTGGACGTTCTCCATCTTACCCCGTCTATGTACCCATTCCTCCCTGTATATAGTATATAGAGATCAGTATTGTAGGACTCGGAGCGCCCTCTGGTGGACGTTCTCCATCTTCCCCCGTCTATGTACCCATTCCTCCCTGTATATAGTATATAGAGATCAGTATTGTAGGACTCGGAGCGCCCTCTGGTGGACGTTTTCCATCTTCCCCCGTCTATGTACCCATTCCTCCCTGTATATAGTATATAGAGATCAGTATTGTAGGACTCGGAGCGCCCTCTGGTGGACGTTCTCCATCTTCCCCCGTCTATGTACCCATTCCTCCCTGTATATAGTATATAGAGATCAGTATTGTAGGATCCGGAGCGCCCTCTGGTGGAAGTTCTCCATCTTCCCCCGTCTATGTACCCATTCCTCCCTGTATATAGTATATAGAGATCAGTATTGTAGGACTCGGAGCGCCCTCTGGTGGACGTTCTCCATCTTCCCCTCCGTCTATGTACCCATTCCTCCCTGTATATAGTATATAGAGATCAGTATTGTAGGACTCGGAGCGCCCTCTGGTGGACGTTCATCTTCCCCCCGTCTATGTACCCATTCCTCCCTGTATATAGTATATAGAGATCAGTATTGTAGGACTCGGAGCTCCCTCTGGTGGACGTTCTCCATCTTCCCCCCCCCCGTCTATGTACCCATTCCTCCCTGTATATAGTATATAGAGATCAGTATTGTAGGACTCGGAGCGCCCTCTGGTGGACTTTCTCCATCTTCCCCCCGTCTATGTACCCATTCCTCCCTGTATATAGTATATAGAGATCAGTATTGTAGGACTCGGAGCGCCCTCTGGTGGACGTTCTCCATCTTCCCCCGTCTATGTACCCATTCCTCCCTGTATATAGTATATAGAGATCAGTATTGTAGGACTCGGAGCACCCTCTGGTGGACGTTCTCCATCTTCCCCCCCCTTCTATGTACCCATTCCTCCCTGTATATAGTATATAGAGATCAGTATTGTAGGATCCGGAGCGCCCTCTGGTGGATGTTCTCCATCTTCCCCCCGTCTATGTACCCATTCCTCCCTGTATATAGTATATAGAGATCAGTATTGTAGGACCCGGAGCGCCCTCTGGTGGACGTTCTCCATCTTCCCCCGTCTATGTACCCATTCCTCCCTGTATATAGTATATAGAGATCAGTATTGTAGGACCCGGAGCGCCCTCTGGTGGACGTTCTCCATCTTCCCCCGTCTATGTACCCATTCCTCCCTGTATATAGTATATAGAGATCAGTATTGTAGGACTCGGAGCGCCCTCTGGTGGACGTTCTCCATCTTCCCCCGTCTATGTACCCATTCCTCCCTGTATATAGTATATAGAGATCAGTATTGTAGGACTCGGAGCACCCTCTGGTGGACGTTCTCCATCTTCCCCCCCGTCTATGTACCCATTCCTCCCTGTATATAGTATATAGAGATCAGTATTGTAGGACCCGGAGCGCCCTCTGGTGGACGTTCTCCATCTTCCCCCGTCTATGTACCCATTCCTCCCTGTATATAGTATATAGAGATCAGTATTGTAGGACCCGGAGCTCCCTCTGGTGGACGTTCTCCATCTCCCCCCCCGTCTATGTACCCATTCCTCGCTGTATATAGTATATAGAGATCAGTATTGTAGGACTCGGAGCGCCCTCTGGTGGACGTTCTCCATCTTCCCCTGTCTATGTACCCATTCCTCCCTGTATATAGTATATAGAGATCAGTATTGTAGGACTCGGAGCGCCCTCTGGTGGACGTTCTCCATCTTCCCCCGTCTATGTACCCATTCCTCCCTGTATATAGTATATAGAGATCAGTATTGTAGGACTCGGAGCGCCCTCTGGTGGACGTTCTCCATCTTCCCCCCCCTTCTATGTACCCATTCCTCCCTGTATATAGTATATAGAGATCAGTATTGTAGGACTCGGAGCGCCCTCTGGTGGACGTTCTCCATCTTCCCCCGTCTATGTACCCATTCCTCCCTGTATATAGTATATAGAGATCAGTATTGTAGGACTCGGAGCACCCTCTGGTGGACGTTCTCCATCTTCCCCCCCGTCTATGTACCCATTCCTCCCTGTATATAGTATATAGAGATCAGTATTGTAGGACTCGGAGCACCCTCTGGTGGACGTTCTCCATCTTCCCCCCCGTCTATGTACCCATTCCTCCCTGTATATAGTATATAGAGATCAGTATTGTAGGATCCGGAGCGCCCTCTGGTGGATGTTCTCCATCTTCCCCTGTCTATGTACCCATTCCTCCCTGTATATAGTATATAGAGATCAGTATTGTAGGATCCGGAGCGCCCTCTGGTGGACGTTCTCCATCTTCCCCCGTCTATGTACCCATTCCTCCCTGTATATAGTATATAGAGATCAGTATTGAAGGACTCGGAGCGCCCTCTGGTGGACGTTCTCCATCTTCCCCCCGTCTATGTACCCATTCCTCCCTGTATATAGTATATAGAGATCAGTATTGTAGGACCCGGAGCGCCCTCTGGTGGACGTTCTCCATCTTCCCCCAGTCTATGTACCCATTCCTCCCTGTATATAGTATATAGAGATCAGTATTGTAGGACTCGGAGCTCCCTCTGGTGGACGTCCTCCATCTTCCCCCCCGTCTATGTACCCATTCCCCCCTGTATATAGTATATAGAGATCAGTATTGTAGGACTCGGAGCTCCCTCTGGTGGACGTCCTCCATCTTCCCCCCCGTCTATGTACCCATTCCTCCCTGTATATAGTATATAGAGATCAGTATTGTAGGACTCGGAGCGCCCTCTGGTGGACGTTCTCCATCTTCCCCCGTCTATGTACCCATTCCTCCCTGTATATAGTATATAGAGATCAGTATTGTAGGACACGGAGCTCCCTCTGAAGAACGTTCTCCATCTTTCCCCAACCCCCCCCCCCCCCATGTACCCATTCCTCCCTGTATATAGTATATAGAGATCAGTATTGTAGGATCCGGAGCTCCCTCTGGTGGACGTTCTCCATCTTCCCCCGTCTATGTACCCATTCCTCCCTGTATATAGTATATAGAGATCAGTATTGTAGGACTCGGAGCGCCCTCTGGTGGACGTTCTCCATCTTCCCCCGTCTATGTACCCAGTCCTCCCTGTATATAGTATATAGAGATCAGTATTGTAGGACTCGGAGCGCCCTCTGGTGGACGTTCTCCATCTTCCCCCGTCTATGTACCCATTCCTCCCTGTATATAGTATATAGAGATCAGTATTGTAGGACTCGGAGCGCCCTCTGGTGGACGTTCTCCATCTTCCCCTGTCTATGTACCCATTCCTCCCTGTATATAGTATATAGAGATCAGTATTGAAGGACTCGGAGCGCCCTCTGGTGGACGTTCTCCATCTTCCCCCGTCTATGTACCCATTCCTCCCTGTATATAGTATATAGAGATCAGTATTGTAGGACTCGGAGCGCCCTCTGGTGGACGTTCTCCATCTTCCCCCGTCTATGTACCCATTCCTCCCTGTATATAGTATATAGAGATCAGTATTGTAGGACACGGAGCGCCCTCTGGTGGACGTTCTCCATCTTCCCCCGTCTATGTACCCATTCCTCCCTGTATATAGTATATAGAGATCAGTATTGTAGGACTCGGAGCGCCCTCTGGTGGACGTTCTCCATCTTCCCCCGTCTATGTACCCATTCCTCCCTGTATATAGTATATAGAGATCAGTATTGTAGGACTCGGAGCGCCCTCTGGTGGACGTTCTCCATCTTCCCCCCCGTCTATGTACCCATTCCTCCCTGTATATAGTATATAGAGATCAGTATTGTAGGACACGGAGTGCCCTCTGGTGGACGTTCTCCATCTTCCCCCCGTCTATGTACCCATTCCTCCCTGTATATAGTATATAGAGATCAGTATTGTAGGACTCGGAGCGCCCTCTGGTGGACGTTCTCCATCTTCCCCTGTCTATGTACCCATTCCTCCCTGTATATAGTATATAGAGATCAGTATTGTAGGACTCGGAGCGCCCTCTGGTGGACGTTCATCTTCCCCCCGTCTATGTACCCATTCCTCCCTGTATATAGTATATAGAGATCAGTATTGTAGGACTCGGAGCTCCCTCTGGTGGACGTTCTCCATCTTCCCCCCCCGTCTATGTACCCATTCCTCCCTGTATATAGTATATAGAGATCAGTATTGTAGGACTCGGAGCGCCCTCTGGTGGAAGTTCTCCATCTTCCCCCGTCTATGTACCCATTCCTCCCTGTATATAGTATATAGTGATCAGTATTGTAGGACTCGGAGCGCCCTCTGGTGGACGTTCTCCATCTCCCCCCCCCCCGTCTATGTACCCATTCCTCCCTGTATATAGTATATAGAGATCAGTATTGTAGGACTCGGAGCGCCCTCTGGTGGACTTTCTCCATCTTCCCCCGTCTATGTACCCATTCCTCCCTGTATATAGTATATAGAGATCAGTATTGTAGGACTCGGAGCGCCCTCTGGTGGACTTTCTCCATCTTCCCCCCGTCTATGTACCCATTCCTCCCTGTATATAGTATATAGAGATGAGTATTGTAGGACTCGGAGCGCCCTCTGGTGGACGTTCTCCATCTTCCCCCATCTATGTACCCATTCCTCCCTGTATATAGTATATAGAGATCAGTATTGTAGGACCCGGAGCACCCTCTGGTGGACGTTCTCCATCTTCCCCCGTCTATGTACCCATTCCTCCCTGTATATAGTATATAGAGATCAGTATTGTAGGATCCGGAGCGCCCTCTGGTGGACGTTCTCCATCTTCCCCCCCCTTCTATGTACCCATTCCTCCCTGTATATAGTATATAGAGATCAGTATTGTAGGACCCGGAGCGCCCTCTGGTGGACGTTCTCCATCTTCCCCCGTCTATGTACCCATTCCTCCCTGTATATAGTATATAGAGATCAGTATTGTAGGATCCGGAGCGCCCTCTGGTGGACGTTCTCCATCTTCCCCCCCCTTCTATGTACCCATTCCTCCCTGTATATAGTATATAGAGATCAGTATTGTAGGACCCGGAGCACCCTCTGGTGGACGTTCTCCATCTTCCCCCGTCTATGTACCCATTCCTCCCTGTATATAGTATATAGAGATCAGTATTGTAGGATCCGGAGCGCCCTCTGGTGGATGTTCTCCATCTTCCCCCCGTCTATGTACCCATTCCTCCCTGTATATAGTATATAGAGATCAGTATTGTAGGATCCGGAGCTCCCTCTGGTGGACGTTCTCCATCTTCCCCTGTCTATGTACCCATTCCTCCCTGTATATAGTATATAGAGATCAGTATTGTAGGATCCGGAGCGCCCTCTGGTGGATGTTCTCCATCTTCCCCCCGTCTATGTACCCATTCCTCCCTGTATATAGTATATAGAGATCAGTATTGTAGGACTCGGAGCTCCCTCTGGTGGACGTTCTCCATCTTCCCCCAGTCTATGTACCCATTCCTCCCTGTATATAGTATATAGAGATCAGTATTGTAGGACTCGGAGCGCCCTCTGGTGGACTTTCTCCATCTTCCCCCAGTCTATGTACCCATTCCTCCCTGTATATAGTATATAGAGATCAGTATTGTAGGACTCGGAGCACCCTCTGGTGGACGTTCTCCATCTTCCCCCCCGTCTATGTACCCATTCCTCCCTGTATATAGTATATAGAGATCAGTATTGTAGGACTCGGAGCGCCCTCTGGTGGACGTTCTCCATCTTCCCCCGTCTATGTACCCATTCCTCCCTGTATATAGTATATAGAGATCAGTATTGTAGGATCCGGAGCTCCCTCTGGTGGACGTTCTCCATCTTCCCCTGTCTATGTACCCATTCCTCCCTGTATATAGTATATAGAGATCAGTATTGTAGGATCCGGAGCGCCCTCTGGTGGATGTTCTCCATCTTCCCCCGTCTATGTACCCATTCCTCCCTGTATATAGTATATAGAGATCAGTATTGTAGGATCCGGAGCGCCCTCTGGTGGATGTTCTCCATCTTCCCCCGTCTATGTACCCATTCCTCCCTGTATATAGTATATAGAGATCAGTATTGTAGGACCCGGAGCGCCCTCTGGTGGACGTTCTCCATCTTCCCCCGTCTATGTACCCATTCCTCCCTGTATATAGTATATAGAGATCAGTATTGTAGGACTCGGAGCGCCCTCTGGTGGACGTTCTCCATCTTCCCCCCCGTCTATGTACCCATTCCTCCCTGTATATAGTATATAGAGATCAGTATTGTAGGACTCGGAGCTCCCTCTGGTGGACGTCCTCCATCTTCCCCCGTCTATGTACCCATTCCTCCCTGTATATAGTATATAGAGATCAGTATTGTAGGACTCGGAGCGCCCTCTGGTGGACGTTCTCCATCTTCCCCTGTCTATGTACCCATTCCTCCCTGTATATAGTATATAGAGATCAGTATTGTAGGATCCGGAGCTCCCTCTGGTGGACGTTCTCCATCTTCCCCCGCCTATGTACCCATTCCTCCCTGTATATAGTATATAGAGATCAGTATTGTAGGACTCGGAGCTCCCTCTGGTGGACGTTCTCCATCTTCCCCCAGTCTATGTACCCATTCCTCCCTGTATATAGTATATAGAGATCAGTATTGTAGGACTCGGAGCGCCCTCTGGTGGACGTTCTCCATCTTCCCCCGCCTATGTACCCATTCCTCCCTGTATATAGTATATAGAGATCAGTATTGTAGGATCCGGAGCTCCCTCTGGTGGACGTTCTCCATCTTCCCCCCGTCTATGTACCCATTCCTCCCTGTATATAGTATATAGAGATCAGTATTGTAGGACTCGGAGCTCCCTCTGGTGGACGTTCTCCATCTTCCCCCAGTCTATGTACCCATTCCTCCCTGTATATAGTATATAGAGATCAGTATTGTAGGACTCGGAGCTCCCTCTGGTGGACGTTCTCCATCTTCCCCCAGTCTATGTACCCATTCCTCCCTGTATATAGTATATAGAGATCAGTATTGTAGGATCCGGAGCGCCCTCTGGTGGATGTTCTCCATCTTCCCCCCGTCTATGTACCCATTCCTCCCTGTATATAGTATATAGAGATCAGTATTGTAGGACTCGGAGCTCCCTCTGGTGGACGTTCTCCATCTTCCCCCTGTCTATGTACCCATTCCTCCCTGTATATAGTATATAGAGATCAGTATTGTAGGACTCGGAGCTCCCTCTGGTGGACGTTCTCCATCTTCCCCCCGTCTATGTACCCATTCCTCCCTGTATATAGTATATAGAGATCAGTATTGTAGGACTCGGAGCTCCCTCTGGTGGACGTTCTCCATCTTCCCCCAGTCTATGTACCCATTCCTCCCTGTATATAGTATATAGAGATCAGTATTGTAGGACTCGGAGCGCCCTCTGGTGGACGTTCTCCATCTTCCCCCCCGTCTATGTACCCATTCCTCCCTGTATATAGTATATAGAGATCAGTATTGTAGGACTCGGAGCGCCCTCTGGTGGACGTTCTCCATCTTCCCCCGTCTATGTACCCATTCCTCCCTGTATATAGTATATAGAGATCAGTATTGTAGGACTCGGAGCGCCCTCTGGTGGACGTTCTCCATCTTCCCCCGTCTATGTACCCATTCCTCCCTGTATATAGTATATAGAGATCAGTATTGTAGGACTCGGAGCGCCCTCTGGTGGACGTTCTCCATCTTCCCCCCCGTCTATGTACCCATTCCTCCCTGTATATAGTATATAGAGATCAGTATTGTAGGACACGGAGTGCCCTCTGGTGGACGTTCTCCATCTTCCCCCGTCTATGTACCCATTCCTCCCTGTATATAGTATATAGAGATCAGTATTGTAGGACTCGGAGCGCCCTCTGGTGGACGTTCTCCATCTTCCCCCCCGTCTATGTACCCATTCCTCCCTGTATATAGTATATAGAGATCAGTATTGTAGGACTCGGAGCGCCCTCTGGTGGACGTTCTCCATCTTCCCCCCTGTCTATGTACCCATTCCTCCCTGTATATAGTATATAGAGATCAGTATTGTAGGATCCGGAGCGCCCTCTGGTGGACGTTCTCCATCTTCCCCCCGTCTATGTACCCATTCCTCCCTGTATATAGTATATAGAGATCAGTATTGTAGGACTCGGAGCGCCCTCTGGTGGACGTTCTCCATCTCCCCCCCCGTCTATGTACCCATTCCTCCCTGTATATAGTATATAGAGATCAGTATTGTAGGACTCGGAGCTCCCTCTGGTGGACGTTCTCCATCTTCCCCCGTCTATGTACCCATTCCTCGCTGTATATAGTATATAGAGATCAGTATTGTAGGATCCGGAGCGCCCTCTGGTGGACGTTCTCCATCTTCCCCTGTCTATGTACCCATTCCTCCCTGTATATAGTATATAGAGATCAGTATTGTAGGACTCGGAGCTCCCTCTGGTGGACGTTCTCCATCTTCCCCCGTCTATGTACCCATTCCTCGCTGTATATAGTATATAGAGATCAGTATTGTAGGATCCGGAGCGCCCTCTGGTGGACGTTCTCCATCTTCCCCCGTCTATGTACCCATTCCTCCCTGTATATAGTATATAGAGATCAGTATTGTAGGATCCGGAGCGCCCTCTGGTGGACGTTCTCCATCTTCCCCCGTCTATGTACCCATTCCTCCCTGTATATAGTATATAGAGATCAGTATTGTAGGACTCGGAGCGCCCTCTGGTGGACGTTCTCCATCTTCCCCTGTCTATGTACCCATTCCTCCCTGTATATAGTATATAGAGATCAGTATTGTAGGACTCGGAGCACCCTCTGGTGGACGTTCTCCATCTTCCCCCGTCTATGTACCCATTCCTCCCTGTATATAGTATATAGAGATCAGTATTGTAGGACTCGGAGCTCCCTCTGGTGGACGTTCTCCATCTTCCCCCCGTCTATGTACCCATTCCTCCCTGTATATAGTATATAGAGATCAGTATTGTAGGACTCGGAGCGCCCTCTGGTGGACGCTCTCCATCCCCCCCCCCGTCTATGTACCCATTCCTCCCTGTATATAGTATATAGAGATCAGTATTGTAGGACTCGGAGCTCCCTCTGGTGGACGTTCTCCATCTTCCCCTGTCTATGTACCCATTCCTCCCTGTATATAGTATATAGAGATCAGTATTGTAGGACTCGGAGCGCCCTCTGGTGGACGCTCTCCATCCCCCCCCCCGTCTATGTACCCATTCCTCCCTGTATATAGTATATAGAGATCAGTATTGTAGGACTCGGAGCGCCCTCTGGTGGACGTTCTCCATCTTCCCCCCCGTCTATGTACCCATTCCTCCCTGTATATAGTATATAGAGATCAGTAGTGTAGGATCCGGAGCGCCCTCTGGTGGACGTTCTCCATCTTCCCCCCCGTCTATGTACCCATTCCTCGCTGTATATAGTATATAGAGATCAGTATTGTAGGACACGGAGTGCCCTCTGGTGGACGTTCTCCATCTTCCCCCCCGTCTATGTACCCATTCCTCCCTGTATATAGTATATAGAGATCAGTATTGTAGGACCCGGAGCGCCCTCTGGTGGACGTTCTCCATCTTCCCCCCCGTCTATGTACCCATTCCTCGCTGTATATAGTATATAGAGATCAGTATTGTAGGACCCGGAGCTCCCTCTGGTGGACGTTCTCCATCTTCCCCCCCGTCTATGTACCCATTCCTCGCTGTATATAGTATATAGAGATCAGTATTGTAGGACTCGGAGCGCCCTCTGGTGGACGTTCTCCATAAGACGCACAGAAGGCCTTTTTCGGACATTTCTTGTTTAGATAAATTCTGTATTTTTTCTGGATGAGTTCGAACCCCCAAACATGAAATACATTTTTTAGCAAAGACTCTGGAGAATAAAATGGCGGTCGCTGCAATATTGTTTTTTCACGCGGTATTTTCGCAGCGGTCTTTCAAACGCATTTCTTTGTAAAAAAAAAATTTCACTGCATTTAACAAAAAAAGTAAACAGTAAAGTTCCCCCAATATTTCTCTATAATGTGAACGATGAGGTCATGTGGAGTAAATAAATAGCTGACATGTTACAGTTAAAAAATTGCGCACACTCGTGGAATGGCGACAAACTTTGTTACCTAAAAATATCCGTAGGTGACGCTTTAAAAATTCCATGCTGGAGGGGAGGGGGGGGGGGGCAGAGCAGAGTCCATGCTGGAGGGGAGGGGGGGGGGGCAGAGCAGAGTCCATGCTGGAGGGGGGGGGGGCAGAGCAGAGTTAATGCTGGAGGGGGGGCAGAGCAGAGTCCATGCTGGAGGGGGGGCAGAGCAGAGTCCATGCTGGAGGGGGGGGCAGAGCAGAGTCCATGCTGGAGGGGGGGGCAGAGCAGAGTCCATGCTGGAGGGGGGGGGCAGAGTCCATGCTGGAGGGGGGGCAGAGCAGAGTCCATGCTGGAGGGGGGGGGGCAGAGCAGAGTCCATGCTGGAGGGGGGCAGAGTAGATTTAATGCTGGAGGGGGGGGCAGAGCAGAGTTAATGCTGGGGGGGGGCAGAGTAGAGTTAATGTTGGAGGGGGGGCAGAGCAGAGTTAATGCTGGAGGAGGGTGGGGGGCAGAGCGGAGGTAATGCTGGAGGCGGGGGGCAGAGCGGAGGTAATGCTGGAGGCGGGGGGCAGAGCAGAGTCAATGCTGGAGGGGGGGGGGGGCAGAGCAGAGTCAATGCTGGAGGGGGGGGGGCAGAGCAGAGTCAATGCTGGAAGGGGTGGGCAGAGTAAAGTCAATGCTGGAGGGGGGGGCAGAGTAGAGTGAATGTTGGAGGGGGGCAGAGCAGAGTTAATGCTTGAGGAGGGTGGGGGGGCAGAGCAGAGTTAATGCTGGAGGCGGGGGGCAGAGCAGAGTCAATGTTGGAGGGGGGGCAGAGCAGAGTCAATGTTGGATTGGAGGCGGGGGCAGAGCAGAGTCAATGTTGGAGAGGGGGGGGGCAGAGCAGAGTCAATGTTGGAGAGGGGGGGGGGCAGAGCAGAGTCAATGTTGGAGGGGGGCGGCAGAGCAGAGTCAATGTTGGAGGCGGGGGGCAGAGCAGAGTCAATGTTGGAGGCGGGGGGCAGAGCAGAGTCAATGTTGGAGGCGGGGGGCAGAGCACAGTCAATGTTGGAGAGGGGGGGGCAGAGCAGAGTCAATGTTGGATTGGAGGCGGGGGCAGAGCAGAGTCAATGTTGGAGAGGGGGGGGCAGAGCAGAGTCAATGTTGGATTGGAGGCGGGGGCAGAGCAGAGTCAATGTTGGAGGCGAGGGGCAGAGCAGAGTCAATGTTGGATTGGAGGTGGGGGCAGAGCAGAGTCAATGTTGGAGAGGGGGGGGGGGCAGAGCAGAGTCAATGTTGGAGAGGGGGGGCAGAGCAGAGTCAATGTTGGAGAGGGGGGGCAGAGCAGAGTCAATGTTGGAGAGGGGGGGGGGGCAGAGCAGAGTCAATGTTGGATTGGAGGCGGGGGCAGAGCAGAGTCAATGTTGGAGGCGGGGGGCAGAGCAGAGTCAATGTTGGAGAGGGGGGGGCAGAGCAGAGTCAATGTTGGAGAGGGGGGGCAGAGCAGAGTCAATGTTGGAGGGGGGCCGCAGAGCAGAGTCAATGTTGGAGAGGGGGGGGGGCAGAGCAGAGTCAATGTTGGATTGGAGGCGGGGGCAGAGCAGAGTCAATGTTGGAGGCGGGGGGCAGAGCAGAGTCAATGTTGGAGAGGGGGGGGCAGAGCAGAGTCAATGTTGGAGAGGGGGGGCAGAGCAGAGTCAATGTTGGAGGGGGGCCGCAGAGCAGAGTCAATGTTGGATTGGAGGCGGGGGCAGAGCAGAGTCAATGTTGGAGAGGGGGGGGGGCAGAGCAGAGTCAATGTTGGAGAGGAGGGGGGCAGAGCAGAGTCAATGTTGGAGGCGGGGGGCAGAGCACAGTCAATGTTGGAGAGGGGGGGGGGGCAGAGCAGAGTCAATGTTGGATTGGAGGCGGGGGCAGAGCAGAGTCAATGTTGGAGAGGGGGGGGCAGAGCAGAGTCAATGTTGGATTGGAGGCGGGGGCAGAGCAGAGTCAATGTTGGAGGCGGGGGGCAGAGCAGAGTCAATGTTGGATTGGAGGCGGGGGCAGAGCAGAGTCAATGTTGGAGAGGGGGGGCAGAGCAGAGTCAATGTTGGAGGCAGGGGGCAGAGCAGAGTCAATGTTGGAGAGGCGGGGGCAGAGCAGAGTCAATGTTGGAGAGGGGGGGGCAGAGCAGAGTCAATGTTGGATTGGAGGCGGGGGCAGAGCAGAGTCAATGTTGGAGGCGGGGGGCAGAGCAGAGTCAATGTTGGAGGCGGGGGGCAGAGCAGAGTCAATGTTGGATTGGAGGCGGGGGGCAGAGCAGAGTCAATGTTGGATTGGAGGCGGGGGGGCAGAGCAGAGTCAATGTTGGATTGGAGGCGGGGGCAGAGCAGAGTCAATGTTGGAGGGGGGGGCAGGGCAGAGTCAATGTTGGAGGCGGGGGGCAGAGCAGAGTCAATGTTGGAGGCGGGGGGCAGAGCAGAGTCAATGTTGGAGAGGGGGGGGCAGAGCAGAGTCAATGTTGGAGGCGGGGGGCAGAGCAGAGTCAATGTTGGAGGCGGGGGGCAGAGCAGAGTCAATGTTGGAGGCGGGGGGCAGAGCAGAGTCAATGTTGGAGAGGGGGGGGCAGAGCAGAGTCAATGTTGGAGGCGGGGGGCAGAGCAGAGTCAATGTTGGAGGCGGGGGGCAGAGCAGAGTCAATGTTGGAGAGGGGGGGGCAGAGCAGAGTCAATGTTGGAGGCGGGGGGCAGAGCAGAGTCAATGTTGGAGGCGGGGGGCAGAGCAGAGTCAATGTTGGAGAGGGGGGGGGCAGAGCAGAGTCAATGTTGGAGGCGGGGGGCAGAGCAGAGTCAATGTTGGAGGCGGGGGGCAGAGCAGAGTCAATGTTGGAGAGGGGGGGGGGGGCAGAGGTCAGGAGACAACAGTTGGAATGCTACATCTGACTGATTCATAACATACAAAGTAACGTCTTCCTATTCACAGCGAAACGCGTTTCGTCTCACCTGCCTCCAACCTGCCGAACCCAAAATAGCTGAGCAGCTTCAGGAGGAGTTTCTCCTCGATCTGAACGGTGAACTTCTGTGCTGTGATCAGGAGGTGCTGGAAAGACAAGAAGATTGGTTACACATTGGCCTCCCATTTACCACGCCGCTACAACGCACACACACTATTACTTCAACCGGATTGGCTTCCGGATACCAATCACCTTCCATTTTCATGGGCTCGTCCTTTAGGACGTCATTCAGTGCATGCATCGGAGTTCCATCATCCCAGCACTGCCACCATGTGTGCAGCTCAGTGTACAGCACAGAGCACACAGGGAGGGAAGGGGGAGAAGGGAGGGAAGAGGGAGGGGAGAGGGAGGAGGAGGAGGGAGGGAAGGGGGAGAAGGGAGGAGGGAGGGAAGAGGGAGGGGAGAGGCAGGGGAGAGGGAGGAGGAGGAGGGAGGGGAGAGGGAGGAGGAGGAGGGAGGGGAGAGGGAGGAGGAGGGAGGGAAGGGGAGGAGGGAGGGAAGGGGGAGGAGGGAGGGAAGGGGGAGGAGGGAGGGAAGAGGGAGGGGAGAGGGAGGAGGAGGAGGAGGAGGAGGAGGGAGGGAAGGGGGAGGAGGAGGGAGGGAAGGGGGAGGAGGGGAGAGGGAAGAGGGAGGGGAGAGGGAGGAGGAAGAGGGAGGGAAGGGGGAGGAGGAGGGAGGGAAGGGGGAGGAGGGAGAGAAGAGGGAGGGGAGAGGGAGGAGGAGGAGGGAGGGAAGGGGGAGAAGGGAGGAGGGAGGGAAGAGGGAGGAGGAGGAGGGAGGGAAGGGGGAGGAGGAGGGAGGGAAGGGGGAGGAGGGAGGGAAGAGGGAGGGGAGAGGGAGGAGGGAGGGAAGGGGGAGGAGGGAGGGAAGAGGGAGGAGGGAGGGAAGGGGGAGGAGGGAGGGAAGGGGGAGGAGGGAGGGGAGAGGGAGGGGAGAGGGAGGAGGAGGAGGGAGGGAAGGGGGAGAAGGGAGGAGGGAGGGAAGAGGGAGGGGATAGGGGAGAGGGAGGAGGAGGAGGGAGGGGAGAGGGAGGAGGAGGGAGGGAAGGGGGAGGAGGGAGGGAAGAGGGAGGGGAGAGGGAAGAGGGAGGGGAGAGGGAGGAGGGAGGGGAGAGGGAGGAGGAGGAGGAGGGAGGGAAGGGGGAGGAGGAGGGAGGGAAGGGGGAGGAGGAGGGAGGGAAGGGGGAGGAGGAGGGAGGGAAAGGGGAGGGGAGAGGGAAGAGGGAGGGGAGAGGGAGGAGGAGGAGGGAGGGAAGGGGGAGGAGGAGGAGGGAGGGAAGGGGGAGGAGGAGGGAGGGAAGGGGGAGGAGGGAGAGAAGAGGGAGGGGAGAGGGAGGAGGAGGAGGGAGGGAAGGGGGAGAAGGGAGGAGGGAGGGAAGAGGGAGGGGAGAGGGAGGAGGAGGAGGGAGGGAAGGGGGAGGAGGAGGGAGGGAAGGGGGAGGAGGGAGGGAAGAGGGAGGAGGGAGGGAAGAGGGAGGAGGGAGGGAAGGGGGAGGAGGGAGGGAAGAGGGAGGGGAGAGGGAGGAGGAGGAGGGAGGGAAGGGGGAGGAGGAGGGAGGGAAGGGGGAGGAGGAGGGAGGGAAGGGGGAGGAGGAGGGAGGGAAGGGGGAGGAGGGAGGGAGGGAAGGGGGAGGAGGGAGGGAGGGAAGGGGGAGGAGGGAGGGAGGGGGAGAAGGGGGATTGTGAAATTGTACAGGAATCGGATCGCATAAGTGTGAACCTAGAAAAGGGTGCTGCACTATTTTGGTGTGAATACGATGCGATATCAGCCCCACACAGTTTGTATGATCTGTACAGCAATGCGGTGTGATTCACATGTGATGTCTGGCATTGCACCGTGTGAACCGTGTATATTGATATACAATCTATGGGAAATATATACAGGGATTTTTATACTTGGATTTTTATATTAGTAATGGCCATGGCGGGCAATCTGACACTAACTGACACGGGGAGGGAACTGACTAACTGCCACTGACATCACCAGTGACACTAATACAGTGATCGGTGCCAATAATATGCACTGTCACTGTACAATGACACTGGCTGGGAAGGGGTTAACTGTGTGCCTAGCCGGTGTTTTACTGTGTGCCTAGCCAGTGTTTATGTGTACTGTGTGCCTACCCGGTGTTTGTGTGTACTGTGTGCCTAGCCAGTGTTTGTGTGTACTGTGTGCCTAGCCGGTGTTTATGTGTACTGTGTGCCTAGCCAGTGTTTATGTGTACTGTGTGCCTAGCCGGTGTTTATGTGTACTGTGTGCCTAGCCAGTGTTTATGTGTGATGGGCGCCTAGCCAGTGTTTATGTGTACTGGGTGCCTAGCCAGTGTTTATATGTACTGGGTGCCTAGCCGGTGTTTATATGTACTGGGTGCCTAGCCAGTGTTTCCGTGACCCCAAATTACACAAACCAATAGCAGTGCTTCACAAGCCAATAGCAGCACACAGGGAGGACATGGCAGGGTGGCGGTTCGCCCGGTACAGGGTGCTCGGTGGAAGATGATCGGGGGGTTTAGTAAAGGTGCTCATAGCATACTGTGGCTGGACACCTTCCTGATACGGGTCACGCTCTAGAACAGAGGTTCCGGCTTGTATGGACTCCAACTGAGAGAACGAGGTTCTGATTGGGTGCTGCCAATCTGATAGGGCGGAGCATTAGCCAACAGAAGGGAATGCATGAAATAACCAACAAGGAGTGAGGGGGCGGGGCACAAGCAGGATGCCATTATGGAGATTGTGAAATGGCAAATCAAACGTGCCCCAGACCAGCCAAGGATTGGTGACGCCATGGGTAGTCCCAGGGCAATCCCAGTGCAAGGCTAATCCCAGGCCAGTGCCAGGCTAATCCCAGGCCAGTGCAAGGCTAATCCCAGGGAAGTCTCAGGCTAGTCCCAGGCACCCCGGCCAGTCTCAGTCCAGTCCCAGGCCAGTCCCAGGCCAGTCTCAGGTCAGTCTGAGGTCAGTCTCAGATCAGTCCCAGGCCAGTCTCAGGCCAGTCTCAGGTCATTCCCAGGTGAGTCTCAGGGCAGTCTCAGGGCAGTCCCAGGTCAGTCTCAGGCCAGTCTCAGGCCAGTCTCAGGCCAGTCTCAGGCCAGTCCCAGGCCAGTCTCAGGGCAGTCCCAGGTCAGTCTCAGGTCAGTCCCAGGTCAGTCTCAGGCCAGTCTCAGGTCAGTCTCAGGTCAGTCTCAGGTCAGTCTCAGGCCAGTCTCAGGCCAGTCCCAGGCCAGTCTCAGGGCAGTCCCAGGTCAGTCTCAGGTCAGTCCCAGGTCAGTCTCAGGCCAGTCTCAGGTCAGTCTCAGGTCAGTCTCAGGTCAGTCTCAGGCCAGTCTCAGGCCAGTCCCAGGCCAGTCCCAGGTCAGTCTCAGGTCAGTCTCAGGCCAGTCTCAGGCCAGTCTCAGGCCAGTCTCAGGTCATTCCCAGGTGAGTCTCAGGGCAGTCTCAGGGCAGTCCCAGGTCAGTCTCAGGCCAGTCTCAGGCCAGTCTCAGGCCAGTCCCAGGCCAGTCTCAGGCCAGTCCCAGGCCAGTCTCAGGCCAGTCCCAGGCCAGTCTCAGGGCAGTCCCAGGTCAGTCTCAGGTCAGTCCCAGGTCAGTCTCAGGCCAGTCTCAGGTCAGTCTCAGGTCAGTCTCAGGTCAGTCTCAGGCCAGTCTCAGGCCAGTCCCAGGCCAGTCCCAGGTCAGTCTCAGGTCAGTCTCAGGCCAGTCTCAGGCCAGTCCCAGGTCAGTCTCAGGCCAGTCCCAGGCCAGTCCCAGGCACCCCAGCCAGTCTATGATGCAGGTATACCGTCAGCATGCACTGAACTTTCTATACACTCCATACTAAGCCATGCGGAGGTCTGAAGATGTACGAGTTGTGTTGGTGTTCCTCTAATTCTAACACTTCGGAGGGGCCCCCCCCGGACATTTTGGGGGGGATCCAGAATGCTGACATTGTGATGATTTGTAGCACATGAAACGCGCTGATTGGAGGAGGAGAAATTACCTTGTAGAGGTCAGTCAGGGCGTTCTTGCTGGGAACTCTCATGGCGTTGACCTGTATGGCTGGCCCGGAGTCCATCTCCGCACTCTCCATGGTCCTTGGAGTGGCGTAGAGCATGGCGGGCTGAGTGCTGCCAATTAGTTGGTTATCAACCTAATTTATAGAAAGAAATGCGATACAAAATAAGAATCTCAATCATCAATAACAGGAAACTTACTGAGTTCTTTGTTCTCAGGAGTATATATATATATATATATATATACACACACACACACACACACACACACACACACACACACACACACACAGGAGGCGTGTCCAGGAAGTAATGAGAATTACATTTTAAAAAAATTCCTTTTACTGAATAATGTTACAATTGATCATTGTCTCCTTCTAAGGAAAGGGGGAGGGGGAGACGGGAGGGAAAGGGAGGGGAGACATGGGAGGGAAAGGGGGGGGGGGAAACGGGAGGGAAGGGGGGGAAACGGGAGGGAAGGGGGGGAGACGGAAGGGAAAGGGCGGGGGAGACGGAAGGGAAAGGGCGGGGGAGACGGGAGGGAAAGGGAGGGGAGACATGGGAGGGAAAGGGAGGGGAGACATGGGAGGGAAAGGGAGGGGAGACATGGGAGGGAAAGGGGGGGAGACATGGGAGGGAAAGGGGGGGAGACGGGAGGGAAAGGGGGGGAGACGGGAGGGAAAGGTGGGGGGAGACGGAAGGGAAAGGGGAGGAGACGGGAGGGAAAGGGGGGGAGACGGGAAGGAAAGGGGGGGGATACGGGAGGGAAAGGGGGGGGGAGACAGGAGAGAAAGGGGGGGGGGAGACAGGAGAGAAAGGGGGGGGAGACAGGAGAGAAAGGGGGGGGAGACAGGAGAGAAAGGGGGGGGGAGACGGTAGGGAAAGGGGGGGAGATGGGAGGGAAAGGGGGGGAGATGGGAGGGAAACGGGGGGAAAGGGGGGGGGGGAGACAGAAGGGAGACGGGGGGAAAGGGGGGGGAGACGGGAGGGAAAGGGGGGGGGGGGAAGAGAAGAAGTAAAAGAATTAAAAAATCTCATTCTCATTACTTTCTGGACACACCTCGTATACTGAAATAGGAATTGGTGGGGGGGGTCACCCTTGGAGGTGCAGCAAAAAACCCCAGAAAAAATATAAAAAAAACATTTTAAGACGGAAGTCCTATTCACAGAACTGAAGAATAGGACGAGGCAGGAATAGAATGAAGATGTATGGACACTGTACCTGAAGATTTTGGATGTTGAGCTCCAGCACCTGATTGGCTGTCAGATGTGTGTAGTGGACATCAATGTCCATGAGGCTGACAAACACCAACTCTTCGGGGAATTTATTAATGAGTGAAATGCCGATTCCTTCCTGTAACTTCACCGTAACCTGCAAATAAAGAGAAAGAAGAGGCGTCACCTCAGCTCGGCTCTCGGAGGTCTCAGCATTTATTTCTGGTCAGAAGGAGGACCTCCAGCTCCTGGTCTTCATCCGGACTCTTGAATCTCCTCATCTCCAGCTGAGTCAGTTCATCCATTTCACTGGAAAGACGATTGTTTCTGCGCTGGCTGAAGTCTGTGATCTGCAGAGTAAATTCAATCATCGGTTATTAATGACCTCCCGTTCCTCCATCACACAGGTCAGTGCACCCGGGAACACGGATGTCACATATTGCAGCTCACCCCCCTTACATGTGACGGCTGCAGTCATTTTTTAGGCATTCTGGTTTTGAATTTAAAGCGGAGTTCCACTCTCCTGGCCAAAATGATCCGAATCACATCATGGAGATTTCTGTATTCACCGGCCATAGATAGAGCCGGCCATGTGCACATTACCAGGACTTCTCTTCTCTCCAGCTGTGGCCATGGAGGATGTGGGCAGCTGAAGCCGGCCTGGCTTTATTTCCTGGATTTTGTGCAGCTGGCTACCCAGCATGCACCTAGCGATCTTGCGCCTGCGCAGTAATGACACTGCAGGCGTGCTTTGTTCCAGTCAGGAAATCTCGTGACTTCTGGGATCAATGAGATAGATATCCCAGGAGTCAACCGGCCAGGCTGATGACTTAGTCACCAACCCAGGGAAGATTAATGAGAAATGTCACCATATAAGCAGCCAAACATTGCATCACTATGGGCAGGGCTTCCATCAGGGGGGGGGCAGCCCATAAACCATGAGGGGCCCGGACATCTTAATCTTACCCCCCTGTGTAGCCTTCAGAACTGCTCAGTGCTCACTGTGAACTGGAGACAAGTTGTTAGACATCACATTGGTAAATTGATTGACAATGTTGCTGGATGCGGGCCTGTGCAGTGACTGTCTCTTTATTGGATTGGGATGTTTCTTTGCTGGATTAGGATGTCTCTTTGCTATATGGGGATGTCTCCGCTGGATTGGAATGTCTCTGTGCTGAATATATGGGGATGTCTCTGCTGGATTGGGATATCTCTGTGCTGAATATATGGGGATGTCTCTTTGCTGAAAATATGGGGGTGTCTCTTTGCTGCTCTTTGGCCAAAATATAATTCCTTACTGGTAATACTTTCACGCACTGATGGCTTGGAATACAGTTTTCATTTTAACATATTAAGTTATAAGTGTGTTTAAATAAAAGTGGGTGCACTGAAGGACTCGGTGGGATGGCCAGTGGGCGGATCTAGTGGGATGGCCAGTGGGCGGATCTAGTAGGATGGCCAGTGGGTGGATTTAGTGGGATGGCCAGTGGGTGGATTTAGTGGGATGGCCAGTGGGCGGATCTAGTAGGATGGCCAGTGGGTGGATTTAGTGGGATGGCCAGTGGGCGGATTTAGTGGGATGGTCAGTGGGCGGATTTAGTGGGATGGCCAGTGGGCGGATTTAGTGGGATGGCCAGTGGGCGGATTTAGTGGGATGGCCAGTGGGCGGATTTAGTGGGATGGCCAGTGGGCGGATTTAGTGGGATGGCCAGTGGGCGGATTTAGTGGGATGGCCAGTTGGCGGATTTAGTGGGATGGTCAGTGGGCGGATCTAGTGGGATGGCCAGTGGGCGGATCTAGTGGGATGGCCAGTGGGCGGATCTAGTGGGATGGCCAGTGGGCAGATTTAGTGGGATGGCCAGTGGGTAGATTTAGTGGGATGGCCAGTGGGCAGATTTAGTGGGATGGCCAGTGGGCAGATTTAGTGGGATGGCCAGTGGGCAGATTTAGTGGGATGGCCAGTGGGCAGATTTAGTGGGATGGCCAGTGGGCAGATTTAGTGGGATGGCACACATAGGAGAGTTTGGTGCTTCAGGTCCTTGAATGCTACTGAGCAGGGCAACCCAGCGGTGTTGTCTTGGTGATCCTTGAGCCGAGTGGCCTGTGCGGCAGATGCCAGAGCAAACCCAGATCTTATAGGGCTCGGCTTGGCCTCCTCCCTCTGCTGGGAGGTATCCCAACCATATGGGTTATTCTGGATGTTGGTGGACTCCCTTGTGTGGGTTCCTGGGGTAAAGGAGCTTTGACCTCTCCCTTGACGTTACGTCATGCTTGTCTGTATTATATACTCACAGATATGTTGGACTGTTTGTTGCTTTGTGTGTTTTAGAGATGCTTTGACTTATGGGACACGATATTCATGTCTGCTATACCGCTTTCTGCTTTATTTTTCATGTTTAAAACCAAATAAAGATTACATAAAAAATGTCATTAAATTGTGGTCGGTGCGGCGCTGCCAAAAACTAGGATACTACAATGGGGTCTCAGGCAATACAGTGATCTATAATACACCTCCCACCTCTGAGTATGCTCAATGCTCATACTAGAGTGTATTATAGATCACTGTATTGCCTGAGACCCCATCAGGGGCAGACTGGCAACTTTCAGCCCAGGGGGCAATTACAAACCAGAGGCCCATGGTGCAGTGACTCGGCCCCCCCCCCCCCTCCCACTCTTCCTATTCCAGTCCTCCTCCTGACCCCTATTCTAGGCTGAAGCCCTACTCCAGATAGGTTGGTGGGAGCTGGGATAGCATGGTTGGGGCTTGCCAGGAGAGTGGGGCATGGAACCGGCCTCAGACACAGTAGACCATCCATGCTGGGGGGGGGGGGGGGCTGCACTCTGTCCTTGTGTTCATCCTGCATTCTGTAGGTCAGTGGCAGAGACTTTTTACTTCTCTTCACCAGAAATCCTTTAGGCTTGTTGGTGGCAGTAGCAGTGCAGCCTTTTTACAGGACATTAAAGTGGCCCAGGGGGCAATTGCCCCTCTGCCCCTGGCCCAGTCCTCCCCTGGACCCCGTTGTAGTATGATTATTTTTTGGCAGCGCCACACCGACCACAATTTCAGTGACATGACAGCGCCCCCCTCCCCCAAACCTATTTATCCAATATTCAGCACATTGGTCCCTTCAGTCCAATCATTGCCTCCACACACATCTCACCTGTAAGACTCTGGTGGGCCCATCTGGAATCACTCTGACGGACAGAACACCGGATCCCGGCCTCATCTTCTGGTTTATAAACTGCTGCTCTCTGGGGACCGAGGTCACCAACTCTAGAGAGGCGTCCGGTCCAAGCACCACCTCCGCTCCATCGTACAATCCGGACACCCCATTCCGAGCCTGGAAGGGACAAAAAAATAAAAAGACTGAACCAATGTTACAAAATGACATCAGCAACGCGTCAGATAGAGAGATAAGCAGGTATTGCTTTCAGTTTAGGAGTTTAACACAACAAGGCCCAACTTGTCTGAAGATTATTAGGGGGGGGGGGGGGGTCAGACAAATCTGAGAGGTTGTCCTTGTGTGGAACTCCAGGCGATGAGCAGTGTTGGGGCCGCCAAGCACCACACTTGGAACAATGTATGTGAGTTTCTGTTGTACAATCTAGCCAGGCCTCAGAACCTTCTCAGAAAACTCCCACCACCATCCCTGACTGTAGGAAGACACACTTGTCTTTGTACTCCTCCCCTGGTTGCCCCCACACACGCCTGACACCATCTGACACCAAATAAGTTTATCTTGGTCTCATCAGAGCACAGGAGACGGTTCCAGTAATCCATGTCCTTAGTCTGCTTGTCTTCAGCAAACTGTTTGTGGGCTTTCTTGTCCATCATCTTTAGAAGAGGCTTCCTTCTGGGATGACAGCCATGCAGACCAATTTGATGCAGTGTGCGGCGTATGGTCTGAGCACTGACAGGCTGACCCCTCCCCCACCCCTTCAACCTCTGCAGCAATGCTGGCAGCACTCATACGTCTATTTCCCAAAGACAACCTCTGGATATGACGCTGAGCACGGCACTCAACTTCTTTGGTGGACCATGGTGAGGCCTGTTCTGAGTGGAACCTGTCCTGTTACACCGCTGTATGGTCTTGGCCACCGTGCTGCAGCTCAGTTTCAGGGTCTTGGCAATCTTCTTATAGCCTAGGCCATCTTTATGTAGAGCAACAATTCTTTTTTTCAGATCCTCAGAGAGTTCTTTGCCATGAGGTGCCATGTTGAACTTCCAGTGACCAGTATGAGAGAGTGAGAGCGATAACACCAAATGTAACACACCTCCCCCATTCACACCTGAGACCTTGTAACACTAACGAGTCTCATGACACCGGGAAGGGAAAATGGCTAATTGGACCCAATGTGGACATTGTCACTTAGGGGTGTACTGACTTTTTTTTGCCAGCGGTTTCGAGATTAATGGCTGTGTGTTGAGGGGACAACAATTTACACTGTTATACAAGCTGTACACTCACTACTTTACATTGTAGCAATATGGTTCCATTAAAAGAGGGTTCAACATTTAGCAACTCACATGGTTGATGATTATAAAAGGCACATATAAGTATGCCGGCATCCGGGGTAAAGTTGTCCACATTCAGACCGTCCTCCTCACCGCCGGCTCTCACCGCTGTCAGTCTTCAGATGTGACCGGGAAGACTACCCTGCAGGAGAGCGATCTGAAAGCGAGGATTGAAGCGCTGGTGGAGCGCAGTGTGGAAGGGATGACATGGATGGCAAGGCGGAAGACTGTCTATATGGACAGCATTACCCCGGATGCCGGCATAGTTAGATGTGCTTCTGTTAAGCCTGTCTGTCCCATTGTTCATTGTTAATGAACTCACATATTGTTTCTGTCCAGATGGCTAGATAATTAGTTCAGGTTAATTCTATTTCTGTATACAATTTCATCTGCATATGATAATGTAATCAGGCAACCCCTGAACTGATGGGGTAGTTTAATCAGGAGGGGGATGTCTATGCTGTATATAAACTCTGTGCGACTGTTCAATAAAGAAGAAGGTTCCAAAACTTGTACAAGCTAAGTTGTTGGCTAGCTTTGTATGGGGGCAGCTGGAATATTTGATATCTATGTTCAAGACTGAAGGAAGCCGTATACTGATGGAAGTCCACAAACACAGTGTGGGTCGTGGTTCCGTTACATTGGTGGCAAGCAGTGGGATGCTTCCTGCAGTCTGGGACATCCAAACCTCCACCGGGATCCAAGGTTCAGGGATGCAGCAAGTGCTGACTCACCTGGATGAACCCGTTTCTGCACAGGATGAGATTGGATGGAGGAATGCGTCTGTCCAGCCACTGGATAAATGTATGGGAGAAGAGGAAGCCATCTTCATTCCCCAACCATGGATCACAGATGTAATTGACTTTCCAGCGGAGGATGATATGGATGATAAATCACCTGCCAAAGTGTTGGCACTGCGCCCAAGTGTCACCAGCCCATGCCCTGGACTTTCAGTAATTCCAGAGACTGGGGATTTAATAGACTTTTCTGCTGAGGAGGAACCTCCCAGTGAGCCTACAGCAGAAGATCGGACTTCCAGGCATAGCGCTGCTAACCTCTGCCTGCAACAATTGGTGACCCAGGAAGATGTGTGCAAGGCCACTGACTTTTCAGTTTACTTTCCTGCAGAACAGCTGGCATCAGGGCCTAACATGACTGAGCTCTGCCCAACACCAACAGCAGCTTCAGCCTTCCTGAGAGAAGAGGCAGCTGACCTTTCTCCTACACCACTGACAGGGACATGGGATTTCCTGCCAGCAGCATCTGTGAAGTTACAAGAAACTTCTCCAGCGGAAGCGCTGACAACTGGACAGAGGGTCCAAGACCTCTGCCCACACCTGCGGCAGTTCAGGAGGCTCAGGGTGAGAAGGAAGAAGAGGTTGTTGTCCTCCCTCCAGAACAGTCAGTCAGAGTGGAGGAAACTGTCTTCACTCCCCAGCCAGGATCTGTGCATCTGGGAGATGGTACCAGAGAAAGGTTGTCCCAACCGCCAGATGAGGGTAAGGAAGATGGAGCAGCCGACTCCCCTTCCCAGCAGCAGACGGTGCTCCAGAATGATGACACCAACCCAGCAGAGGAGCTGGCAACAGAGCAGAGTGCGGCTGGCCTCTGCCCTCAACGTACAAAAGATGGAGTTCCTGTGGTAGTGGATGGGACTGCGGTCTTTACCTCTATATTCCAGGGATGCTGGGCAGTCGGCTCAGGTCCCCAACATAATGAGGGAGTGAGCCCAGCCACCCTGTCTGCTCTCCAGAAGCTGAAAGGACTCCCGGAGAAGGACCAGTCCACACTTCTCCCCCGCAGCGGGTATGTTCTACAAGAGAGGCAGAGGTTGGCTGGGTGAGTAGTGATCTGTTCCGGACAATTTGTTTGGGGTACTGTGTGGGTACAGACATTGGGGGACTGGAACTACGGAGTAACTTCAAAGTCAACCTGTTTGGGGTCCCCTCCTGTGTTAGTCTCCTTCTGAAAGGGGAGAGATGTGACGGTAGTCACTTTGGTTGGGGGGCCCCGTGGAACCCAGATTACCTTAGAGAGGTTGGGAAATCCCTCTCTCAGCCCCTTCTTATGTGTAAGTCATCCTTTGTCTATTAGGGACACAGGGTGACCAAGAAGCCCAGTCTGTCCCTGCCCAAACCAGACTTTCACAGACTGATCGGCTATGAGAGCTCCATGCACCCTGCCGGGACAAACTTACAAACTATGTGGAACTTTGTCAAGGAAGCTGCCATGATGGATGGACTCTTTGGGACTTGTTACCCGACTAACTCAGGCACAGACCTGGTTAGTCTACCTTTGGGGGGAGGGGAAGATATGCGACGGTACTCACCGTCACTGGGAGTGACAGACAGATACTTAATGGACACTGAGAATATGGTTTGGATTAGGGATAGACCGATTATTGGCAACGTCGATATACCGAGGGCCGATATGCACTTTTCCCGATATATGGGAACCGGCCCCCGGAGGTTACCGATATTGCTGATATTTCAGGAAAGTGCTGTACTGGAGTGATTTCTGCAGCTAGAGGCATCACCCCAGTACCAGCGTCCATAGAAGATGGTCGGCTGTCTTGTAATGACAACGACGCGGCTACATTACAAGGAGTGGGAGGGGACATGCCCCCCTCCCACCGGCTTCCGCGGCTCGCCTGGGTCTCCCATGCCACCGGGAGACTCAGGTAACCAGCCTGCACGGCCAATGAAGAGAAGGTCCAATCAAAGCCGCATTCGGCTCTGATCGGGTCTCCATGCAAAAACCGGAAGTGATGTCATGACTGGCCTCCATAGCTGATGTCATGACCTCACTCCCGGGTACTGGCGCCAGATTAAAAACAGCCAAACTTGGCATTTTGAATGCTTTTAGGTGCAGGGGAGGGGTTTGGGGTCTTTTAGACCACCAGATCTCTCCACAAAAGTACCTGTAAAAAAAAAAAAAAAAAAACATTTTTTTAAATGTACAAAAATATCAGCCAATATGGGCCGATATCAATATGCGATGACCAAAATATCGGTATCAGTAACGAAAAACCGATCTCGGTCAATCACTAGTTTGGATTACTTCAACTGGAACAGTAATATTTATTTCAAACCTTTGAAGACGGCTTCACACAGTCAGACTTATAACAGATACTAATATCAGCTCACCCACCTGTCTTCCACACATCAATGAATATGCTGATTTACTCACCTGTTATCTACAATGGGTTCTGTGTTTACACTTATGATAATGTGTATTGTACTTCAGAGATCAGAGACGGACAGTCTGTCACTGGTGGTCTCTTCCTATTGCCTGTGTATTGAGGTGTGATGTGGATTCTGTTAAGCCTGTCTGTCCCATTGTTAATTGTTAATGAACTCACATATGGTTTCTGTCCAGATGGCTAGATAATTAGTTCAGGTTAATTCTATTTCTGGACACAATTTCATCTGCATATGATAATGTAGTCAGGCAACCCCTGACCTGTGTGTGGTAATCTGATCAGGAGGGGGATGTCCATGCTGTATATAAATTCTGTGTGTGACTGTTCAATAAGGAGAAGATTCCAGTACAAGCTAAGTTGTCGGCTAGCTTAGTATGGGGGCGGCTGGAATATTTGATATCTATGTTCAGGAATGAAGGAAGCCGTATACTGATGGAAGCCCACAAGTACAGTGTGGGACGCGGTTCCGTTACACTTCCTATACTACTAATATTTGGCTGATTCAGTAGAATTTGGATAAGTGTGGGGCGGTCCCTGCTGGACAGAAGCCGATTGTTTAAATGTTGGAAAACATTTATCAATATGATTTCATTGATGGTCTTTATGGGTTTCCAGCAGCGATCGTATTCATACATCATCTGCAGTGAGGACTGATGGCGGACTCACCTGGACAACCAATCCGGATAAACTGCAGCTAAGCTTCCCATCCCGGAAACACCAGGTCTGCGTGGTGCTCCTCCTCCGGTCCGGTCTCCTCAACATCAGCGGCTCATACCTAGAAACAGAATAACGGAATTTTTGTAAAATCTTACCTGTAAAATTCCTTTCTCTGAGTCCTCCGACAGTCGCCGCCTCTTCATATTCGTCACATATGGGGTATTAGACTTTGCTCCGAAGGAGTAGCTAGGCAACAGAATATGTTAACATTAAAGCTTTTAACATATCCCACCCTCAAGGGGTGGTCCCCTCAGTCAATACCCTCCTACTTCCTGCAACCATATCTCAGTTTCAGTGGAATAGCAGTAGAGTATACAACCAAACCCCAAAAGAGGGGCGGGGGCGGCGACTGTCGGAGGACTCAGAGAAAGGAATTTTACAGGTAAGATTTTACAAAAATTCCGTTTTCTCTTACGTCCTCCGACAGTCGCCGCCTCTTCATATTCGTCACATATGGGGACGTCCCAAAGCAGTGCAAACATGAGGGGTGGGAAACGCATCTGCGCCGAAAGGCAACGCAGTCTCCGCATCAAAGAAAGGAACCTTACCAAAGGAAGGAAACCAGCTGGGCTACAGGGAAAATAATTGCTCAACAGGAGCAACAACCCAGGAAAAGACAAATAACCAGGGGATAAAAAACTTATCCCAACAGCCAGAGGTCCCCAACAAGGGACCCTAGGGAATTGCCGCACTAAGAACCTTGCGGCCAAAGGAAGCATCCGCCGATGCCTGAACATCTACTTTGTAGAATTTTGTGAAAGTGTGCATGGTCGACCAGGTCGCCGCCTTACACACCTGGGCTACAGAAGCCCCATGATGACAGGCCCAAGACGTACTCAGAGATCTAGTAGAGTGCGCCTTCACAGGCACAGGGGGAACCTTCCCCTGCAAAGCATAGGCCTGTTCAATGGTCTGCCTGATCCATTTGGCGATGGTAGAGGCCGACGCCGCCATGCCCTTCCGAGGACCCTCTGGAAGAACAAACAAGGAGTCCGTCTTTCGAAAAGACTCAGTCGATGTAAGGTAAACCCTTATCGCCCGAACAACATCCAAAGAATGTAGTCTCACCTCCTTTGGATGTTTAGGCTTCGCGCACAGCGAAGGCAAGACAATATCCTCATTAAGATGGAATTCCGAAACTCGCTTCGGAAGAAAAGAAGGATTAGGTCGCAAGACCACCTTATCCAAATGAACAACCAGATACGGAGACTTGCAGGACAAAGCCGCCAGCTCCGACACTCTGCGAGCCAAAGTGATCGCAACCAAAAAGGCGACCTTTTTGGACAACATAGACAACGAGATCTCCCTGATCTGTTCAAAAGGAGCACATTGTAACACAGATAGAACGAGATTCAAGTCCCAAGGGGGCAGAGGATCCCTCCTAGGAGGAACCAGATGCCGCACTCCCTGAACAAAAGTGCCAACCAAGGAGTTGGAAGCCACGGACGTTGAAACAGAACGGCCAGCGCAGACACCTGACCCTTTATCGTAGCCAGCGCTAAACACTGATCGACACCTGTTTGAAGGAAGGACAGCACTCGGGAAACCGAGTACGTGCGGGGTGAAAACCCCCTGGACTCACACCAGGCAAAATAGGCCTTCCAAGTACGGTAATAAACCTTCCCCGAGGAAGACTTCCTCGCATTGATCAAGGTATGAACGACCTCTGGGGAGAGACCCTTCTCCTTCAGGACCTCGGTCTCAACAGCCAGGCCGTCAAAGCCAGCGACTGTAAAGCAGGATGGTATATCGGCCCTTAAGACAGGAGATCGTCTCGAAGAGGCAGACGCCACGGGGCGTCGACCGCCAGATTCACGAGGTCTGCGTACCAGGACCGGCGAGGCCAGTCCGGTGCCACAAGAATCACCGTGCTGCGTTCCGAGTGTAACCTGCAAAGGAACCTGGACAGCAACTGAATCGGTGGAAACGCGTACATCAGCTTGTACTGATGCCACGGGGCCACTAACGCGTCCGACGCGTCTGCCCGAGGGTCGCGCGTCCTTGCCACGAACCTTCTCACCTTGTTGTTGAGACGAGACGCGAACAGGTCCACATCTGGAAGACCCCACTTCGCGCACAACATCTGGAAGACAGCCGGGTGGAGAGACCATTCCCCCTGATCCAGGGTCTGGCGACTCAGTTAGTCCGCCTGCCAGTTCTCCACCCCCCGAATGTGCACCGCCGTTATCGCCGGGACAGGAGTCTCGGCCCAAGACAGAATGTCGGCCACTTCTCGAGCCGCTCGGGCACTCCTGGTGCCCCCTTGGTGGTTGATGTAGGCCACCGCCGTGGCATTGTCCGTCTGCACCCGAACCGGGCAGCCCTGCAGCCGGTCCATCCAGCGATGAAGACAGAGATTTATCGCACGCAATTCCAGAATGTTGATCGGAAGGGAGGACTCCCCCTCCGACCAAGTTCCCTGGGTGGACAGAACGCCCAGAACACCACCCCAGCCCGACAGGCTGGCATCCGTGGTGATCACCGTCCACGAGATAGGACGAAACGACTTGCCCCCGGACACCATCGGGGACTGGAGCCACCACAGAAGGTTTCTTCTGGTGCGATGACTCAACGAGATTTGAAGATCCAGAGATTGAGGTCGCCCGTCCCACATGGACAGGATCTCCGCTTGGAGACCCCGCGTGTGAAACTGGGCGAAGGGAATCGCCTCGAAGGCCGAGACCATCAATCCCAGACATCTCATGCACGTTCCGCAGAGATGAGTGCGGAACGTCCCTGAGGGACCTGACTTCCTCCTGAAGAGTTCTGAGTTTGTCTTCCGGCAGGAAGACCTTCGCCTGCACCGAGTCCAGGATCATTCCCAGGTAGGGAAGACGAACCGACGGACTCAGTGTCGACTTTGGAAAAGTTACCGTCCAACCAAACTCCTGCAGAGTTTGCATCGTGACAGACAGGTCCTTCTCCAGACCCTGGCTGATCGCAGACCGAACCAGAATGTCGTCCAGATACCCCAGGACAGAAATGCCCTGGGCCCTCAATAACGCCAGAACCGGTGCAAGCACCTTGGTGAAAATCCGCGGAGCCGAGGCGAGACCAAAAGGCAACGCCACGAACTGGTAGTGATCCTCCGCAATGGCGAATCGAAGGTACCTCTGGTGACCCTCGAAAATGGGGATGTGAAGATACGCATCCTTCAAATCGATGGAGGCCATGAATTCCCCCGGAACCAGGGCAGCCACCACCGACCGCAGGGATTCCATGCGGAACTTGCGAACCCGCACAGAGTGGTTCAGAGCCTTCAAGTCCAGAATTGGACGAACCTTGCCCTCCTTCCTGGGCACGGTGAACAGATTGGAATAAAACCCCCGAAATCTGTCCCGATGAGGCACCGGAACCACCACTCCCTGAGCCCTCAGGTCCCGCACCGCCAGGTGCAGGTCCCGTAAACGCTCTGGAGACAGGTGAAGATTTGAGGGAAAAAATCTGCTCTCCGGCCGAGAGAGAAACTCGATCTTGTAACCAGATCGAACGATCTCCTGAACCCATCTGTCCCGCACGCGGGCCAACCAGGGTTTTAGAAAACCGAGCAAGCGTCCCCCCACCCCAAAACTGGGTGAGGGCGCCCCTTCAGGCCGCACTGTTATGGGCTGCGGATCCGGATTGACCGGACTTCTGTTTCCCAGACCAGGGCTTCTTCTGAGAGCCTTGACCTTTGAACGGTTTGCCCTTGTAGTGCGACCGAAAGGCACGAAAGGACCCCTGAGGGGGCCGAAAATTAGCATGCTTCTTCCCAGAAGCCCCCTTAGCCTTGGGGAAATGGGGCAAGAGAGTGCTCTTACCCCCGGTGATCCCCTTAATCAACACATCCAAGGACTCCCCAAAAAGGCGAGACCCATCATAAAGGCAGATTGGCTAAGGTCTTACGTGAAGATTGGTCCACCGACCAACACTTCAACCAAACCAGGCGGCGAGACAACACCGCCACGCTGTGCACACGTGCAGCCAACGGGACTAAGTCCAAGTCCGCATCACACAGATACATGACACCCTGGTGGATTTGATCCACCATATCCAGGGTCGCCGGCGAGGCCGAATCGGCCACTAGGACGCGCCTAAGCATCTGCGTCCAACTCGCGACCGCCTGGGCCGCCATGAGAGAGGCAAACAGAGCCTTAAGCATAGAACCCGTAACAGAATAAGTATGACGGGCAAGAGACTCCAATCTCCTATCCGTGGCATCACGGAACACTGGGGAATCCTCTGCAGGAATCGCAGTGGATTTGTTTAAAACCGCAATTGCGTGATCCACTGGGGGTGGCACACACCACCTTTCATCAGTGGAAGGCGAGAAAGGATAACGCAGCTTGAACCTACTTGGTACAGCAAAAGGTTTGCGTAGATTGCGCCATTGTTCCTTAACAGGGCGCTGAAAATCATCATTGCAGGGAAAAACCTGCGGCGTCCTGCGTTTTCTCTGCGTCCCATAAGCCGCCAAGGCAGCGGGGGGACACACTTCATCCTGCAAACGCAGCGTTTGTTTTATGGAAGCAATCAATTCATCCATGATTGCAAGCTCTTCAGGCGAGCCAGGGGGAGAATTATCAACCCCTTCAACTTCAGCCTCCACCTCTGACCCCACTAGATCCAGGGAGGAGCGGGACCCCGATAAGGAGGCCCCCGCCATAGCAGCCCCATCACCATCACCCTCAGAATCAGCCACCAGCATCTGCACTTGAGCAGCAAGGCCAGCCACAATAGTGGCTAAATCCCCCCCTGGGGGGGAAACAGCGGTCCCCTGGCTTTCCACCAAGGCGGTAGGAAATTTGCCCTCCTGAGAATCCATTGCCCCAATATGATATGCCGGATAATAAAGGGTTAACTGCCCCTTTAACAAGCGCGGCGAGCGCAGCCCACCGCACCACACACAAGCACAATGAGACCCCCACAGGGACAATAAAACTGACACAGGCAATGGATAAGAAGGATATAACCTGAGGAGACCCTCGCCGCTGCTGCTGCCTCGATTGGTGTATCCGGGAGAAGAGGAAGTGATGCGGCTAGGGCGCTCTATTAAAGCCTATGGGAGGCTACAAGAAAATGGCCGCCATGCATGTAGAACATGCGGCCGGAGCGAGTTAGGCAAAATGGCGCCGTTTGGCGCCGAAACCGCCGCTCCACAGTACAGTAATGCACACATGTCTGTATATAAAAAAACATGTCAGATCGCCGCAGCGATCGCTGTATAGTGCCCAAACATGCCACAAAACATGCCCCACAGCACACAGCTTCTCACACTGACAAGGCTGACACACACAGTGTCACACAGCTCCCCCCCCCCCCTTGCAGCCCACAGCATGCAGCCGAGAGATAGGGAGACAAACAGTGTGAATAGAGGCAGGTTACACAGTCCCAGACTAACACCCCCCCAGACAGACAGGTCCCCACATAGATACACTTACCTCACAATGGCGTGGGGGACCCGCACAGGCGAACAAGCCGCTGCACATGAGGCAGGGAGAGTCGCATACAAGACGCACAGAATGGGGGTTAAGAAACCGCACAGCGTCCAGTGAGGTAGCCACCTCACCAATAATCCCTGCACCGAACAGGGATGGGTCGTTCACTGTGCCAGGAGCGTTACCTGGCTGAACGCTCGATGGCAGACTGGGAAGCCACTGACCCACGACCTGCGACCAGGAGGATCAGCCCGAGACCCAGTCCGCATGATCCTCTTCATCCGAAGAACTAACTAATGCTGACAAAAAGAACAGCTAAGTAAAGGTAGAGAGAAAACTCAAACAAAAAATCAAAAAAGAAGAAAGAGTCTGGGGCACAAAGCCCCAGCACAGAGAGAGCCAGCCACTCCTGACAAGCTAGACATTGAAACTGAGATATGGTTGCAGGAAGTAGGAGGGTATTGACTGAGGGGACCACCCCTTGAGGGTGGGATATGTTAAAAGCTTTAATGTTAACATATTCTGTTGCCTAGCTACTCCTTCGGAGCAAAGTCTAATACCCCCATATGTGACGAATATGAAGAGGCGGCGACTGTCGGAGGACGTAAGAGAAATATATTTTTATGGCCTCCCATGCCTTCCACTATCATTTCTATACTGAGGACACCCAAATCTATCTCTCCACCCCTCCGCTCACCCCATTAGTCTCCTCCCACATCACTGATCTACTAACAGACATATCAGCCTGGGTCACCCACTTCCTCCAACTGAATCTATCCAAAACCAAACTCATAATATTTCCTCCCCCCCACGTGCCCCTTCCCCCGAATTCTTTGTCAAGATCAATGGCACAACTATCAGTCCGCCCCCCCCCCCCCTGCCAGGGTTCTAGGGGGAATCCTGGACCCTACACTGTCCATTCAGGCCCACATCCAATCCCTGTCCAAACAGGGCCGCCCAACATCTCTACAATACGCCCCTTTTAACCAATGACACCACCAAGCTTCTAATTCACTCCCTGGTTATCTCTCACTATTGCAACTCCCTCCTCATTGGATTGCCTGTACATAGGCTCCTCCCCCCTTCAGTCCATAATGAATGCTGCTGCAAGACTCATCCATCTTACCATCCTTCAGTGTCCTCCACCCCTCTCTGCCAATCCCTCCCCCGACCTCCATTCAGTGTCCTCCACCCTTCTCTGCCAATACCTCCCCCGACCTCCATTCAGTGTCCTCCACCCCTCTCTGCCAATCCCTCCGCTGGCCTCCATTCAGTGTCCTCCTCCCCTCTCTACCAATCCCTCCGCTGGCCTCCATTCAGTGTCCTCCACCCCTCTCTGCCAATCCCTCCACTGGCCTCCATTCAGTGTCCTCCACCCCTCTCTGCCAATCCCTCCCCCGACCTCCATTCAGTGTCCTCCACCCCTCTCTGCCAATCCCTCCCCCGGCCTCCATTCAGTGTCCTCCACCCCTCTCTGCCAATTCTTTCCCCGGCCTCCATTCAGTGTTCTCCACCCTTCTCTGCCAATCCCTCCCCCGGCCGCCATTCAGTGTCCTCCACCCCTCTCTGCCAATCCCTCAACTGACCTCCATTCAGTGTCCTCCACCCCTCTCTGCCAATCCCTCCCCCGACCTCCATTCAGTGTCCTCCACCCCTCTCTGCCAATCCCTCCCCCGGCCGCCATTCAGTGTCCTCCACCCCTCTCTGCCAATCCCTCAACTGACCTCCATTCAGTGTCCTCCACCCCTCTCTACCAATCCCTCCGCTGGCCTCCATTCAGTGTCCTCCTCCCCTCTCTGCCAATCCCTCCACTGGCCTCCATTTAGTGTCCCCCGATGGCGGAAATGTACATACCGATTATCTGTGACCGCGGCCAGGCCAGCGATGTCCAGCACTAAGGAGGACTCCTGGGTGCGTCCGCTGAGCGGCTTGCTGGGGTTGTGAGGAGGAGAAGATCCCTCATGGCAGAGCATTCCCGTTCCCGTCATCCTCCACAGCTGTGACCTCTTCCCCGGCTCCTGTCATTCACAGAACGGGGGACACCGGATCAGAACCGACCCCTCATATGCATCCCATAATATCCCCTCTGATGTCACACCCCCTTCTCCATTCACGGGGGACACCTGATCAGAACCGATCCCTCATATCCATCCCATAATATCCCCTCTGATGTCACACCCCCTCCTCCATTCACAGAACGGGGGACACCGGATCAGAACTGACCCCTCATATCCATCCCATAATATCCCCTCTGATGTCATACCCCCTCGTCCATTCACAGAACGGGGGGACACCGGATCAGAACTGACCCCTCATATCAGTCCCATAATATCCCCTCTGATGCCACATCCCAACCTCTGTGTGCTCCAATCTGCACAGAGGACACCCCCCTCCTCCATTCACATGGACTGTGCGATCTGTACAGTAAATAAACCCTGATGTGACTGTAATAATGACACTGTCAGGGAAGGAGTTATGAGGGGCGATGAAAGGGTTAAATGTGTGCCTAGGGAGCGCTTACTAAGGGAAGTGCTTTGTAGGGACATAAAATCCATCCCTTCCCCCGTCAGAACAGTGATCAGCAGAGCTCCATTCTGTGTCTCTGCCCGACAATCAGCGGGTGCCGGCAGACATCCATTCAGCGGGTGCCGGCAGACATCCATTCAGCGGGTGCCGGCAGACATCCATTCAGCGGGTGCCGGCAGAAATCCATTCAGCGGGTGCCGGCAGAAATCCATTCAGCGGGTGCCGGCAGAAATCCATTCAGCGGGTGCCGGCAGAAATCCATTCAGCGGGTGTCGGCAGACATCCATTCAGCCGGTGCCGGCAGACATCCATTCAGCCGGTGCCGGCAGACATCCATACAGCGGGTGCCGGCAGACATCCATACAGCCGGTGCCGGCAGAAATCCATTCAGCCGGTGCCGGCAGACATCCATTCAGCGGGTGCCGGCAGACATCCATACAGCGGGTGCCGGCAGACATCCATACAGCCGGTGCCGGCAGACATCCATTCAGCCGGTGCCGGCAGACATCCATTCAGCCGGTGCCGGCAGACATCCATACAGCGGGTGCCGGCAGACATCCATACAGCGGGTGCCGGCAGACATCCATACAGCCGGTGCCGGCAGACATCCATTCAGCCGGTGCCGGCAGACATCCATACAGCCGGTGCCGGCAGACATCCATTCAGAGGGGTCGGCCTTCCACCATCTTCACACCACACACAGAACTTACCTTCTTCTTCAGGAGGACTCGGTGGGTTTTGGGATGAACATCCAGGACGAGCTCAGAGTAAATAACGTTCTTCGACTGACTGACAGGACGAACGTTCCCCTCCTGACTCCTGTAAGGAAGATTCGAGGCCAGAAGAAAGAAGAATAAACACTTCAATGACGATCAGCTAATCCGTATCTATGGTAATAAACAGATACAGAGCATCCGGAAATATTCACAGAGCTTCACTTCTTCCACATTTTATGTTACAGCCGCATTCCAACATGGATTCCATTCATTATTTTCCTCAAAATTCTACAAACCCCTCCCCCATAATGACATCGTGAGAGAAGTTTGTTTGAAATCTTTGAACATTTGTTCAACATAAAGGGGAATAAATCCCATGTACATAAATATTCACCCCCTTTGCCATGTACAGAAGTATTCACACCTATGCAGCAATGTACAGAGACATCCTTGATGAAAACCTCCTCCAGAGCGCTCTGGACCTCAGACTGGGGTGAAGGTTCATCTTCCAACAGGACAACGACCCTAAGCACACAGCCAAGATAACAAAGGAGTGACTACGGGACAACTCTGTGAATGTCCTTGGGTGGCCCAGCCAGAGCCCAGACTTGAACCCGATTGAACATCTCTGGAGAGATCTGAAAATGGCTGAGCACCGACCCTCCCCCATCCAACCTGATGGAGCTTGAGAGGTCCTGCAAAGAAGAATGGGAGAAACTGCCCAAAAATAGGAGTGCCAAGCTTGTAGCATCATACTCAGAAATACTGGAGGCTGGAATTGGTGCCAAAGGAGCTTCACCAAAGTATTGAGCAAAGGGGGTGAATACTTATGTACATGGGATTTTTTCCATTTTTAATAAATTTGCAAAAATTTCCAAACGTCTCTCACATTGTCATTATGGGGAATTGTTTGTAGAATTTTGAGGAAAAATTGGATTTTTGTCTTACTGTAAAATCCTTTTCTCGATCGTTCATTGATGGACGCAGTCTCTGATCTTCATATCAGTAGGGACGTCCCCAAGCAGTGTCATAAAAATAAGGGTTAGGAACAGCAGAAAAATAATTCCCCAAGGTTAAACCATAGCCAATCAGGCAACAGAACAACAAGATGAGACTCACCTGAAAAAAACATCGAACACCCCCAAGGGAGACTAAAACACCCTTAAACGGCAGCCTGCAAAACTTTGCGGCCAAAAGAGGCATCCGCCGATGCCAGCACATCCACCTTATAAAACTTTGTGAAGGTATGAACAGGTCACAGATGCCTGATGGCGAAAAGCCCAGGAAGCACTATGCGCCTGAGTAGAATTTGCCTTAACAGGGAAAGGTGGAACCTGACCCTTAATTGAATAAGCCTGCACAACCGTCTGTCTGATCCATCTGGAAATAGTTGCCCACCAGATAGGAAGAACGACAGGAAAATGCCGCCAGTTCCGACACCCTGCGCACAGAAGTAATAGCCACCAGGAAGGCCACCTTTTGGGATAAGGTAAACAGAGGAATCTCCCGAATACTTTAAAAAGGAGGTGTCAGGAGAACCGATAGCACCAGATTAAGGTCCCAAGGTGGCAACGGAGGTCGCACCGGAGGGGTCAAGTGTCGCACCCCCCGGATAAAGCCACACACCAGGGAATGGGTGGCTAGTGGCCTTTGGAAGAAGATTGCCAAGGCTGAAACCTGACCCTTGTTAGTACTCAAGGCTATCTTTTGATCAACTCCCCGTTGAAGGAAAGCTGAGATCCGAGCCACCAAGTAAGAGCGAGGGGAAACCTCAAGAGACTCAGACCATGTAATATACGACTTCCATGTACAATGATAGATCTTCCTGGAAGACGCTTTCCTCGCTTTAAGCAGAGTAGGAATCACTGAAGCAGACAATCCCCTGTCTATCAGCACCTGGTTTTCAACAGCCAAGCCGTCAAAGCCAGCAACTGTAAAGCAGGATGGAGGATTGGTCTTTGAGACAGTAGATCCTCCCTGAGAGGAAGTCTCAAAGGAGTTTCAGCAACCAGCCTGACCAGCTCGACGTACCACGCCCGGCAAAGCCAGTCCAAAGCCACAAGAATGACCGGAATCCCTTCCACCTCGATCCTGCGAAGAAGTCTTGACAGCAACTTGAGAGGAGGAAAGGCATACATCCGCTGATACTGACCCCACAGGGCCACCAGCTCGTCTGTGGCATCTGCCAGAGGGTCCCGGGAGCGGGCCACAAACCTTAGCACTTTTCTGTTCATCCGAGACGCCAACAGATCTACATCTGGAGTGCCCCAACGAAGGCACAACTGCTGGAACACCTCTGGATGGAGAGACCATCCCCCTTGATCCAAGGCCTATCGGCTGAGGTAATCCGCCTGCCAATATTCCACTCCTGGAATGTGAACAGCAGAGAGAGCTGGAACAAAGCGTTCTGCCCATCGGAGGATGCCAGCCACTTCCAAGGCCTCAAGGACACTTTTGGTGCCCCCTTGGTGATTGACATAAGCCACGGCCATGGCATTGTTCAATTGAATGCGCACTGGAAAACCCTGAAGGTAATCGGTCCAGCGGACCAGGCAAAGCCTGATCGCTCTCAGCTTCAGTACATTTCTCAGTAACCTGGATTCTTCCAGGGACCAGACTCCTTGAGCAGAAAACCTGCCGAGAACCCCTCCCCACCCGGACAGAATGGCATCCGTGGTGACAACTGTCCAATATATAGGAAGGAAGAAAGGATTTGAGCATCAGGGACCGAAGCCACCAGATCAGGGGTTCCCTGGTCACCTGGCTCAGCTGGATCTGATTGTCCAGGGAATCTGGAATCTTGCTTCATTTGTGAAGGATTATCTTCTGGAGGATTCTCGTGTGGAATTGAGCACAGGGGACCGCCTCGAATGACGACACCATCAGTCCCAAAATCTCATACAGGTCCGAAGGGATGACCATTTGCTGGACAGCAACAGCTGAATCGCAGACTGGAGTTTTTGGAGTTTTACCAGAGGAAGAAACACCCTGGCTGCGGACGAGTCCAAAGTCAGGCCCAGATAGTCCAGTCTCATGGAAGGGAAGGGACCAGGGGGTTCAGAATACACCCAAACTCCTCCAGAGTTCTCTTGGTGATCTGCAAATGTGTCACCAGCACGTGGGAGACTCCGCACAGAGAAGCAGTTCGTCCAGGTAACCGAGGACCAATATCCCCCGCTGTCCTAACAGCGCCAGGACCGGAGCCAACATCTTTGTGAAGACCCGATGAGCAGAGGCGAGACCAAAGGGTAACACCACAAACTGATAAGGATCTTCTCCTATGGCAAAGCGCAGAAACCGTTGATGTCCTGCACATATTGGAATGTGAAGGTAGGCATCTTTGATGTCTATGGAGGCCAGGAAATCCCCCTGACGTAGGGAAGCCACCACCATGTGAATGGATTCCATCTTGAACTTTTGAACTCGCACAAAGCAATTCAGTGCCTTCAGGTCCAGGATTGGACGCACCTTGCCTTCCTTCCAGGTTTGAATAAAAGCTCTGAAAACGTTCCGCGCACGGAACCGGAACTATTACTCCTTGTTGTACCAGGTCCTGTACCGCCTCCGAAGAGAGCCTGTAGGCGATTCAGGGACAGTCTCACATTTTAATTGAAGAACCTTACCGGTGGGACTGATCTAAACTCGATCTTGTACCCGGACTGTATGACCTTGTGAACCCATTTGTCTTGTATCTGGGATAGCCATAGGTCCAGAAACCAGCAAAGATGCCCCCCCCCCACCCCAGATACGGGTAAGGGCGCACCTTCCAACTGAAGGGGCCTCGTCCTCAGGTCTGGAGGAACTCGATTTTTGTTTGCCAGACCAGGGTCGCTTAGACCCACTCGAAGGAGCCTTGAAGGACTTTGCCTTATCGACTGACCCTGAGGGACGAAAAACTTCTTATGTGCTGAAAAGGAGGGGCCCCGTCTGCGACGAGGGTCCTTACCCCTGTTAGCCTGTGGGGGAAAGGTATTCTTACCCACTGTGAGACCTTTGATAATGTCATCCAGGGTAGCCCCAAACAGGCGATCTCCTTGAAAAGGCAGATCAGTCAAGGCCTTTTTTGAGGTCTGCCCAGCACTTTAGCCAAAGTATACGCCGGAGAACCACTGCCGAAACCGACAGTAGGCCCAAAATGGGAGTAGCATGCAGCGAGGCAACGCAAAAAAAATTGCAGCACCAGCACCAACTGGTCTAACAGCTCCCGAAGGCAGGGGGAAGTTGTTTCCCCTCCGGGTCATGGCGTAGTAACTTAGCCCATTCAGTCAACGTTTGCGAGGCAACCGTAAACACGGGTCTTAGTGCAGACTCTGCCAGGGAGTATATATTGCGGGCCACAGACTCCGCCTTTCTAACCTCCGGATCCTTAAAGGACGGGGAATCCTCCCCTGGAATCATGGTAGCTTTATTCAGTCTTGAGACCGGAGGGTCCACCGTAGGCAGGACAGTCCACTTCTTTATAAGGGACTCCTCAATTGGGTAGCTTCTAGCAATCTGCTTAGGCACCCCAGGGGAACGCTTTGGGCGGTCCCATTCTTTTTTGAGCATGTTGTCAAAATATGCGGGAAAGAGAAAAATCTTTGCCACTCTGGATGGCTTGTGAGTGCCAAACATAACCTGCGCCTCAGTCGCAGCCACACCTGCGTCCTCCAATTTCAAGGATCTCATGCACAGGAACAGCTAGTGCGTCCACCAGCACCTTTTCTTGCGCGATGGCGGAGGTAGAGAGGTCAACCTCACTATCAGAGGAGACAGGGCGCAAGGTAGTAGACCCGGCAGGGAGACCCGCATCTGCGCTGGCTGAATCAGATTCAGAATCTGACCCATCAGATGAGGCATGGGTAGGCGGGGGGGCGTTTTTTGGCACCTCGCCCTTTAAAGGCCACCTCCACCCAGGACACAAAGGATTCCAGGACTGCCGAAAGTGCATCCATTGATAGCTGGGATTCGGAGGGCCCTGCTGCCTCCTTGAGGAGGTTAGGTGGGGACACTTGTTCTGCAGGGTCCATGTTGCTGCACAGCACAGGTCTGTAGCGATCTCGATCCTCAGAGAAAGATCTGAGTGTCAGCACTAGGGTATAGGGAGGGGCCCCACCACCAGAAAAAATGCCTCTAGGAACTCCTAGAACATGGCTACTAGTTATTCTCAATAGAAATCTACCGCAAAATGGCCGCCGGGTGTACCAATATAGCCGCCGAATCTTGCAGGGCACATGGGCTACAAGAAAATGACGGCCGTGCACGGCCTGTGGAGATACTGAGGGCCCTCAAGAGGCCCCCCCCCAAGCCTCCTGGACGGGATCAACAGGAAAGGGGGCCCTGGGAGTGAAAGGTAAACCCCCTGCCCGCACGATCGTTCGTCCGTTGCCATAGTGCAACCAACAACCCCCCCCCAGCCAGCCTGAAGCTCGGTCCCAGCCTCCGGGAGTAGTTACAAATGTCCCATAGCCTCAGTGGTGAAGAAGGCAGGGGGGGAGGGGACAAGACAGCGGGGAACCAGGGTTGCGAGGGTTCGACCGTCCAAGGGAGGGGCCTGCGTCCACCCCAAAATCCGACAGGGGAAGAGAGGGGAACATTTACTCACCGCACCAGGAACAGGCAGGAGCCATCTCCTGGCAGAAACCCTCTCCACCAAAGTGGGGGGGCTGTCGGCAAAAAGGAACGCTGCGACTCGGGCCTAGACACGGTGGTATGCGACCTGGCAAGACGTTTAACTCGCGGGGCCAGTCCCCGTCCAGTGGGACTATGTTGCAGCCGACCTATCGCGGAGCTGGGGTCTGGGCGTGCTCGCTGGCTGGCTGGAGTGACCACTAAATCCATATATCCAGCCCATCGCCCAGATCCGGCTTAGTTGCTTGTAGGTCCCACAGGAAAAAAAAATTGGGAGAAAAGGCTAGCTAGAAAAAAACTATGTACGATAAAGCTTTTGCCAGGAGCAGAGATCCCAGCAAGGAACGAGGTCCTTACTCCTGACTAGACAGAAAAAGCTGACATCCTATGCAGGAAGAGAGAGGGCGTACCCCCAGGGGCCGCCCATAGGTGTGGCCAGAACTTTTTTCTGCCTAGTGTCCTACTCCTGTACGGGGCAGTATAACCCAACTGATATGAAGACCAGAGACTGCGCCCGTCAATGAACGATGGAGAAATAATGAATTTATTTTGGAATAAGGCTTTAATATAACAAAATGTGGAAAAAATGAAGCGCTGTGAGTACTTTCCGGATGCTCTGTATTACCAGGAAGACCTCCTACACATGAAAATAGGATTTTACTCAGAGAATGTATAGATGGCAGCTACAGTATCTGACAAAAGTAAGTACATCCCTCACATTTCTGTAAATATTTTATTCTATCTTTTCATGTGACAACACTGAAGAAATGAGACTTTGCTACAATGTAAAGTAGTGAGTGTACAGCTTGTATAACAGTGTAAATTTACTGTCCCCTCAAAATAACTCAACACACAGCCATTAATGTCTAAACCACTGGCAACAAAAGTCAGTACACCCCTAAGTGATAATGTCCAAATTGGGCCCAATTAGCCATTTTCCCTCCCCGGTGTCATGTGACTCGTTAGTGTTACAAGGTCTCAGGTGTGAATGGGGAGCAGGTGTGTTACATTTGGTGTTATCGCTCTCACTCTCTCATACTGGTCACTGGAAGTTCAACATGGCACCTCATGGCAAAGAACTCTCTGAGGATCTGGAAAAAAAGAATTGTTGCTCTACATAAAGATGGCGTAGGCTATAAGAAGATTGCCAAGACCCTGAAACTGAGCTGCAGCACGGTGGCCAAGACCATACAGCGGTTTACCAGGACAGGTTCCACTCAGAACAGGCCTCTCCATGGTCCACCAAAGAAGTTGAGTGCCGTGCTCAGCGTCATATCCAGAGGTTGTCTTTGGTAAATAGACGTATGAGTGCTGCCAGCATTGCTGCAGAGGTTGAAGGGGTGGGGGAGGGGTCAGCCTGTCAGTGCTCAGACCATACGCCGTACACTGCATCAAATTGGTCTGCATGGCTGTCATCCCAGAAGGAAGCCTCTTCTAAAGATGATGGACAAGAAAGCCCACAAACAGTTTGCTGAAGACAAGCAGACTAAGGACATGAATTTAGCATCTGTGGGACATCCTCAAACAGAAGGTGGAGGAGCGCAAGGTCTCTATCATCCACCAGCTCTGTGATGTCATCATGGAGGAGGGGAAGAGGACTCCAGTGACAACCTGTGAAGCTCTGGTGAACTCCATGCCCAAGAGGGTTAAGGCAGTGCTGGAAAATAATGGTGGCCACACAAAATATTGACACTTTGGGCCGATTTTGGAGATTGTCACTTAGGGGTGTACTGACTTTTGTTGCCAGCGGTTTAGACATTAATGGCTGTGTGTTGAGTTATTTTGAGGGGACAGTAAATTTACACTGTTATACAAGCTGTACACTCACTACTTTACATTGTAGCAAAGTCTCATTTCTTCAGTGTTGTCACATGAAAAGATAGATGGGAGGGGTGTACTTACTTGTGTCAGATACGGTATGTAGATGGAGATCTATAAATGATTTTACCCGGAGAAGGTATAGGTGGCAGCTATGTAGATGAAGTTCTCATAGTAAAGCTGCTTGCTGTCCTGGAAGTCGTTCATGTTGCAGATGATCTCAGAAGATCCGGCTCCTTTCACAGTCAGGGTGACGTAGGAGGGCAGAGTGGGCTCATCCCATGCATAGTCCAGAGAGGCGGCCGCCTTCACCTCTGTCCTCAGCCGAGGCTCTGCTATTCCATGCTGCATGAACACCACCGGGACCTGGACACAGAATACAAATGTTACTCCTATGACCGGAATGAAGAGAGAGAAGGATCGGGTCCTTCTAATAGGAGATATTAAACACTTTGTAGTCCTCGGTTCACCTTTGAGAAGTTATCCACCCGGAAAGGAGGCGGCATCTGATCCGTGTTACTGAAGGATACCCGGTACGTCGCCCCCTGCAGGGTGATCTCTACTCTTAGGAAGTGACATTTCCCCAGAGTGTCCCTGAGATAATAAAAAGGAGATAATTATTCTGAGAAGAGAACACAGAAATTTAATGGCGCCCTTCCAGGGAAATATTTTGGGTGACGAGGGACCCAATAAGCAGACGGGTTCCTATTATTTACCTTCTGGCCCTGATCCTGACAAAGCACAATAAAAGCAAACCCCACCCCCCCCCACCCTCCACCACCAATTCTATTACTATTGGGAGGAGGATGTCGTCTTTCCTTATGACGCACCCGAGCTGGTTCTCTGGGTGCGTTATATAGACGACATCCTCCTCCTGTGGAAGGGGGACACCTCATCTCTCGAGACATTCATGTCATTCTTGAATGACAATACGAGAGGTATCCATTTATCTTTTGAATATAGTTCCACTAATATTCATTTCTTAGACCTCAATATTTCCATAGTGGACAATCAGTTTGTCACCAGTACTTTTTTCAAGGACACAGACCGTAACTCGTACCTGCCTGTTGACAGCTGTCATCACAAGGCTTGGTTGGGTGGAATACCTAAGAGTCAATTCATCAGACTTAGGAGGAATTGTACTCATGAACATGAATTCCTCCAACAAGCCCAGCTGCTAAAGGATAGGTTCTTAGTTAAGGGTTATAATTCTGATGTTCTTGAGTCCACTATAATGGAAGTAACTCAGATTGATAGAGCACAATTACTTTCTGGGTCTAAAAATAAAACAAAAAACCAGTCTGACTTTGCTAAATGGTCCTTTTTTACCAATTTTTCTATTCAGCATAATTCCATCAAGAGAATTATTTCTAAACATTGGGATGTACTTAGAAATGACCCCATTCTGAGTACCGTCTTACCTGTACGACCCTCGGTCACTTTCAGAGGTGCCCCTGCATTAAGAGGACAATTAGCTCCCAATGTACCGGATGAACCAATTAAACCAAAAAAATTTTTTGCTGATCTTATTGGTTTTTATCCCTGCCGGAAGTGCAGAGTGTGCGAATATAATTGTGATAAAAGAAGGAAATTCACATCTTTTCAATCTTCTGTCACAGGGAGTCTTTACCATATCAAGTTTTTCGCCACTTGCATAACTACTCATATTGTTTATTTGTTAACGTGCCCCTGTAAAAAGCAGTACGTGGGACGCACTATTAGGTCCTTTAATGTGCGTGTTAATGAACATATTACGAGCATTCTCACAGGCAAGGATAAGCATACTGTAGGTAAACATTACCTTCTTTGATCCCACTGGCACTTTATTTCAGGTCATAGACCAGTATGTACCTCCCTGGAGGGGTGGCTCAAAAATTCGTGGTGTCTCTAGGAGAGAGACATACTGGATCTATACTTTGAAGTCCTACCATCCTTTTGGGTTGAATATAGAGTGGGATATAAACGCCTTTATAAACACAGCTTAGCGTATTAAATATCCTACTCCCACCTGCCTTTCTGGCTATCATTAGCCTTTTACGTTCCCTTTATCCTTATTCGTTCTTTTATGCGATTTTATCATTTTTATTTATGATATTTTTATAAAAATATTTTTTATTACATTTGGCTGTATACATCATGTAGTTATTTAATAAAAAAAATTTTTTGTTATAGATATCCTGTATTAAGAGTCACCTAATATGGAGATAGACTATGGACTGTGTATAGACAAAATTTGTTATCATGTCCCTTTAATTATGGACAATTGACATTTTTGTTTTTTCCAAATATTGGTTTCTCATTTTTTTAAATGAGCCCATTATGAGGATATACTATGGTTTTAGATAACTAAACCGATATTTTGTCCCCCTTTTCTACTCTCTTGTTGGCGCTGTTTAACTATAACGTCATCATTTTATTTTTATTTTTCTTTTTTTGTTCTCTTATTGGCGTTATTCACTATTTGTTGAATCGGCCAATCTGAGTTGTCTCCATTTCTGGTTTGTTGACCTGGTGCATTGATATGCCCTAACTTCCGGTAAAGCGGTCCGCCTTGCCTTGCTGACACGCTTCCGCCCAATCCTGGATGTGATGTCGGCATATCCGGTTTTACATTTCAGATGGAGGCTTGGGGTTGATGACGGTTAAATGCCGTCCCCCCTCGATATTTTGACGCTGACATCGCTTCCGCCCAGTCCCAGGTGTGATGTCAGCATATCCTGTCTTACAATCCAGAAAGAGGCTTGGGGTGTACGATGGCTAATGCCATCCCCTCCAGGCATTTCACCACTTCCTGTTAAATATTTATTTTCCCCTTATGATTTAATAGGCTTAATTTTTGGCGCTATACCATAGTGAGGCTTGGAACGCACGCCGGTTTTACTTCCGGTTTCCATGCAGTCCACTGCCTACTTCCCACAGGTGTACCCAATTAATTCTACCTCTATATATATATATGAACACTGGCTACCTGCTGACTTTATCTTTTGAGAAAGGCATTTATGCCGAAACATGTAAAGAGGACTTGGTCAGCCCAGCTGTTTTACATCTTATATGCCTGTCTTTCACGGATGTCTGTAAGTGTATCCGCTTTATTGATATTAAATTGATCTTAGCAATATTACGCTATATGTCCCTCCATTTTTTTCGGTTTTACCACCCACCATGTGGAAGGGGAATCTCTGAATTATTTCATCTACCGGAGATTTGCATGGTTGCCGTTGGAATCGGTGAAAAATCTGTGGGGACACTCCATCATTCTTAAGCCTGTTTGACTCCTACACTATAAGGTGTTTTGGGGTCCCATCCATCTGGTGAGCGCAATATATTTCTACCTTCACTGGTGACGGGATTTGCTGCACTTATATATGATTTGCACCATTATATATTGGACTTTTTCTCACCATCCATTGTTTACGTTACTTGTGGAATGCTTCCTGCGATTGGACAATTTATTTTGTTGGGAAATTTTTTCTTCTAGCGCTGCACATATTTTTGTATTTGTATTGATTTATCACTCTCCTTAGTTCAGTGATTGATGTCAGCTGCTTACATTCTTTAAGTTAGCACAATAATCTCTATTTTATTCTATTACTATTGTTTTATTAACTTATTATTACAATTCAGAATTTATCAGCAGCGCACACTGTGATAGTCAACCGATATAAATTCGTATTTCCCCGACAACTACAGAAACCCAACATCTGATTGGCCGTTCTGAGAGAATATGCCCTGCATACAGAATTCTGGTTCCAACTGACCGGAGAAAAGAAGAAGAGATCTTCCAATACCTCCAAAATACGAGATTCCGGCCTGGTGTAGAGGTTGGAGGGGCACACAGGAGAGCAGAGAGGGAGTGATAACAGTGTATGTCCGGTATATTATATATACCTCATATTTATATGGAAGGAATTGTTTTTGTTGACCTCGAAGCCCCCAGACCAGGTACAGTTGGAGACATCCATGAGTCGGACGCACAGGAGCTGGTCATAGTCATTTCTGGGCCAATGGAAGACCACGCTGGAGCCGGGGAGGGTGGAAATGTAGCCATCAGGATTGTTTGTGCCCTGGAAAAGAACAGTTCGGTGCGTTAGCAGGAACTCCACAGCCAGACTGGGAGGTCCTCATCATTACAGGTACACTTACCTGTCCTCATCATTACAGGTACACTTACCTGTCCTCATCATTACAGGTACACTTACCTGTCCTCATCATTACAGGTACACTTACCTGTCCTCATCATTTAAGGCAGTGGTTCTCAACTCTGGTCCTCAAGGCCCACTAACAGGCCAGATTTTAGGTATTACCTTGAGGAGATGCAGACTAGAGTACTGCAATCACTGAGCAGCAAATGATATCACCTGGGATGTATTTCAGTTATCTTGCAAACCTGGCCTGTTAGTGGGCCCTGAGGGCCAGGGTTGAGGATCACTGATTTCAGGTACACTTACCTGTCCTCTTGCAAATTCTCTTTGGGCAAAGGCAAGCTTGTGAGAAGATTTGTTGATCAGTAGGTAGCGGGGGGCAAAGGTGACCATGCAGGTGTCTATGTACCTCCCCCGACCTTTCTTCACATCAATGCCTAGGAAGAAGGTAGGTAGAGATAGTAATGGGTACACGTGGAGGAGTGAGGCTGGCCAGACATGGAGGAGGGGGAGGTGAGATGGGGTGAGGGATCACCAGATTTTCTTGCAGCAGTTTTGGAACATTTTATTTTTAACTTCAATAGTCGTGTTTTCCATGATTTCTCTTTACATTGCAACAAGTTTATATCCAACCTATTCTTGTGTTAGAGTAACTGATTACTGCAGGTATAGAATGGTAACATGTACAGGCTCCTCCTCCAGCTCTCTACCCTGACCTCTGTACAGGTTCTTCCTCCAGCTCTCTGCCCTGACATCTGTACAGGATCCTGCAGACCCCTCCTCCAGCTTTCTGGCCCAACCTCTGTACATGCTTATGCAGACCCCTCTTCCAGCTTACTGGCCTGCCCTCTGTTAAGGCTCCTGCATACTTCTCCTCCAGCACTCTGCCCCACCCTCTGTAAAGGCTCCAGCAGACTCCTCCTCAACTCTCTGCCCCAACCTCTGTACAGGCTCCTCCTCCAGCTCTCTGCTCCGACCTCTGTACAGGCTCCTCCTCCAGCTCTCTGCTCCGACCTCTGTACAGGCTCCTGCAGACTCCCCCTACAGCTCTCTGCTCTGTCCTCTGTACAGGCTCCTGCATACTTCTCCTCCAGCTCTCTGCCCTGACCTCTGCACAGGCTCTTCCTCCAGCTCTCTGCCCCAACCCCTGTACAGGCTCCTGCAGACTCCTCCTAAAGCTCTCTGCCCTGACCTCTGTACAGGCTCCTGCAGACTCCTCCTACAGCTCTCTGCCCCTTCCTCTGTACAGGCTCCGGCATACTTCTCCTCCAGCTCTTTACCCTAAACCCCTGTACAGGCTATTCCTCCAGCTCTCTGCCCTGACACCTGTACAGGTTCCTCTTCCAGCACTCTGCCCCAACCTCTGTACAGGCTCCTGCAGACTCCTCCTAAAGCTCTCTGCCCCAACCTCTGTACAGGCTCCGGCAAACTTCTCCTCCAGCTCTCTACCCTGACCTCTGTAGAGGCTCTTCCTCCAGCTCTCTGCCCCAACCTCTGTACAGGCTCCTGCAGACTTCTCCAGCTCTGTGCCCTAAACCTCTATACAGGCTCCTCCCTTAGCTTTCTGCCCCGCCCTCTGTACAGGCTCCGGCAGACTCCTCCTCTAGCTCTCTGCCCTGCCTTCTGTTCAAGCTCCTGTAGACTCCTCGTCCACTCTCTGCCCGACATCTGTACAGGCTCCTGCAGACTCCTTCTGCAGTTCTCTACCTTGCCCTCTGTACAGGCTCCTGCAGACTCCTCCTCCAGCTCTCTGCCCTGCCCTCTGTACAGGGTCCTGCAGACTCCTTCTGCAGTTCTCTACCTTGCCCTCTGTACAGGCTCCTGCAGACTCCTCCTCCAGCTCTCTGCCCTGACCCCTGTACAGGTTCATCCTCCGTACAGGCTCCTGCAGATTCCTTCCGACCTCTGTACAGGCTCTTGCAGACTCCTCCTCCAACTCTCTGCCCCGCCTTCTATATAAGCTCCTGCAGACTTCTCATCCAGTTCTCTACCCTGCCCTCTGTACAGGCTCCAGCAGACTCCTCCTTAACACTCTGCCCCGACCTCTGTACAGGCTCCTCCTCCAGCTCTCTGCCCCATCCTCTTTACAGGCTCCTGCAGACTCCTTCTACAGCTCTCTGCCCCATCCTCTGTACAGGCTCCTGCAGATTCCGCCTACAGCTCTCTGCCATGTCCTCTGTACAGGCTCCTGCAGATTCCACCTACAGCTCTCTGCCCTGTCCTCTGTACAGGTTCCTGCAGACTCCTCCTCCAGCTCTTTGCCCCGCCCTCTGTACAGGCTCCTGCAGACTCCTCCTCCAGCTCTCTGAACACCCCCTCTGTGTTTTATTGAGAAGTACATGCTGTCTGACTGTGGAAAATGAGACTTGAAGTTTATTCACTCACAGATCTCTATGAAGGAATGACATGGCTGTACAAGTGAAGCTCCGCACAACCGCGCCAATTACTAAAGTGACAACTGTTGTGGGGGGAGAAGAACCTCCACACACCGTCATACGGTGGGATCACAAAAAGGGTGTAACAAACAACATGGTGCAAAAGGTGGAGTAAGCCTTAAAATCCCAGGAGTGGGAATCCAGTCCGGCCAGTTTTAGGAGAATTATGACAGTTGCCCGGACTTGCAGCGATGAGATGGCACCCAGCTGCCGGCACTGACACAGCGGAGCTCAGTAATGATTAGAATGGTGATGTATGTGATCAGATATGATCTAGGTGTGGAGTATACCATTGTATCAGAGATTATTGATGGGGGGAGAGTGAGGAGAGAGCGGGGGTTGGTACCTATATTGTAGATGAGTCCTGGACGGTTCCCTTGTTGGATCACTTTCAGGGCTCTCACTCCACTTCCACCATCCAGAGAGAAGCCCTGACACCACCCTGGTATTCCATCCGGATGAATCCCTTTCCCAACTCTCATCGTACATCTGCAGAGAGAACAGTCATGTATACAGGATCAGGAAATATTCCAGACCAAAGCCCGTCCTACCCGACATTTCCTGGATATTTCCCGGACAATTCCCAGACTATTCCTGGATATTTACCAGACTATTCCCGGACATTTCCCAGACTATTCCCGGACATTTCCCAGACTATTCCCGGACATTTCCCAGACTATTCCCGGACATTTCCCAGGCTATTCCCGGACATTTCCCAGGCTATTCCCGGACATTTCCCAGGCTATTCCCTGACATTTCCCAGACTATTCCTGGATTTCCCAGACTATTCCCGGACATTTCCCAGACTATTCCTGGATTTCCCAGACTATTCCTGGATATTTCCCAGACTATTCCTGGATATTTCCCAGACTATTCCCGGACATTTCCCAGGCTATTCCCGGACATTTCCCAGGCTATTCCCGGACATTTCCCAGACTATTCCCAGACATTTCCCGGACTATTCCCAGACATTTCCCGGACTATTCCCAGACTATTCCCAGACTATTCCCGGACATTTCCCGGACTATTCCCAGACTATTCCCGGACATTTCCCAGACTATTCCAGACATTTCCCAGGCTATTCCCGGACATTTCCCAGGCTATTCCCGGACATTTCCCAGGCTATTCCTGGATATTTCACAGACTATTCCTGGATATTTCACAGACTATTCCCGGACATTTCCTGGACAATTCCCAGACTATTCCTGGACATTTCCCAGACAATTATTCCTGGACATTTCCCAGACAATTTCGGGGGGGGGGGGGGGAAATCCGCAGACACAGATGGAGGGGAGGTCCGCAGACACAGATGGAGGGGAGGGGAGGTCCGCAGACACAGATGGAGGGGAGGGGAGGTCCGCAGACACAGATGGAGGGGAGGGGAGGTCTGCAGACACAGATAGAGGGGAGGGGAGGTCCGCAGACACAGATGGAGGGGAGGGGGAGGTCCGCAGACACAGATGGAGGGGAGGGGGAGGTCCGCAGACACAGATGGAGGGGAGGGGAGGTCTGCAGACACAGATGGAGGGGAGGGGAGATCCGCAGACACAGATAGAGGGGAGGGGAGGTCCGCAGACACAGATAGAGGGGAGGGGAGGTCTGCAGACACAGATGGAGGGGAGGGGAGGTCCGCAGACACAGATAGAGGGGAGGGGAGGTCCGCAGACACAGATGGAGGGGAGGGGAGGTCTGCAGACACAGATAGAGGGGAGGGGAGGTCTGCAGACACAGATAGAGGGGAGGGGAGGTCTGCAGACACAGATAGAGGGGAGGGGAGGTCCGCAGACACAGATAGAGGGGAGGGGAGGTCTGCAGACACAGATGGAGGGGAGGTCTGCAGACACAGATGGAGGGGAGGTCTGCAGACACAGATGGAGGGGAGGTCTGCAGACACAGATGGAGGGGAGGTCTGCAGACACAGATGGAGGGGAGGGGAGGTCTGCAGACACAGATAGAGGGGAGGGGAGGTCCGCAGACACAGATAGAGGGGAGGGGAGGTCTGCAGACACAGATGGAGGGGAGGTCTGCAGACACAGATGGAGGGGAGGTCTGCAGACACAGATGGAGGGGAGGTCTGCAGACACAGATGGAGGGGAGGTCTGCAGACACAGATGGAGGGGAGGTCTGCAGACACAGATGGAGGGGAGGTCTGCAGACACAGATGGAGAGGGGGAGGTCTGCAGACACAGATGGAGAGGGGGAGGTCTGCAGACACAGATGGAGGGGAGGTCTGCAGACACAGATGGAGGGGAGGTCCGCAGACACAGATGGAGGGGAGGTCTGCAGACACAGATGGAGGGGAGGTCTGCAGACACAGATGGAGGGGAGGTCTGCAGACACAGATGGAGGGGAGGTCCGCAGACACAGATGGAGGGGAGGTCCGCAGACACAGATGGAGGGGAGGTCCGCAGACACAGATGGAGGGGAGGTCCGCAGACACAGATGGAGGGGAGGTCTGCAGACACAGATGGAGGGGAGGTCCGCAGACACAGATGGAGGGGAGGGGGAGGTCTGCAGACACAGATGGAGGGGAGGTCCGCAGACACAGATGGAGGGGAGGGGAGGTCTGCAGACACAGATGGAGGGGAGGGGAGGTCTGCAGACACAGATGGAGGGGAGGTCCGCAGACACAGATGGAGAGGAGGGGGAGGTCCGCAGACACAGATGGAGAGGAGGGGGAGGTCCGCAGACACAGATGGAGAGGAGGGGGAGGTCCGCAGACATGCCTAGATGCGCACTGTGAATCGCATCGCATTCTTGCGCAAATTAAATGCGTTTCTGTGTGGAATGGCTCAAATCCGCATGGAAAAGGTGCAGGCAGCTTTTTTTATTTGCAGAGTTGTTTTTATCCATGCACTCCAGTTCAAGTCGTTAACTTTCCATCCACACCTGCAGCAGACCGCAGAACGCGCAGCGATTGCTTTGTGGTGCGGGAAACCTACAGGAAATTGCAGCATTTACCGCACAACATCAACCGGGGCTGAAGGCCACCGCAAGGCTTGTTTATGGCCAGTAGCAGGGATGGTCACACTCTGCAGATAGCAGCACCAATCACCTTATCAATAATACAAAGAGATCAATACATGAGCACAGCTTCCATCAGACGGACTCACAGGTTTGGAAGCTCCTTATCTGCATAACAGAAGAGGAGGGGACTCAGACTGCGGGCGAGCTCGTGTTCCTCAAACTGGGCCGCAGCGTCCGTCTTTGCGTTGTCCTGTCTGAAGATCAATGGCAGGCCTAGGAAAGGAAAACTTCATCAGAATGGAGAGAAGCGGGAGCCAGGGGGGCGCAACATGTCATTAAAGTTCAGCTTTAACCCCCTGACCCCCCCCAGGCCTTTTTATTTTTATTTATTTTTAATTTATTTCAGGTACTTATATAGCGCTGTCAATTTACGCAGCGCTTTACATATACATTCACATCAGTCCCTGCCCTCAAGGAGCTTACAATCTAATGTCCCTAACTCACATTCATACACAGTAGGATCCAATTAACCTACCAGCATGTCTTTATGGCACTTTTTGTTCGCATGTAACAATCAGTATTTTTTGCTAGAAATATAGTTAGAGGCCCCAATTATTATAAAAAGCAGAGGCCCTAAAGAATGAATTGGTGGTGTTGTCATTTTTATGTCGTATTTGCGCAGCGGTTTTTTAAACGCAATTTTTGGGGAAAGAAAACACTTTTTTGAATTTTAATGCAACAAAAACTTAATGCATAACCCGATTTTTTGGTAAAATTTAGAAGATGAAGTTAAGCTGAGTAAATCGATAACAAACATGTCACGCTGTAAAATTGCGCACACACGTGTAATGGCGACTAACAACATAAATGTTACTCTCCATAGAAGACATTATAAAACCCTCTACAGGTCACCACTTTATATGTACAGAGGAGGTCTGATGATAGAATTACTGCCCGTGATTGGACGTTCGCGGTGATACCTCACATGTGGGACGATCGATGTTTGCGTGTGTGCGGGACCGATGCGTGCATTCATGCTAGCATGGGGGGGGGGGGGCACTTATTTTTTTTTTCTTTTTAAATTATTTGTTTAATGTTTTTATATTTTTACACCATTGCTTTACTTTTATTTTTTTATTCACTTTTATTGCTATCAGAATGAATGTAAACATCCCTTGTGACAGTAATAGGAGTGACAGGTACTCTTTATGGAGGGATCGGGGGGAATGTGACAGTAATAGGAGTGACAGGTACTCTTTATGGAGGGATCGGGGGGAATGTGACAGTAATAGGAGTGACAGGTACTCTTTATGGAGGGATCGGGGGGAATGTGACAGTAATAGCAGTGACAGGTACTCTTCATGGAGGGATCAGGGGGAATGTGACAGTAATAGGAGTGACAGGTACTCTTTATGGAGGGATCGGGGGGAATGTGACAGTAATAGGAGTGACAGGTACTCTTTATGGAGGGATCGGGGGGAATGTGACAGTAATAGGAGTGACAGGTACTCTTTATGGAGGGATCGGGGGGAATGTGACAGTAATAGCAGTGACAGGTACTCTTCATGGAGGGATCAGGGGGAATGTGACAGTAATAGGAGTGACAGGTACTCTTTATGGAGGGATCGGGGGGAATGTGACAGTAATAGCAGTGACAGGTACTCTTTATGGAGGGATCGGGGGGGAATGTGACAGTAATAGGAGTGACAGGAACTCTTTATGGAGGGATCGGGGGGAATGTGACAGTAATAAGAGTGACAGGAACTCTTTATGGAGGGATCGGGGGGAATGTGACAGTAATAGCAGTGACAGGTACTCTTTATGGAGGGATCGGGGGGGAATGTGACAGTAATAGGAGTGACAGGTACTCTTTATGGAGGGATCGGGGGGAATGTGACAGTAATAGGAGTGACAGGTACTCTTTATGGAGGGATCGGGGGGAATGTGACAGTAATAGGAGTGACAGGTACTCTTTATGGAGGGATCGGGGGGAATGTGACAGTAATAGGAGTGACAGGTACTCTTTATGGAGGGATCGGGGGGGAATGTGACAGTAATAGGAGTGACAGGTACTCTTTATGGAGGGATCGGGGGGAATGTGACAGTAATAGGAGTGACAGGTACTCTTTATGGAGGGATCGGGGGGGAATGTGACAGTAATAGGAGTGACAGGTACTCTTTATGGAGGGATCGGGGGGAATGTGACAGTAATAGGAGTGACAGGTACTCTTTATGGAGGGATCGGGGGGAATGTGACAGTAATAGCAGTGACAGGTACTCTTTATGGAGGGATGGGGGGAATGTGACAGTAATAGGAGTGACAGGTACTCTTTATGGAGGGATCGGGGGGAATATGACAGTAATAGGCAGTGACAGGTACTCTTTATGGAGGGATCGGGAGGAATGTGACAGTAATAGGAGTGACAGGTACTCTTTATGGAGGGATCGGGGGGAATATGACAGTAATAGGCAGTGACAGGTACTCTTTATGGAGGGATCGGGAGGAATGTGACAGTAATAGGAGTGACAGGTACTCTTTATGGAGGGATCGGGGGGAATGTGACAGTAATAGGAGTGACAGGTACTCTTTATGGAGGGATCGGGGGGGAATGTGACAGTAATAGGCAGTGACAGGTACTCTTTATGGAGGGATCGGGGGGAATGTGACAGTAATAGGAGTGACAGGTACTCTTTATGGAGGGATCGGGGGGAATATGACAGTAATAGGCAGTGACAGGTACTCTTTATGGAGGGATCGGGAGGAATGTGACAGTAATAGGAGTGACAGGTACTCTTTATGGAGGGATCGGGGGGAATGTGACAGTAATAGGCAGTGACAGGTACTCTTTATGGAGGGATCGGGAGGAATGTGACAGTAATAGGAGTGACAGGTACTCTTTATGGAGGGATCGGGGGGAATGTGACAGTAATAGGAGTGACAGGTACTCTTTATGGAGGGATCGGGGGGAATGTGACAGTAATAGGCAGTAACAGGTACTCTTTATGGAGGGATCGGGGGGAATGTGACAGTAATAGGAGTGACAGGTACTCTTTATGGAGGGATCGGGAGGAATGTGACAGTAATAGGAGTGACAGGTACTCTTTATGGAGGGATCGGGGGGAATGTGACAGTAATAGGAGTGACAGGAACTCTTTATGGAGGGATCGGGGGGAATGTGACAGTAATAGCAGTGACAGGTACTCTTTATGGAGGGATCGGGAGGAATGTGACAGTAATAGCAGTGACAGGTACTCTTTATGGAGGGATCGGGAGGAATGTGACAGTAATAGCAGTGACAGGTACTCTTTATGGAGGGATCGGGAGGAATGTGACAGTAATAGGAGTGACAGGTACTCTTTATGGAGGGATCGGGGGGAATATGACAGTAATAGGCAGTGACAGGTACTCTTTATGGAGGGATCGGGAGGAATGTGACAGTAATAGGAGTGACAGGTACTCTTTATGGAGGGATCGGGGGGAATGTGACAGTAATAGGAGTGACAGGTACTCTTTATGGAGGGATCGGGGGGAATATGACAGTAATAGGCAGTAACAGGTACTCTTTATGGAGGGATCGGGGGGGATGTGACAGTAATAGGAGTGACAGGTACTCTTTATGGAGGGATCGGGAGGAATGTGACAGTAATAGGAGTGACAGGTACTCTTTATGGAGGGATCGGGGGGAATGTGACAGTAATAGGCAGTGACAGGTACTCTTTATGGAGGGATCGGGGGGGAATGTGACAGTAATAGCAGTGACAGGTACTCTTTATGGAGGGATCGGGGGGAATGTGACAGTAATAGCAGTGACAGGTACTCTTTATGGAGGGATCGGGGGGAATGTGACAGTAATAGGCAGTGACAGGTACTCTTTATGGAGGGATCGGGGGGAATGTGACAGTAATAGGAGTGACAGGTACTCTTTATGGAGGGATCGGGGGGAATGTGACAGTAATAGCAGTGACAGGTACTCTTTATGGAGGGATCGGGGGGAATGTGACAGTAATAGGCAGTGACAGGTACTCTTTATGGAGGGATCGGGGGGAATGTGACAGTAATAGCAGTGACAGGTACTCTTTATGGAGGGATCGGGGGGAATGTGACAGTAATAGCAGTGACAGGTACTCTTTATGGAGGGATCGGGGGGAATGTGACAGTAATATGCAGTGACAGGTATTCTTTATGGAGGGATCAGGAGGAATGTGACAGTAATAGGAGTGACAGGTACTCTTTATGGAGGGATCGGGGGGAATGTGACAGTAATAGGCAGTAACAGGTACTCTTTATGGAGGGATCGGGGGGGATGTGACAGTAATAGGAGTGACAGGTACTCTTTATGGAGGGATCGGGAGGAATGTGACAGTAATAGGAGTGACAGGTACTCTTTATGGAGGGATCGGGGGGAATGTGACAGTAATAGGCAGTGACAGGTACTCTTTATGGAGGGATCGGGGGGGAATGTGACAGTAATAGCAGTGACAGGTACTCTTTATGGAGGGATCGGGGGGAATGTGACAGTAATAGGAGTGACAGGTACTCTTTATGGAGGGATCGGGGGGAATGTGACAGTAATAGCAGTGACAGGTACTCTTTATGGAGGGATCGGGGGGAATGTGACAGTAATAGGCAGTGACAGGTACTCTTTATGGAGGGATCGGGGGGAATGTGACAGTAATAGCAGTGACAGGTACTCTTTATGGAGGGATCGGGGGGAATGTGACAGTAATAGCAGTGACAGGTACTCTTTATGGAGGGATCGGGGGGAATGTGACAGTAATATGCAGTGACAGGTACTCTTTATGGAGGGATCGGGGGGAATGTGACAGTAATAGGCAGTGACAGGTACTCTTTATGGAGGGATCGGGAGGAATGTGACAGTAATAGGCAGTGACAGGTACTCTTTATGGAGGGATCGGGGGGAATGTGACAGTAATAGGAGTGACAGGTACTCTTTATGGAGGGATCGGGGGAATGTGACAGTAATAGCAGTGACAGGTACTCTTTATGGAGGGATCGGGGGGAATGTGACAGTAATAGGAGTGACAGGTACTCTTTATGGAGGGATCGGGGGGAATGTGACAGTAATAGCAGTGACAGGTACTCTTTATGGAGGGATCGGGGGGAATGTGACAGTAATAGGAGTGACAGGTACTCTTTATGGAGGGATCGGGGGGAATGTGACAGTAATAGGAGTGACAGGTACTCTTTATGGAGGGATCGGGGGGAATGTGACAGTAATAGGAGTGACAGGTACTCTTTATGGAGGGATCGGGGGGAATGTGACAGTAATAGGAGTGACAGGTACTCTTTATGGAGGGATCGGGGGGAATGTGACAGTAATAGGCAGTGACAGGTACTCTTTATGGAGGGATCGGGAGGAATGTGACAGTAATAGGAGTGTCAGGTACTCTTTATGGAGGGATCGGGAGGAATGTGACAGTAATAGGAGTGACAGGTACTCTTTATGGAGGGATCGGGGGGAATGTGACAGTAATAGGAGTGACAGGTACTCTTTATGGAGGGATCGGGGGAATGTGACAGTAATAGGAGTGACAGGTACTCTTTATGGAGGGATCGGGGGGAATGTGACAGTAATAGGAGTGACAGGTACTCTTTATGGAGGGATCGGGGGGAATGTGACAGTAATAGGAGTGACAGGTACTCTTTATGGAGGGATCGGGGGGAATGTGACAGTAATAGGAGTGACAGGTACTCTTTATGGAGGGATCGGGAGGAATGTGACAGTAATAGGAGTGACAGGTACTCTTTATGGAGGGATCGGGGGGAATGTGACAGTAATAGGCAGTGACAGGTACTCTTTATGGAGGGATCGGGGGGAATGTGACAGTAATAGGAGTGACAGGTACTCTTTATGGAGGGATCGGGGGGAATGTGACAGTAATAGGCAGTGACAGGTACTCTTTATGGAGGGATCGGGGGGAATGTGACAGTAATAGGCAGTGACAGGTACTCTTTATGGGGGGATCGGGGGGAATGTGACAGTAATAGGAGTGACAGGTACTCTTTATGGAGGGATCGGGGGGAATGTGACAGTAATAGGAGTGACAGGTACTCTTTATGGAGGGATCGGGAGGAATGTGACAGTAATAGGAGTGACAGGTACTCTTTATGGAGGGATCGGGAGGAATGTGACAGTAATAGGAGTGACAGGTACTCTTTATGGAGGGATCGGGTGGAGTGTGACAGTAATAGGAGTGACAGGTACTCTTTATGGAGGGATCGGGGGGAATGTGACAGTAATAGGAGTGACAGGTACTCTTTATGGAGGGATCGGGGGGGAATGTGACAGTAATAGCAGTGACAGGTACTCTTTATGGAGGGATCGGGGGGAATGTGACAGTAATAGGAGTGACAGGTACTCTTTATGGAGGGATCGGGGGGAATGTGACAGTAATAGCAGTGACAGGTACTCTTTATGGAGGGATCGGGGGGGAATGTGACAGTAATAGGAGTGACAGGTACTCTTTATGGAGGGATCGGGGGGAATGTGACAGTAATAGCAGTGACATGTACTCTTTATGGAGGGATCGGGGGGAATGTGACAGTAATAGGCAGTGACAGGTACTCTTTATGGAGGGATCCGGGGGAATGTGACAGTAATAGGCAGTGACAGGTACTCTTTATGGAGGGATCGGGGGGAATGTGACAGTAATAGCAGTGATAGGTATTCTTTATGGAGGGATCAGGGAGGAATGTGACAGTAATAGACAGTGACAGGTACTCTTTATGGAGGGATCGGGGGGAATGTGACAGTAATAGCAGTGACAGGTACTCTTTATGGAGGGATCGGGGGGAATGTGACAGTAATAGGCAGTGACAGGTACTCTTTATGGAGGGATCGGGGGAATGTGACAGTAATAGCAGTGACAGGTACTCTTTATGGAGGGATTGGGGGAATGAGACAGTAATAGGAGTGACAGGTACTCTTTATGGAGGGATCGGGGGGAATGTGACAGTAATAGGAGTGACAGGTACTCTTTATGGAGGGATCTGGGGGAATGTGACAGTAATAGGAGTGACAGGTACTCTTTATGGAGGGATCGGGGGGAATGTGACAGTAATAGGAGTGACAGGTACTCTTTATGGAGGGATCGGGGAGGAATGTGACAGTAATAGGAGTGACAGGTACTCTTTATGGAGGGATCGGGGGGAATGTGACAGTAATAGGAGTGACAGGTACTCTTTATGGAGGGATCGGGGAGGAATGTGACAGTAATAGGAGTGACAGGTACTCTTTATGGAGGGATCGGGGGGAATGTGACAGTAATAGGAGTGACAGGTACTCAGGAAGTGATGTCAGGTCATTGCGTAGCCAAGAGCCGATCAAAGGCGAACCAGGCTTTGTTTGGCTCTCCGATTGGCCGGTGGGAGCCTTGGCTGGATGCTCGGGTCTCCTGATTGGATGGGAGAGCCAGAAAGGAAAAAGCCACAGAAATCTGCGGGGGAGGCATCCCCTCCTGCTGCTCGGAATCCAGCAACTAGTTAGTCGCCAAGATTGCTATTATATCAGAGCCGACCACTGGCTCTGGAAAACGGTACCGGGATTGTGCCTGATTCGTCCCAGTATATCCCAGTATATCCCCTGAAGTCCAGTGACAATGACACTGGAACTGCAGCTAACAGCCTTGAGAACCAAAACACCACCAGCAGATTAACCAATGGAGGTTTACTGACTGAGAAAGCTGCGCTCTGCTACGCTCTCTGCGCTCTGCTACGTTCTCTGCGCTCTGCTACGCTCTCTGCGCTCTGCTACGCTCTCTGCGCTCTGCTACGCTCTCTGCGCTCTGCTACGCTCTCTGCGCTCTGCTACGTTCTCTGCGCTCTGCTACGCTCTCTGCGCTCTGCTACGCTCTCTGCGCTCTGCTACGCTCTCTGCGCTCTGCTACGCTCTCTGTGCTATGAACTGCAGAGGCTTTGGGGATTTTCACCGATCTACAGAGAGACATGAAGAGATTCACACTGGAGAATAATCTGTACATCGACTATCGGCTGTATTCCAAGATTTACCATCTGGAAGGAGCTGCAACACTTCAGAGATCATTTTCCTTCTTCTATTACTTCTCTACTTCTGGGAGAACTTGAATGGAATTTGGATTTAAGAATAAGAAGCCGGTCCTCTACACTATGAGATTCTTTCACTGGCTCTCTGTTCATCCCTATGTGCCCTATCCTGGATTCTGACATACGATCGATCTGGATTAGAGGCTGTGTGATCCTTGTGAATTGACCATTGTGGAAATAACGGTCCCCTTGCTGTGGGAAGAGTCGGATCGTGTTCTCATTCTACGAATTACACTCCGAGGTGGAAGATTCTGACCCAAGTTTAGGGCCCTCTGATGTCTCAAGCGATCGTTTTCGCTGCATTTTGTTTATATTGTAATTTGCTGTCAGTTGCTGAGCTCTATTACACTCTGAGAAGCGCGGATTTAGTGCGTTTTATATTTATTTATATTTTATAGTTAAAGGAGATATAAAGGCAGAAGATGCATTCTATGCATGAAGATAAAAAGTCTTCCCTGTTTAGCAGCCTCCCCTCACCCCCTAATACTTACCTGAGGTCCCTCTCTGTCCACGAGTGCTTCAGCTGTCCGAGATTCACCCTCCTGACTGCAGCGCACAATTGGCTGCCGCTGTTGTCAATCAAAGTTAGCTAGCCAATCAGGAGAGAGGGGGTGGGGCCAGGTCGGGGCACTGCGTCTGAATGGACTCGGCTTGGGTGCCCCATAGCAAGCTGCTTCCTGTGGGGGCACTCAACAGAAGAGAGGGGCCAGGAACACAGAAGAGGGACCCGGAAAGAGGAGAATCCGGTCTGCTCTGTGCAAATCCAGCTGCCCACAGGGGAGAAAGAAAGAGAAAGGCGCCTCCATTGCATAATAAAGGCGTGAACTTACATGAAGGATGGCGTGTGTCATCGCGGCTCAAGGGTCCCTTCCTGGTTCGCGGCTCAAGGGTCCCTTCCTGGTTCGCGGCTCAAGGGTCCCTTCCTGGTTCGCGGCTCAAGGGTCCCTTCCTGGTTCGCGGTTGGTCCCACCCTCTAGCTGAGCGGTAGCAGGGAGAGGACACTGTAAGGGAAGGCCAATCGGAGGTGCTGGGTCAGAACGAGGCATCGGTGGAATGCATTCCTCACTGATGGAACGCACAAGCGTGATGACGTGGAGGGGCGGTAACGCGTTTCAGAGCATGCACAGAAGTGCTCCTTCCTCAGACCGATTGGTCCATCAGCGAGACAAGCGTTCCACCGCTGCCTCGTTCTGACCCAGCACCTCTGATTGGGCTTCCATTACAGTGTCCTCTCCCTGCTGCCGGTCAGCTAGAGGGTGGGACCGGCCGTGAAGGAGGAAGGGACCCTTGAGCCGCGATGACACACGCCATCCTTCATGTAGGTTCACGCCTCTATTATGTAATGAAGTAATATCGGCTACACTCAGAGGCGCCTTTTCTCTTTCTTTGCCTGACAGTGGGACTTTCTTCTGCCTTTCAGTGTCAGCGCGGTATATTTCTGCACCCCGGAAGTCCATTCACCAGTCTGGTTGTCCTTCCCCCACCCAGACTTTATATTGGGAGGACTGATCTTTCCAGAGGAAGCGCCCAACAAACTTTTTTCTTTAACTGCCCAGAGGAGGAAGTCTAACAAGGAAGTCTAACAAGGAAGTCTAACAAGGAAGTCTAACAAGGAAGTCTAACAAGGAAGTCTAACAAGGAAGTCTAACAAGGAAGTCTAACAAGCTTCTTCTTCTTATAGGAAAACAAATAAGACTTTACAATCACTTTAAACACATTGAAGTGAGAACACGCCTTCCCGGATAAAGGCAGATACCCGGCCTCACATGACCAACCTGTTTTATTGATCAGCCAATAAGGTGCTGAGATGAAGATTTTCAGGGAGCCCTCGGCCCGGCACATGATGCGTATGGTGAGGTTCAGCAGCCTCTTGTTGGCGTCGTAGAGTCTCATCCTCACAATGTAGTTCTGAGTCCCCGGAGGGATGAGCAGCTCCTTACAGTGCGGGAAATTCTCCAGAGAGATTCCTGTCCAATAATAATGAATGAGGAGATATGAGGAGGAGCGGGGGGGGGGGGGGGGGGCATACAATTCCAGAAAGACAAATTCATCACAGAACAAAGCAAGGATTCAATTGGCTGTAAAGTTACAAAATGAGAGATGCACAGATAGGAAAAAAGATGTCTAATTCACAAAGCTGCCACACAAGGATAAGGATCTTTATTTTTGTAATATTTAACCCTCGCTGGAATCCGCTGTGACGGTCACTATGAGGATATTTCAACTTTGGGAATGGAGCCTTCTGTATGTACAAAGTATTACAAAGCTGCCATACTAAGGAAAACCAAACAGTGGGCAGCCCGGGATAGCTCCTCCCACTAATCCCAGCATGCCATGCCAAGCAGCACTGATAGTATGATGATAAACGCTGAGGGGCGGGACCTGTATCCCCCCTCCTCCCCCCCGGGCTCCAAGAAAAGGATATTTTTGGGAGTACGAAACATTTTTCTCTCTCATCAATTGAGGGACACAGAAGTCTTAAACTCTCAGAATGCAGAAAAGCCGTCCATAGAATATGGGAAATACAGCAAACAAGTGCTAACAGGGCCCAGAAAACGCAGGAGAAGGCTGGGGACCGCCTGCAGCTCACACTGCCCCCTGGAGGACCCCAGAGTAAAATCTGGCATCAGATGAGGAGGAAACTTCCACCCGCTACAACTTGGAGAAGGTGTGAAGAGAAGAGCGGGGGGGGGGGGGAAGCGGCCTTCCAATACTGGGAAACCGTCAACAAGCACCCCCAGATCTACTGCACCTTAAAGTGGACCTTCATCCCCTTAAGGAAGATCCTGCATGTCCACCCCTCCCCCCTGAGGAAGATCCTGCATGTCCACCCCTCCCCCCTGAGGAAGATCCTGCATGTCCACCCCTCCCCCCTGAGGAAGATCCTGCATGTCCACCCCTCCTCCCTGAGGAAGATCCTGCATGTCCACCCCTCCCCCCTGAGGAAGATCCTGCATGTCCACCCCTCCCCCCTGAGTAGGATCCTGCATGTCCACCCCTCCCCCCTGAGGAAGATCCTGCATGTCCACCCCTCCTCCCTGAGGAAGATCCTGCATGTCCACCCCTCCCCCCTGAGAAAGATCATGCCTGTCCACCCCCCCCCCCCCCCCCCCGAGGAAGATCATGCATGTCCACCCCTCCTCCCTTCCTCTGCAGGAATAAGGCCATTTTTCTTTCTTTTCTTTTTAATGAAAGTCAGCCCCGCCCCCCCCCCCACATCACTCGACTCAGCGAATGAGACGCGAACTGCCCGGATATGTATGTCACATAGTCCAGGAGGCATAGCCTTTCATTGAAGAACAGGAGGAAGGGGCGGGCCTATCGGCGTGTCATAAAGAGGCCCACCCTCTGAACCCAGAAAAGGCGGTGTCCTATCAGATGACCGCTACCCATCAGATTGTGTAACAGAAGAGACGTTCTGACCAAAAACGTAAAAAACTCACTGCGCACGCGCTCTGCGTTCCAACATGCGTTCTATGGCGCTATGCGATCCAAACACTTCCTGATCTGAAGGCTAGCGGTAATCTGATAGAACAGCGGCAGCGGCCATCTTACACCCAGCTACGTCTTGAATTTCAGAGTAATTTTAGGAATAAGTGATATAAATAAATATTGTATACTGATATCTGAGGCTGTTTTGATGTTACAGTTTGTAACAAGCTGGGCGGCAGCAGTAGGAAGGTGGCGGAGGGGCATAGCACACCACGGAAGGCATAGCACACCACGGAAGGCATAGCACACCACAGAAGGCATAGCACACCACGGAAGGCAGAGCACCCCACGGAAGGCAGAGCACCCCACGGAAGGCATAGCACACCACGGAAGGCATAGCACACCACAGAAGGCATAGCACACCACAGAAGGCATAGCACACCACGGAAGGCATAGCACACCACAGAAGGCATAGCACACCACGGAAGGCATAGCACACCACGGAAGGCATAGCACACCACAGAAGGCATAGCACACCACAGAAGGCATAGCACACCACGGAAGGCAGAGCACCCCACGGAAGGCAGAGCACCCCACGGAAGGCATAGCACACCACGGAAGGCACAGCACACCACGGAAGGCACAGCACACCACGGAAGGCACAGCACACCACGGAAGGCACAGCACACCACGGAAGGCACAGCACACCACGGAAGGCACAGCACACCACGGAAGGCAGAGCACACCACGGAAGGCAGAGCACACCACGGAAGGCATAGCACACCACGGAAGGCATAGCACACCACGGAAGGCAGAGCACCCCACGGAAGGCATAGCACACCACAGAAGGCATAGCATACCACAGAAGGCATAGCACACCACAGAAGGCATAGCACACCACGGAAGGCATAGCACACCACGGAAGGCATAGCACACCACGGAAGGCATAGCACACCACGGAAGGCATAGCACACCACGGAAGGCATAGCACACCACGGAAGGCATAGCACACCACGGAAGGCATAGCACACCACGGAAGGCATAGCACACCACGGAAGGCATAGCACACCACGGAAGGCATAGCACACCACGGAAGGCATAGCACACCACGGAAGGCATAGCACACCACGGAAGGCATAGCACACCACGGAAGGCATAGCACACCACGGAAGGCATAGCACACCACGGAAGGCATAGCACACCACGGAAGGCATAGCACCCCACGGAAGGCATAGCACCCCACGGAAGGCATAGCACACCACGGAAGGCATAGCACACCACGGAAGGCATAGCACACCACGGAAGGCATAGCACACCACGGAAGGCATAGCACACCACGGAAGGCATAGCACACCACGGAAGGCATAGCACACCACGGAAAGCATAGCACACCACGGAAGGCATAGCACACCACGGAAGGCATAGCACACCACGGAAGGCATAGCACACCACGGAAGGCATAGCACACCAAGGAAGGCATAGCACACCAAGGAAGGCATAGCACACCACGGAAGGCATAGCACACCACGGAAGGCATAGCACACCACGGAAGGCATAGCACACCAAGGAAGGCATAGCACACCAAGGAAGGCATAGCACACCACGGAAGGCATAGCACACCACGGAAGGCATAGCACACCACGGAAGGCATAGCACACCATGGAAGGCATAGCACGCCACGGAAGGCATAGCACACCATGGAAGGCATAGCACGCCACGGAAGGCATAGCACACCACGGAACGCATAGCCCACCACGGAACGCATAGCACACCACGGAACGCATAGCACACAATGGAACGCATAGCACACAATGGAACGCATAGCACACAATGGAACGCATAGCGCACCACGGAACGCATAGCCCACCACGGAACGCATAGCACACCATGGAACGCATAGCACACAATGGAACGCATAGCGCACCACGGAACGCACAGCACACCATGGAACGCACAGCACGCCATGGAACGCATAGCCCACCACGGAACGCATAGCCCACCACGGAACGCATAGCACACCATGGAACGCATAGCACACAATGGAACGCATAGCACACAATGGAACGCATAGCGCACCACGGAACGCACAGCGCACCATGGAACGCATAGCACACCATGGAACGCATAGCCCACCACGGAACGCATAGCCCACCACGGAACGCATAGCCCACCATGGAACGCATAGCCCACCACAGAACGCATAGCCCACCACGGAACGCATAGCCCACCATGGAACGCATAGCCCACCACAGAACGCATAGCCCATGCACAGTAAGTATTTTTGTTCGGAAAGTAACTTCTGTTACACCCGATGGGGTAATCTGATGGGTAGCGATAATCTGATAGAACACCAGCAGGCCTCTCAATGACGTCAGAGGGAATGTGGCAGCGTGGGGCAGAGCTGTGGCCGGTGATCTCAGTGGGTCAATGCTGGATCCATTGGATGGGGGAGTATCTGAAATGTGCAGATTCCACATTCAGGTACAAGTATTTTATGTGATAGACCGATACAACATGGCTCATAATTGTGAAGTGGAATGAAAAATTGGATTTTAAACTGTAAAATCCTTTTCTTGGAGTACATCAGGGGACACAGAGCCGGTAATAAGGACTATCTGGGTTATACGCCACCTATAGGTGAATGGACACTGGCAAACCAATAGACAGGAAGTCCCCCCCTATATAACCCCTCCCATAAAGGAAGAACCACCGTTTTTGTAGCAAGCAATGAAGATCCCAGAAAAGAGGGGAGGGGCCTCTGTGTCCCGTGATGTACTCCAAGAAAAGGATTTTACAGGCAAGTTGTAGGAATAATCCAATTTCCTTTATCGTACATCACGGGACACAGAGCCGGCCATAATAATGACTATCTGGGATGTCCTAAAGCAATGCCCTTGAGGGGAGGGAACACCGTAATCCCAAGACCGGCCCTCAGGGATTCTGAGGATCTCTAAAGGATCTATACTGCTGCTTGTAGCACGCTACATCCAAATTCAGCCCCCTCTCGGGATCTAACATCCAAATTCAGCCCCCTCTCGGGCTCTAACTTCCACCTGGTATGACCTAGTAAATGTATGCACTGAAGACCAAGTAGCAAATCTGAGCCATAGACACTTGATGATGCACCGGCCTTGAGGCACTCGCCCTCCTTGTAAAGTGCGCCTTTACCCTACAGGGTGGGGCCTTCCCCTTTAATCCATACGTCTGAACAATGACCTGGCGAATCCACTTAGAAATAGTCTAACTTGTCCCTGTCTGGCCTCTCTTAGGCCCTTCTGGCAGGACAAAAAAAGCATCAGTGCTCCGAATCAGTGCCGACATTTTCAAACAGACCCTGACTGCCCGTATTACGGCGAGAAAATGTAATCATTTCTCTTCTGTGGTCCGAGGGTTCGGAACAAAGGAAGGCAGAGTGATATCCTGGTTTAGATGGAAACTGGAAACCACTTTGGGCAAAAAGGCTGGATGGGGACACAAAACCACTCTGTGCTGGTGCAGGACTAAAAATGGCTCCTTGCAAGAAAGGGCTGCTAATTCTGACACCCTTCTAACCGAAGAAAAGAGCCAATTTCCTTACCATGAGAGCCAAAGGAATATGTCTGATAGGCTCGAACGGTTGGTTCTGTAACACAGAGAGCACAAGATTTAGGTCCCAGGGGCATATGGGTGGCTGGACCGGCAGAACCATGCAAATCACACCTTGCAGAAATGCTCACACAACGATCGTGTCACTATCGGTCTCTGAAAGAAAATAGAGAAGGCTGAGATCTGCCCCTTGATAGTTCCTAATGCCAGCTTCAATTTCACTCCTAACTGCAGAAAAGCAAGAATTCTGCCAATAACATACTTGTGAGGATGCCATCATTTGTATTCGCACCAAGAGATGAAAGATTTCCCGACTCTATAGTAGAGTTTTCTAGAGACGGGTTTCCTAGCGTTTATCTACGTAGATAGAACTAGACCCGAAATCCCTCGACCCTTCGAGATTCTGGTCTCAATAGCCAGACCGTTAAATTCAGCGATCGTAAAGCAGAATGGAATATGGGACCTTGGGAAAGTAGATCTGGACGGCATGGAAGTGATCATGGCTCCTCTACTGCCCATTTCACAATCTCTGCATACCAAGGTCTCCTGGGCCAGGCCAGAGCCACCAGGATGACCGGTCTCCCCTCCACCTGTATTCCGTGGCAGAAGAAGTTGGACCAGAAGAAACGCATAGATCAGGAAGAACTGATGCCAAGGGATCACTAACGCATCTGTTCCGATAGCGACTGGATCCCTGGTTCTGGATAAAAACTTGTCCAGCTTGTTGTTGAACCTGGATGCCAGTAGATCTACGTCCGGGGTATGCCAACGTTGGCAAATTATATGAAATACCTCTGGATGTAGGGATCATTCCCCTGGAAATAACTGCTGGCAACTTGGAAAGTCCACCTGCCAGTTGTCCACCCCTGGGATGATCACTGCCGACAGAAACGTTACGTACTTCTCTGCCCATGCTAGAATGTAGTTCACCTCTTTCTGGGCTGCCTGGCTCCTGGTGCCCCCTTGGTGGTTGATATAAGTCACTACAGTGGCATTGTCGGACTGAATACTGACAGGACAATCCTGCAGTCTGGCAATCCAGAATACTAGAGCCAACCAAGCTGCCCAGATCTCCAAGAGATTATTGGTTAAGAGGTTTTCCACCGGAGACCACCCTTATTGGGGTACACACCCTTGGACCTGTACAGCACCCCGCTGGAAAACTCCTTGCGTATAATGATCAGGGTTCCAATGTCCAGCAGGTTGCATTACAGGCAAAACCTCGTTCCTTTCCATCCCGAGGCTCGGGTACAATCTTTTTAACCCTTAGCAATCACAACTCCCCTTTACTGGGACATCATTTAGGTTGAAGAGCTTTTAAGACACTGGTGAAAAAACTGATGTTCTTCCTGTATGGGAGGGGTTATATAGGGGGAACTTCCTGTCTATTGGTTTGCCAGTGTCCATTCACCTATAGGTGGCGTATAACCCAGATAGTCATTATTATGGCCTGCTCTGTGTCCCGTGATGTACGATAAAGAGATGATAAATGATACAAACAAATCTGTGAAAAGTGTGGCTGCATTTGTATTCACCCCCCGGGGTCAATACTTTGTAGAACCGCCTTTCCCTGCAATTACAGCTGGGAGTCTTTTTGGGGATGTCTCTACCAGCTTTGCACATCTAGAGAGGACATTTCTGCCCATTCTTCTCTGCAGAATATCTCATCTCTGTCAGATTGGATGGAGAGCGTCTGTGAACAGCAATTTTCAAGTCTTGCCACAGATTCTCAATGTGATTTAGGTCTGGACTGTGACTGGGCCATTCTAACACATGAAACCATTCCATTGTAGCTCTGGCTGGATGTTTCGGGTCGTTGTCCGGCTGGAAGGTGAACCTCCGCCCAGTCTCAAGTCTTTTCTTCTAAGATTGTCCTGTATTTGGCTCCACCCATCTTCCCATCAACTCTGACCAGCTTCCCTGTCCCTGCTAAAGAAAAGCATCCCCACACCATGATGCTGCCACCACCATGTTTCACAGTGGGGATGGTGTGTTCAGGGTGATGGGCAGTGTTAGTTTCCCCCCACACATAGCGTTTTGGTTGAATTTTGGTCTCCTCTGAGCAGAGCTCCTCCCACATGTTTGCTCCTCCCCCACATGGCTTCTCCCAAACTGCAAACAGAACTTCCTATGGCTTTCTTCCACCAATGACTTTCTTCTTCTCACTCTTCCATAAAGGGCAGATTTGTGGAGCGCACGACTAATAGTTGTCCTGTGGACAGATTCTCCCACCTGAGCTGTGGATCTCTGCAGCTCCTCCAGAGTTCCCATGGGCCTCTTGGCTGCTTCTCTGATGAATGCTCTCCTTGCCCGGCCGGTCAGTTTAGGTGGACGGCCATGTCTTGGTAGGGGCCCAGTCGGTCACTTTAGGTGGACGGCCATGTCTTGGTAGGGGCCCGGCCGGTCAGTTTAGGTGGACGGCCATGTCTTGGTAGTGGCACGGCTGGTCAGTTTAGGTGGACGGCCATGTCTTGGTAGGTGCCTGGGTGGTCAGTTTAGGTGGACGGCCATGTCTTGGTAAGGGCCCGGCCGGTCAGTTTAGGTGGATGGCCATGTCTTGGTAGGGTTGCCCGGCCTGTCAGTTTAGGTGGATGGCCATGTCTTGGTAGGTGCCCGGCTGGTCAGTTTAGGTTGACGGCCATGTCTTGGTAGGGGCCCGGCTGGTCAGTTTAGGTGGACAGCCATGTCTTGGTAGGGGCCTGGCCGGTCAGTTTAGGTGGACGCCATGTCTTGGTAGGGGCCTGGCCGGTCAGTTTAGGTGGACGGCCATGTCTTGGTAGGGGCCCGGCTGGTCAGTTTAGGTGGACGGCCATGTCTTGGTAGGGGCCCGGCCGGTCAGTTTAGGTGGATGGCCATGTCTTGGTAGGGTTGCCCGGCCGGTCAGTTTAGGTGGACGCCATGTCTTGGTAGGGTTGCCCGGCCGGTCAGTTTAGGTGGACGGCCATGTCTTGGTAGGGTTGCCCGGCCGGTCAGTTTAGGTGGACGGCCATGTCTTGGTAGGGGCACGGCCGGTCAGTTTAGGTGGACGGTCATGTCTTGGTAGGGGCCCGGCCGGTCAGTTTATGTGGATGGCCATGTCTTGGTAGGTGCCTGGGTGGTCAGTTTAGGTGGACGGCCATGTCTTGGTAAGGGCCCGGCCGGTCAGTTTAGGTGGATGGCCATGTCTTGGTAGGGTTGCCCGGCCAGTCAGTTTAGGTGGATGGCCATGTCTTGGTAGGGGCCCGGCCGGTCAGTTTAGGTGGACGGCCATGTCTTGGTAGGGGCCCGGCCGGTCAGTTTATGTGGATGGCCATGTCTTGGTAGGTGCCTGGGTGGTCAGTTTAGGTGGACGGCCATGTCTTGGTAAGGGCCCGGCCGGTCAGTTTAGGTGGATAGCCATGTCTTAGTAGGGGCCCGGCCGGTCAGTTTAGGTGGACGGTCATGTCTTGGTAGGGGCCTTCATGATGCTGTTTGGTCACTAAGGTTCTCTAACAAACCTCTGAGGGCTTCACAGGACAGCTGTATTTATACTGAGATTAAATGACACACAGGTGGACTCTATTTACTAATTAGGGGACTTCTGAAGGTAATTGGTTCCACTAGATTTTAGTTAGGGGTATCAGAGTAAAGGGGGGTGAATACAAATGCAGCCACACTTTTCACAGATTTATTTGTATCATTTATCATTTTCCTTCCACTTCACAATTATGGCCACTTTGTGTCGTTCTATCACATAAAATCCCAATAAAATACATTTATGTTTTTGGTTGTAACATGACAAAATGTGGGAAACTTCAAGGGGTGTGAATACTTTTACAAGGCACTGTGTATGATTCTACACAGAACAGTTGCAGTAAATCTGCTATGGGGCGGTTACATCCTCCATTAAAATGCTCCGCCCACTGATCAGAGCGGAATCCTCACCTAGCTCGAAGTTCTGAGACGTGTCGGCGGTGGGGAGCGCCGTCTCCTTCCCATGTTTCAGGGTTCCTCTTATTGGGGTTCCTTTGACATAGAAGTTGAGCTCACAGGGCAGGAGGTTGCAGATGACCACGGTGGGGAGGAGGAAGATGGTGTGACCCGGCTGTCTGTAGATCTGTTTGGCGCTATCAGAGAATATATTGGAGGGCATGTAATCCGGGTAATTCTCCTTCTTCAGAGCCACACAGAACCTGAGGAGAGAAATCAGGAGAACGTTCAGCATCAGGAGACACCAGAGATCCATCATTTATAATGTGACCAGCATCGGGAGACACCAGAGATCCATCATTTATAATGTGACCAGCATCGGGAGACACCAGAGATCCCTCATCTATAATGTGACCAGCATTGGGAGACACCAGAGATCCATCATTTATAATGTGACCAGCATCGGGAGACACCAGAGATCCCTCATCTATAATGTGACCAGCATCGGGAGACACCAGAGATCCATCATTTATAATGTGACCAGCATCGGGAGACACCAGAGATCCCTCATCTATAATGTGACCAGCATCGGGAGACACCAGAGATCCCTCATCTATAATGTGACCAGCATTGGGAGACACCAGAGATCCATCATTTATAATGTGACCAGCATCGGGAGACACCAGAGATCCCTCATCTATAATGTGACCAGCATCGGGAGACACCAGAGATCCATCATTTATAATGTGACCAGCATCAGGAGACACCAGAGATCCATCATTTATAATGTGACCAGCATTGGGAGACACCAGAGATCCATCATTTATAATGTGACCAGCATCGGGAGACACCAGAGATCCCTCATCTATAATGTGACCAGCATCGGGAGACACCAGAGATCCATCATTTATAATGTGACCAGCATCAGGAGACACCAGAGATCCATCATTTATAATGTGACCAGCATTGGGAGACACCAGAGATCCATCATTTATAATGTGACCAGCATCAGGAGACACCAGAGATCCATCATTTATAATGTGACCAGCATTGGGAGACACCAGAGATCCATCATTTATAATGTGACCAGCATCGGGAGACACCAGAGATCCCTCATCTATAATGTGACCAGCATCGGGAGACACCAGAGATCCATCATTTATAATCCGACCACAGCCAAGCTTCTGGATGGAGTGCGGAGGGGTTAGACCCTCTGCGGGGGATATAAGGCTATCTGTGTCCTCTCTGGGGAGAATGACTCTCTATATATTGTCTGCGTCTGAAAAATGGGATTTATGTTCTTATCGTAAAATCCATTTCTCTGAGTTCATCGGCGGACACTGCGCTCTATAAATCATACTATTGGGTTATATTGCCTCCTCCAGGAGTAGGACTAGGCAGAAGAAAAAACACCTGGCGACGCCCATGGGCCGTCCTCAAGCTGATATATAACCCCCCCCTCTCCTCTAGGTAATCAGTTTAGTAGCAAGAGGTATTAGAAGTATCAGAACTCCATAGAGGAGGGGGGGTGCTGTGTCCGTCAATGAACCAAAGATCCCGGCAGGGATCGAGGTCCTTACTGAGACTTAGCAGAAAAAAACTGGGGGGGAGGGGGTGGGGGTATACCTCCTAGGACTGCCCATGGTCAAGTTTATTATTTCTGCCTAGTGTCCTCCTGTAGGCAGCAGTATAACCCAATGGCTCTGAATATGGAGCGCTGTGTCCATCAATGAACGAAAGAGAAATTAACTTTAATGTGTTTTTTACTAAAATTTTACCTTTGCGGTAATACCGTGTGACATAGAAAACTGGAACTAGCACTGTTTCCTTCTCTAGGGTGTCTGCTTTCAGAAAATGTATCATGTTTTTGGGGTTTTAGGTGATCTTTAGGCCAAAAATCATTTTCTAAACACATGTGCATGAGTCCTGACTTTCCTTTAGCCGGCTCCTGACTTTCCTTTAGCCGGCTCCTGACTTTTCTTTAGCCGGCTCCTGACTTTTCTTTAGGCGGCTCCTGACTTTTCTTTAGCCTGCTCCTGACTTTTCTTTAGCGCTGGCTCCTGACTTTTCTTTAGCCGGCTCCTGACTTTTCTTTAGCGCTGGCTCCTGACTTTTCTTTAGCCGGCTCCTGACTTTTCTTTAGCCGGCTCCTGACTTTTTTTTAGCCGCCTCCTGACTTTTCTTTAGCCCGCTCCTGACTTTTCTTTAGCCCGCTCCTGACTTTTCTTTAGCCCGCTCCTGACTTTTCTTTAGCCCGCTCCTAACTTTTCTTTAGCCGGCTCCTAACTTTCCTTTAGCCGGCTCCTGACTTTTCTTTAGCCTGCTCCTGACTTTTCTTTAGCCTGCTCCTGACTTTTCTTTAGCGCTGGCTCCTGACTTTTCTTTAGCCGGCTCCTGACTTTTCTTTAGCCGGCTCCTGACTTTTCTTTAGCCGGCTCCTGACTTTTCTTTAGCCGGCTCCTGACTTTTCTTTAGCGCTGGCTCCTGACTTTCCTTTAGCCCGCTCCTAACTTTCCTTTAGCTGGCTCCTGACTTTCCTTTAGCCGGCTCCTGACTTTCCTTTAGCCGGCTCCTGACTTTTCTTTAGCTGACTCCTGACTTGGTTTAGCTGGCTCCTGACTTTTCTTTAGCGCTGGCTCCTGACTTTTCTTTAGCTGGCTCCTGACTTGGTTTAGCTGGCTCCTGACTTTTCTTTAGCTGGCGCCTGACTTTTCTTTAGCTGGCTCCTGACTTTCCTTTAGCTGGCTCCTGACTTGGTTTAGCTGGCTCCTGACTTTTCTTTAGCTGGCGCCTGACTTTTCTTTAGCTGGCTCCTGACTTTCCTTTAGCTGGCTCCTGACTTGGTTTAGCTGGCGCCTGACTTTTCTTTAGCCGGCGCCTGACTTTTCTTTAGCCGGCTCCTGACTTTTCTTTAGCTGGCTCCTGACTTTTCTTTAGCCGGCTCCTGACTTTTCTTTAGCCGGCTTCTGACTTTTCTTTAGCTGGCTCCTGACTTTCCTTTAGCCGGCTCCTGACTTTTCTTTAGCGCTGGCTCCTGACTTTTCTTTAGCGCTGGCTCCTGACTTTTCTTTAGCGCTGGCTCCTGACTTTCCTTTAGCCGGCTCCTGACTTTCCTTTAGCCGGCTCCTGACTTTCCTTTAGCCGGCTCCTGACTTTCCTTTAGCCGGCTCCTAACTTTCCTTTAGCCGGCTCCTGACTTTTCTTTAGCTGGCTCCTGACTTTTCTTTAGCTGGCTCCTGACTTTTTTTTAGCCGGCTCCTGACTTTTTTTTAGCCGGCTCCTGACTTTTCTTTAGCTGGCGCCTGACTTTTCTTTAGCCGGCTCCTGACTTTTCTTTAGCCGGCTCCTGACTTTTCTTTAGCCGGCTCCTGACTTTCCTTTAGCTGGCTCCTGACTTTTCTTTAACTGGCTCTTACATTGAAAGGAAACTTGTCCGCACTGATCTGGTGTAAATGGAAGTGGCAAAATAGGAAAGAAAAACCTGTATTCAAAAGAGTTAACAATCAGGAGAGGACAGCAGAGACCCCCATATGAAGTGGGGAGCATGGAGGAATAATACACAGAGCCGCCATGACAGGATAAGAATAGAGGAATATTGTGTACACGTCCCACTCCTATAGAAAAGAGAAACACACAGAGATCTAAACTCTCACTTCCTGTTGTGTCTCCTAGACAGGAAGTGAATGAAATTCTCCCCAATGGTACACAGACAGCAAATAATAAACTGATGGTTTCCCTGCTCTATCAATAAAAAAAGAAAAGTCATTTGAAAATTCGATGAACAGCGTGCAAATCAGTAACTGAAAGCAGCCAATCAGCAATCAGCATACAAATCTCCACCAATCTCTGATGTCTATGGGTGACTCCATGTCTTGGCACTTATGTCACATTATTATATAAAGTCTGACTGACATCAGAAAGTTACTAGAAGTGCTTTTTATTAAATCATTACGGGGGAATTTACTAAGACTGGAGAGTGCAAAATCTGGTGCAGCTCTGCATGGCGGCCAATCAGCTTCCAGCTTCAGATTCTTCAGTAAGCTTTGACAATAAAACCTGGAAGTGGATTGGTTTTTATGCACAGCTGCACCAGATTTTGCACTCTCCAGTTTTAGTAAATTCCCCCCCAGTGTGACAACAGGACAGGTGATTGAGCTTTGTTGTCACAGGTAGAACCCCTCCCATGCAGTCCAATGTGTGTCCTTACCTGAAATATCTGCTGTTCTCGGCGTCCATGGAGTGACACTCACGTTTACTGCTGGAGACCTCCCCAGTCTTGGTGACATTGGTCCAATGAATGGGAGTTTTACAGAAGAACACGCCCATTCCTCGGGGGCGGGCCTGGAGCCGCCAGGATGTCAGGTGCAGAGGAATGGCAAAGGAATCTCCGGGCATCACTGCAGGAAGGATCACCGGCTCTGCGGAGGAAGCAGAGATGATGTCATATGTGTGTGCCGTTCTCCTACAGAACTACAATCATCCTGTCTAATATGTAGACAGAGAGGTGACACGATGGGGGAGGAGCTGGTTGGGGAGCCGGTTAAGGATCGGTTTGAGGAGCGCAGGGGGGGGGGGGGGGGGAGTCGGTTGAGGAGCAGGAGGAGTGAGGGGGAGGAGCTGTTTGGGGAGTGGGGGGAGCTGAGGGAGGAGCCAGGGGAGGGGAAGGAGTCTGGTGAGGAGTCAGGTGAGAAGCAGGGTGAGGAGTCTGTGAGAAGTCAGATGAGGAGCAGGTTGAGGAGCCGGATGAGGAGTCGGGGGAAGGGGGAGCAGTCCAGTGAGCAGCCGGTTGAGGGGTTGGGGGAGGAGCGGAGTCAGGAGCTGGGTAAGAAGTAGGGTGAGGAGCCGGTTGAGAAGTAGGGTTAGGAGCTGGGTGAGGAGTAGAATGAGGAGCCGGGTGAGGAGTAGGGCGGGGAGCCGGGTGAGGAGTAGGGCGGGGAGCCGGGTGAGGAGTAGGGCGGGGAGCCGGGTGAGGAGTAGGGCGGGGAGCCGAGTGAAGAGCTGAATGAGAAGCCGGGTGAGGAGATGGATGAGGAGCTGGATGGGGAGCCGGGTGAGGAGCTGGATGAGGAACCAGGTGAGAAGTAGGTTGGGGAGCTGGTTTGGGAACCGGGTGAGGAGTAGAGTGAGGAGCCAGGTGAGGACTAGGGCGAGGAGCCAGGTGAGGACTAGAGTGAGGACTAGGGCGAGGAGCCGGGTGAGGAGTTGGGGGCGGGAAGTCCAGGTGAGGGGTAGGGTGGGGAGCCGGGTTAGGAGTAGAGTGAGAGGAGCAGGGTGAGGAACCAGGTGAGGACTAGGGCGAGGAGCCAGGTGAGGACTAGGGCGAGGAGCCAGGTGAGGACTAGGGCGAGGAGCCAGGTGAGGACTAGGGCGAGGAGCCAGGTGAGGACTAGGGCGAGGAGCCAGGTGAGGACTAGGGCGAGGAGCCAGGTGAGGACTAGGGCGAGGAACCAGGTGAGGACTAGGGCGAGGAACCAGGTGAGGACTAGGGCGAGGAGCCAGGTGAGGAGTAGAGTGAGGACTAGGGCGAGGAGCCGGGTGAGGAGTTGGGGGCGGGAAGCCCAGGTGAGGGGTAGGGTGGAGAGCCGGGTTAGGAGTAGGGTGAGAGTAGTAGGTTGAGGAGCCGGGTGAGGAGTTGGGGGCGGGAAGCCCGGGTGAGGGGTAGGGTGGGGAGCCGGGTGAGGAGTAGGTTGAGGAGCCGGGTGAAGAACCCGGTAGGAAGACCTGAATCCTCTTCTCTCATTAGGGAGGACACAGCCAGTGAAAGTTGTTAAAAGTATTAAAGCCGACTTCCCAAAGTAAAGATACTCTCCATAAACATGAAGAATTAGAACATTGTTACATTGTTAGGCCTCTTTCACACGGTGTCTCAGCCCCCTCTGCCCTCTATGGGGCCTGTCCCCTCTCATCCGATCCGATCACTGAACGGATGGAAAAATAGGGTTTCCATCCGTCCAGATTTCACGGACAGGATCGGATACGGATGGCAGCGGGTGTCAGTGGAGGTGTCTCCGCTGACATCCAATGCCCCATAGAGCTGCATGGAGGATCCAATCAGATCCGCCTAAAAAACTGACAGGAACCGGATCTAATCGGATCGCCCGTGTGAAAGAGCCCTTAGTCAGGTTAAATAAAAAAAAGATACAAGTCCATCCAGTTAAATCAATAAAAAAGACCACACATATACACCATTATACACAATCCTGCATCCACAGAACATTTCTCTGTAATTAATGAAATCTTCAACACATATCCGGCTATTGATTGACAGCAACACTTGTGGACTGTACCATTACACTGAGAGGGGAGTTCCTTCCCCAAGATCAGAGGGTCCAATGAGAAGTGTGGGGGCACACATAGAGCCAGAAGGTGCAATTTGAGAGCTCAGGACCTAAAAGGCCAAATCTCCTCCAATACAAATGCCCAATAAGCATGCAATGTGCGATTCTGCTCACATCATAGAGCTGCATGTGAATGGCTCTTCTCAGACATGCCGCCACCAAATGAAACTAAACTGAATCTGAACCCCACTGTGATTGGTTGGGGGGCTTGTGGAACCCAGATTACTTTAGAGAGGTTGGGAAACTCCTTGTCCAGCTTCCCCGGCCCCTCTTATGTGTAAGTCACCCCATGTCTATTAGGGGCACAGGGTGACCAAGAACCCCAGTCAGGTCTGCACTAATCAGACTCGCTGTACAACCACACAGGACTCAGCATTTCATGTTACCTCGGTTATCCTGGGTTCTATATGTGTGGTTTGTGTTGGGGGAGGGGCTCTTTCACTTGGGACAATAATATTTCTGAACAGTGTCCCTCAGGAAATATATGAAGATAAATTGGTTTGACCTTTTCAGGCTGCTTGTAGGAGTTTATCTCATAGACCATTGCTAGATAGTTTGAGGTGAGGTGGGGTTTGTTATTGGTAAGTGCCTGTATCCCATTCTATTGTTTCTGTCTGCCTTAGGATCAACCTATTATGGGATGTATATGTGTATTAGCTGTTAGAGGGGAGGGGGGATTTCTCCAGCAGCCCTTCCTAAAGACTGTCTACTGTTGGAAAGTTGAAGATACCTGTGTGTCATGTTACGGAATGTAGTTTACCCCGCCCCCTGAGTGTATATCTCTTTGTTCCTGTGTTTGAATAAACAGTCTTATGCTTCTTACCACCATACACTGATGTCTCCACAAGTGACTGGGGTGGGCTAAGGCAGTGGTCCTCAACCCTGGCCTACAGGGCCCACTAACAGGCCAGATTTGCAAGATAACTGAAATACATCCCAGGTGATATCATTTGCTGCTCAGTGATTGCAGTACTCTAGTCTGCATCTCCCCAAGGTAATACTTAAAATCTGGCCTGTTAGAGGGCCCTGAGGACCCGAGTTGAGGACTACTGCGCTAAGGGATCTTGGATGGTGCTGGTATCAGGCAAGGGAGGCTTATACGGCGGACATACTCTTCTCAAGAAAGGGGGTCTTTCACAAGAAAGGGGGTCCCTCACACCCACAAACTGACAACTCTATGTACTTCATTTTTATTATTCAAAGCAAACGCCCCCATCCATTCATCCATCCAGCCATGTCTCCATGCTTTATTTTGTTGAGAAAACAACCCCTTAGCATTTCTAGCCTCGGCCATCTTGAGAAAGGGCGGATGATTCATCTAGCATTTACTTTCTGGAAGTCATCTGCCCTGACCTCAAGCAGGAGGGTGTGGTCTTAGCTGAGAAAGCTCCTCCTCTCATGAAGACTCCTGGGATGACATAATTTTGGCCTAGGCCAGAAACCAGGAAATAACTGCAGAAATGTAAAAAAAAAAAGTGGAAAGTATAAAACACGTAAATATAATCTCTCTTCCTATCTATGACGAATGATAGCAGCATAAGGAGTACACAGAGTTAATGGTGACAGAGAGTGATTGAGAGCATGCTCCTCCCCTTTTTCGTAGAATGGTACAGTCCTTACATACCGCCTCCAGTAAAGTTCATAGCGGTTTGCCTGCGGCTTCCACTAGTCAGATATCAGAGAATTCCAAAATGTATTAAATAGGCTGACGCATTTCGCCCCGCCCACTGGGGGCCTAGTCATGGCGGTGGGGCTTTCTCTATGGCTAAGCCCAGATGAGCAGGGCAAAATGTTGCAGCACTATATATGCATCCAATCACTGTGTACTATAGTCCCAATATGAACCACTATTGATTCTGTGTGGATAAATGGGGGTCACTCACTGTCCGGGGCGGATGGACTGTCCAGTCGGAGTTCCATGGGGATCTCCAGCTTGTTCTTCACAATCAGAGATGAGCGGACGGTGATCACTTTCCTTGCACTGCCTTCCATGGTGACGGCAAACACAACACGTACCGGAGGAAGTGCCGAGAACTACACATGGGGCAAAGAGATACAAAGAGATCAATAAATCGATCAGGAAAAGATCGGAGAGTTCCATGTTAAGAGACCCAGGGGGTACAAAGTCTGAGCTCCTCGCAGACCTCCCCCCACTTTCTAATCAGACTCTGCCATGAAACGAGTCGGATGGCACAACGCTGAGAAAATGGCGATATTGGAAAGAAAGCCGGCAGAGAGAATGAACTTACATAGACTTGGGGATGAATTATATTCGTTCTGCTGATTGGACTTCCAACCTGAAACACAAATCACATCAATATTACATCTCATTCACTATGGATTCTTCCATTCAGATTCTGCTACAGATCTGCTGCAATGCAGCGAAACGCAACATGGCAAAGAGCAACACGGCAAAGCGCAACACGGCAAAGCGCAACACGGCAAAGAGCAACACGGCAAAGAGCAACACGGCAAAGAGCAACACGGCAAAGCGCAACGCGGCAAAGAGCAACACGGCAAAGAGCAACGCGCAACGCGGCAAAGCGCAACACGGCAAAGCGCAACACGGCAAAGCGCAACACGGCAAAGCGCAACACGGCAAAGAGCAACACGGCAAAGAGCAACACGGCAAAGCGCAACACGGCAAAGCGCAACACTGCAAAGCGCAACACGGCAAAGAGCAACACGGCAAAGCGCAACACGGCAAAGAGCAACACGGCAAAGAGCAACACGGCAAAGAGCAACACGGCAAAGAGCAACACGGCAAAGAGCAACACGGCAAAGAGCAACACGGCAAAGAGCAACACGGCAAAGCGCAACACGGCAAAGCGCAACACGGCAAAGCGCAACACGGCAAAGAGCAACACGGCAAAGCGCAACACGGCAAAGCGCAACACGGCAAAGCGCAACACGGCAAAGCGCAACGCGGCAAAGAGCAACGCGGCAAAGAGCAACACGGCATTTTCCTGTGGTGTGGAGCCGCATATCTGCCTGTTTCTGGGCTGAGAGTGCGCTGCACAGTGCGCTCCCCCCACAGAGCCTCAGCGGGAGCCCCGGGCCCCTTACTAACGATCGGTACCCAGAACTGTGTGTAACAAAAAATACAATAATAATAAATAGGAAAAAAATAGCTAGATCGAGGTATAATCTAGGTCAGTGCCATGATTAGTGTGTGGGTCAAAGGTCAGGGTCAGTACATTTTGGGCAGGATTTTTTTTAAAAAGTATTTTTTAAACTAGTGTCAGTCAGTGTTGGTCGGTGCCGGTCAGTGTTGGTCAGCGCCGGTCAGCGCCGGTCAGCGCCGGTCAGTGTTGGTCAGCGCCGGTCAGTGTTGGTCAGCGCCGGTCAGTGCTGGTCAGCGCCGGTCAGTGTTGGTCAGTGCCGGTCAGTGTTGGTCAGTGCCGGTCAGTGTTGGTCAGCGCCGGTCAGTGTTGGTCAGCGCCGGTCAGTGTTGGTCAGCGCCGGTCAGTGCTGGTCAGTGCCGGTCAGTGCCGGTCAGTGTTGGTCAGCGCCGGTCAGTGTTGGTCAGCGCCGGTCAGTGCTGGTCAGCGCCGGTCAGTGTTGGTCAGTGCCGGTCAGCGCCGGTCAGTGTTGGTCAGCGCCGGTCAGTGTTGGTCAGCGCCGGTCAGTGTTGGTCAGCGCCGGTCAGTGTTGGTCAGCGCCGGTCAGTGTTGGTCAGCGCCGGTCAGTGTTGGTTAGCGTTGGTCAGCGTTGGTCAGCGCCAGTCAGTGCTGGTCAGCGCCGGTCAGTGTTGGTCAGCGCCGGTCAGTGCTGGTCAGTGCCGGTCAGTGCCGGTCAGTGTTGGTCAGCGCCGGTCAGTGTTGGTCAGCGCCGGTCAGTGCTGGTCAGCGCCGGTCAGTGTTGGTCAGTGCCGGTCAGCGCCGGTCAGTGTTGGTCAGCGCCGGTCAGTGTTGGTCAGCGCCGGTCAGTGTTGGTCAGCGCCGGTCAGTGTTGGTCAGCGCCGGTCAGTGTTGGTCAGCGCCGGTCAGTGTTGGTCAGCGCCGGTCAGTGTTGGTCAGCGACGGTCAGTGTTGGTCAGCGCCGGTCAGTGTTGGTCAGCGCCGGTCAGTGTTGGTCAGCGCCGGTCAGTGTTGGTTAGCGTTGGTCAGCGTTGGTCAGTGTTGGTCAGCGCCGGTCAGTGTTGGTCAGCGCCGGTCAGTGTTGGTCAGTGTTGGTCAGCGCCGGTCAGTGTTGGTCAGCGCCGGTCAGTGTTGGTCAGCGCCGGTCAGTGTTGGTCAGCGCCGGTCAGTGTTGGTCAGCGCCGGTCAGTGTTGGTCAGCGCCGGTCAGTGTTGGTCAGCGCCGGTCAGTGTTGGTCAGCGCCGGTCAGTGTTGGTCAGCGCCGGTCAGAGTTGGTCAGCGCCGGTCAGAGTTGGTCAGAGCCGGTCAGAGTTGGTCAGCGCCGGTCAGTGTTGGTCAGCGCCGGTCAGTGTTGGTCAGTGTTGGTCAGTGTTGGTCAGCGCCGGTCAGTGTTGGTCAGTGTTGGTCAGCGGCGGTCAGTGTTGGTCAGTGTTGGTCAGCGCCGGTCAGTGTTGGTCAGCGCCGGTCAGCGCCGGTCAGCGCCGGTCAGCGCCGGTCAGCGCCGGTCAGCGCTGGTCAGCGCCGGTCAGTGCTGGTCAGCGCCGGTTTGCTTAAAAAACAAAAACGCGCACAATTGTTTCTGCCCTGTACCTCGGGTACAGACACCAAACAGTACACATGTGTGGCATTGCAGCGATCGGTCAAAGTTGCAAAATTGAGCTTAAGCATTAACATCTGTTTTACCCTTAGGGGGGGAGGGGTTACACCCATTAACTGTGAATGAGATTGTACTGCTGAGGCAGCATGAAGATGAGGAAGAGCTCACCGAAGATGAAGACGGGTTCTTATCAGGGGCCGCATAGCGGAAAAATATACCGACTTTATCCACAGACACCGCGCTGATCTGTTCCCAACCGCTCACCCGAACCTGCAGCTGGTGGATCCGCAAATCATGAGTGTGTCTGCAGAGAGAGAAGAGGTGTCAGCTACATCATCATCATTCATCCTCATCATCATCCTGACATGAACATCTGCTGTGCCCCAATTTGACCAAACACTGGGGCCGTGTACAGAAGGGGACAGGAGAGGGGAGGGGAGGGGAGGGGAGGGGAGGGGAGAGGAGAGGAGAGGAGAGGAGAGGAGAGGGGAGGAGAGGAGAGGAGAGGAGAGGAGAGGGGAGAGGAGAGAGGAGGGGAAGGGAGGGGAGGGGGGAGTAGAGAGGGGACAGGGGAGGGGAGGAGAGGGGAGGACAAAAGGAGAGGAGAGGGGAGGAGAAGACAAGAGGGGAGAGGACGGGAGGGGAGGAGAGGACGGGAGGAGGGGAGGGGAGGAGAGGAGGGGAGGAGAGGAGGGGAGGGGAGGAGAGGAGAGGGGAGGAGGAGAGGGGGAGGGGAGAGGGGGGGAGGAGAGGAGAGGAGAGGGGAGGAGAGAGGAGAGAGGAGGGGAAGGGAGGGGAGGGGGGAGTAGAGAGGGGACAGGGGAGGGAAGGAGAGGGGAGGACAAGAGGGGAGGACAAGAGGGGAGGACAAGAGGAGAGGAGAGGGGAGGAGAAGACAAGAGGGGAGAGGACGGGAGGGGAGGAGAGGACGGGAGGAGGGGAGGGGAGGAGAGGAGGGGAGGAGAGGGGAGGAGGAGAGGAGGGGAGGGGAGGAGGGGAGGAGAGGAGGGGAGGGGAGGAGAGGAGGAGAGGAGAGGGGAGGAGGAGAGGGGGAGGGGAGAGGGGGGAGGAGAGGAGAGGGGAGGATGAGAGGAGGGTAGAGGGGAGGGGAGGATGAGAGGAGAGGGGAGGAGGAGAGGGGAGGAGGAGAGGGGAGGAGGATGGGAGGAGAGGGGAGGGGAGGATGAGAGGAGAGGGGAGGAGGAGAGGGGAGGAGGATGGGAGGAGAGGGGAGGGGAGGATGAGAGGAGAGGGGAGGAGGAGAGGGGAGGAGGAGAGGAGAGGGGAGGAGAGGACAGGAGGGGAGGAGGAGAGGAAGGAGGAGAGGGGAGGGGAGGAGAGGAGAGGGAAGGAGGAGAGGAGAGGGGAGGGGAGGAGAGGACTGTCTGGTTTATCCTGATTTTAGGACCACACATAGTAGATTTATAACCCTCCCCCGCCTGTAAGAACGATTGAGTGACTGAACAGCCTCTATGATTGTTCTTACTGTGCAGGGAATCGCCAGCTCAGAAAAATGATATCTGAATGATGGCGGCAGCCGAACCCATCAACCCCATATCTCCAATCAAAGCCCAGGAGGTCACATGACGTAGCCCAGGAGGTCACATGACGTACAGCAGGAAGGAGTTGTTGTTTTTGAGCTTAGGCTTTTTTTTTTTATTAGCCAATGAAGAAAAATATCTTCTGTTTCCGCATTTGTTGTGATTTTTTACTGCTGTTTTATTTATTATTATTATTATATTTTTTTTACTTTTTTTTGGGAGGAGTGAAGGGTTGGGGGGGGGTTAAAGGTTATGGTTTAATTTATTTATTACTAATTTACTAATTTATTTGTTAGGTTAGGGGTTTATTAGGGGTTAATATTAAGGTTAGGGTTATTTTACTTCTCTTTTTTTATTATTTATGTATTTTATTATTTATTAATTTTTTTAATTACCATTCATTGTTATTTAATTATTGCATTTGAGCAGAAAAATATGCAAAAAAATGCAATAAATCGCTCAAAAACACACAAAATAAAATGTTTCCATGCATTTCTACGGAAAAAAAAAATCATCTGTTGGATCGGAGCTCCGGAACATTTCGGAGTTTCAGTGATTTGTAGCGGAGATTTGAATTGTCTCCAAAGAGAAGAATTCATTTTTTTTCTCCTCCAGCGTTTTGGAGTATCGAGGATTGAATGGGGCTTTATGGAAGCCAAAGACAACATGGGGGGGGACCCCTTTTGTGGCGGATGTAGCTGTAAGGGGGATAAGGTGTGTGTTCGGGGGGGGGCCGGATGTTGCTGTGAGGGGGATGAGATGTGTATTCGGGGGGGGGGGCGGGATGGAGCTTTGAGGGGGATGAGATGTGTATTCGGGGGGGGGGGGGGGGTGGGCGGGATGGAGCTTTGAGGGGGATGAGATGTGTATTCGGGGGGGAGGGTGGGATGTTGCTGTGAGGGGGATGAGATGTGTATTCGGGGGGGGGGGCGGATGTTGCTGTGAGGGGGATGAGATGTGTATTCGGGGGGGGGGCGGGATGGAGCTTTGAGGGGGATGAGATGTGTATTCGGGGGGGGGGGTGGGATGTTGCTGTGGGGGGGGAGGGGGAGACTCATTACCGGTGTCTGAGCTTCTCTCGGGTCTCGAACTCGAAGGGGATTTCCTCTCCTGGGAGAACTTCTCTCCATTGACTGACATTGTGGGCGTCGTCCAGGAAGTTGCGATCGTTGTCGGAGACGACCTCAGGGCTCCCGCTGTGCGATAACGCAGCTCTGCAAAATAATACAAATCATTTCATCGTATGTAATAGAAATAGAAGCGGGGTGCCCGGGGACACCCCCGGTTTTCTCACACTCAGACTGATGCAGGAGAAGAAGCCAGGAATACGCTTTACTTCCCTCACTGTCCAATATGTCCTTCTATAGAGAATGCAGAGGACTCCGGGGGGATGGGGGGGGGGGTGCAGACTCAGGACTCAATATGAGGGACTCAGCAGTTTAATCTTTCATGTATACAAATCCTCCACAGCGCCTTGAAAAAGTATTCACACCCCCTAAAATTTCCCACATTTTCTCATGTTACACCCAAAAACTGTAAATGTATTTTATTGGGAATTTTATGTGATAGACGACACAAAGTGGCCATAATTGTGAAGTGGAAGGAAAATGATAAATGATACAAATAAATCTGTGAAAAGTGTGGCTGCATTTGTATTCACCCCCCGGAGTCAATACTTTGTAGCTCCGCCTTTCCCTGCAATTACAGCTGGGAGTCTTTTTGGGGATGTCTCTACCAGCTTTGCACATCTAGAGAGGACATTTCTCTCCATTCTTCTCTGCAGAATATCTCATCTCTGTCAGATTGGATGGAGAGCGTCTGTGAACAGCAATTTTCAAGTCTTGCCACAGATTCTCAATGTGATTTAGGTCTGGACTGTGACTGGGCCCAGTGCCAGGACAAGGTCATCCGGTGCCCAGGGCAAAGATGGCAAAATGCGCCCCCCCCTCAGGTCTCCCCTGCTAAGCTGTTGTGTTCTGACAGTGGGACGCCGCACCTACCAGAACACTCCAATAAGTGATCTCCGCCATTAGCTAAGAGCTGACTTGGAGTCAGTCTGCTGCTGGTTTTCCAGCATGCTTGTCTGACTTCTGTTGGACAGACCGATATACACCTGGGCCGAATGTTAGCTAGTTTTTTGTTTTTTAACTGACCGTTGTTCCATGACATTTGGCCCGTGTGTACCTGGCTTAACTGACACTTTGTGGGAACTGACTAACTGCCACATCACTGATGCCACTAATACAGTAATCAGTGCTAATAATATGCACTGTCACTGTACTAATGACACTGGCTGGAAAGGAGTTAACATCTAAGGGCAATCAAGGGGTTATTTGTGTGCCTAACAATGTGTATAGTGTGCTGCTTTTTATTACATATTTATTGGTTTATTTTCTCTGCTTTGCAGGGAAAAATAAAAATGATTCCCTCTGTAAAGAGTCATGTACTGATTGTCAACACAGAGCTCTGGGCTGTGATTTGACACAGCCGATCAACAGGTCCCGGCCATGAATCATTGGCTGGGATCTGCTGACAGTCTCCTGCTGTGTCAAATCACAGGGGAGTAGGTGGGCGGGGGGGGGGGGGGGGGCGTTCTATCAAATTAGCGCTACTTATCAGATTCTGCAACCGGAAGGGACGTTCGGCCAAAAACAACTTGCTGAGCATGCGCAATCCATTCCAACATGGCTGCTATGCATTCCAATAGGTTTCCTAATGTGACAGAACAGGGGCGTAACTACAGGGGTTGCAATCGCTACCGGGCCCCATGCTCCAGGGGGCCCGGTAGCAAACCAGTGGGTGAACTTCCAGGATTGCAAAAGTCACACTTGCGACCGGGCCCTGGCATTGCACCACTGTGGGGAGGCCCCAAGATTGCAGGAAGGGGGCCCACTGCAGAACTTGTGAAAGAATCCTGCTGCGGGACCGTAATAAAAGGCCATGCAACGAGTGTAAAGAGCCCCAGGATTAGTGGGAAGAGCCCTGGGCTTGAAGGTAAGGGCCCCGGCCAGGGGTCTGGGGGGCCCTTCATGGTTTCTTGCATCGGGGCCCTGAAGGTTCTAGTTACGCCTCTGTGACAGAACATGAAGCAGCAGCGGAAATCTTATACCACATAAGTCTTGAATTGTACATTTATTCTAGCAGTAAACTCACCTTATATCCTGAATAACAACATTTCTATTATTGTAATATGGTAAATATAGTGAGAAACCTGCAGGTAGACGGTGGGGACGGCCATCTTGGTACACCCCACCCTGCCCAGCGGCAAAATGATTATATAGTGAAATCTATTTCAGTCTAGAAGGTGAGTTTACTGCTAAAATAAATGTACAATTCAGGACTTGTGTGGGTGTAGGAAGATGTCCGCTGCTTCCTGTTCTGTCACATTAGGAAAGCTATTGGAACGCATAGCGGCCATGTTGGAATGGATTGCACATGCTCAGTAAGTTGTTCTCGTCCAAACATCGCTTACAGTTGTAGAATCTGATAGGTGGCGCTATTCTGATAGAAGAGGGGCATAGGCCAGAAACAGGCAGTGACGTACACCTGTAGCTTTCACCCTGTCGCAGTATATGTACTGTGACGGGTTGGCAAGTGGTTAATTGCCAATGGTATTAGTATTATGTAGCATGAGGGGGTTAATGTATTGTCACTGCTGGTCACTGATGCATAAGTGACCAACCAGTGGCAGTTAATTAACCCCTTTGTGCGGCATTAGTGGCACCAGTGTCAGTGCAACCAGTGTTAATTAACACTGACACTGGTGCCACTAATGCCGCACAAAGGGGTTAATTAACTGCCACTGGTCAGTCACAAATGCATCAGTGACCAGCAGTGACAATACATTAACCCCCTCATGCTACATAATACTAATACCATTGGCAATTAACCTTCCCTCAGCCCCCCCAAAGAGATAATGATGGCAATCTGCTTACTTGTGGGCATTCCAGTGCTTGGTTCTTCTCCTCCATATCACAGCTTAGGCGGGAACTCTCTGCTCCTCTTCTCTGGGTCCTTTCAAATCCCGCCTCTGGCCAGCCCAGCGGTCCGCCCCTCAGTGATGTCAGTACGTGACTATGTATGAACTAACACACCAGGCGGGCGAGTGGCCGCTAATGGCTGTAACAAAGTGTGCCCTTCACTTACCTGTCATTGGAGATACCTGCCTGACAGGGAAGTGAAGGGCTCACTTTGTTACAGCCATTAGCGGCTGCTCGCCCGCCCGCCTGGTGTGTTAGTTACATACTTCACCTGCACTGCGCCCCCCTTCCTCCAACAAATTGTGCCGCCCAGGGCACACGCCCCCCTTCCACCCCCGCCTTGTGCCGGCCCTGACTGGGCCATTCTAACACATGAAACCATTCCATTGTAGCTCTGGCTGGATGTTTCGGGTAGTTGTCCTGCTGGAAGGTGAACCTCTGCCCCAGTCTCAAGTCTTTTCTTCTAAGATTGTCCTGTATTTGTCTCCATCCATCTTCCCATCAACTCTGACCAGCTTCCCTGTCCCTGCTGAAGAAAAGCATCCCCACACTATGATGCTGCCACCACCATGTTTCACAGTGGGGATGGTGTGTTCAGGGTGATGTGCAGTGTTAGTTTTCCCCCACACTGAGCAGAGCTCCTCCCCCCACATGGCTTCTCCCAAACTGCAATCAGGACTTCTTATGTCTTTCTTCCACCAATGGCTTTCTTCTTCTCACTCTTCCATAAAGGGCAGATTTGTGGAGCTCACAACAAATAGTTGTCCTGTGGACAGATTCTCCAACCTGAGCTGCGGATCTCTGCAGCTCCTCCAGAGTTCCCATGAGCCTCTTGGCTGCTTCTCTGATCAATGCTCTCCTTGCCCGGTTTAGGTGGACGGTCATGTCTTGGTAGGGGCCCGGCCGGTCAGTTTAGGTGGACGGCAATGTCTTGGTAGGGGCCCGGCCGGTCAGTTTAGGTGGACAGCCATGTCTTGGTAGGGGCCCGGCCAGTCAGTTTAGGTGGACAGCCATGTCTTGGTAGGGGCCCGGTCGGTCAGTTTAGGTGGACGGCCATGTCTTGGTAGGGTTGCCCGGCCGGTCAGTTTAGGTGGACAGCCATGTCTTGGTAGGGGCCCGGCCAGTCAGTTTAGGTGGACAGCCATGTCTTGGTAGGGGCCCGGTCGGTCAGTTTAGGTGGACGGCCATGTCTTGGTAGGGGCCCGGCCGGTCAGTTTAGGTGGACGGCCATGTCTTGGTAGGGGCCCGCTGGTCAGTTTAGGTGGACCGCCATGTCTTGGTAGGGGCCCAGCTGGTCAGTTTAGGTGGATGGCCAAGTCTTGGTAGGGGCCCGGCTGGTCAGTTTAGGTGGACGGCCATGTCTTGGTAGGGGCCCGGCCGGTCAGTTTAGGTGGACCGCCATGTCTTGGTAGGGGCCCAGCTGGTCAGTTTAGGTGGACGGCCATGTGTTGGTAGGAGCCTGGCCGGTCAGTTTAGGTGGACGGCCATGTCTTGGTAGGGGCCCGGCTGGTCAGTTTAGGTGGACGGCCATGTCTTGGTAGGGGCCTAGCCGGTCAGTTTAGGTGGACCGCCATGTCTTGGTAGGGGCCTGGCTGGTCAGTTTAGGTGGATGGCCATGTCTTGGTAGGGGCCTGGCTGGTCAGTTTAGGTGGATGGCCATGTCTTGGTAGGGGCCTAGCCGGTCAGTTTAGGTGGACCGCCATGTCTTGGTAGGGGCCTGGCTGGTCAGTTTAGGTGGATGGCCATGTCTTGGTAGGGGCCTGGCTGGTCAGTTTAGGTGGACGGCCATGTCTTGGTAGGGGCCTGGCTGGTCAGTTTAGGTGGATGGCCATGTCTTGGTAGGGGCCTGGCTGGTCAGTTTAGGTGGACGGCCATGTCTTGGTAGGGGCCTAGCCGGTCAGTTTAGGTGGACCGCCATGTCTTGGTAGGGGCCTGGCTGGTCAGTTTAGGTGGATGGCCATGTCTTGGTAGGGGCCCGGCCGGTCAGTTTAGGTGGACGGCCATGTCTTGGTAGGGTTGCAGTTGTGCCATACTCTTTCCATTTTCCCATGATGGATTGAACAGCGCTCCGTGAGATGGTCAAAGCTTGGGAGATTTTTTTATAACCTAACCCTGCTTTACACTTCTCCACAACTTTATCCCTGACCTGTCTGCTGTGTTCCTTGGCCTTCATTATGCTGTTTGGTTACTAAGGTTCTCTAACAAACCTCTGAGGGCTTCACAGAACAGCTGTATTTATACTGAGATTACATTACACACAGGTGGACTCTATTTACTAATTAGGGGACTTCTGAAGGCAATTGGTTGCACTAGATTTTAGTTCGGGGTATCAGAGTAAAGGGGGGTGAATACAAATGCAGCCACACTTTTCACAGATTTATTTGTATCATTTATCATTTTCCTTCCACTTCACAATTATGGCCACTTTGTGTCGGTCTATCACATAAAATCCCAATAAAATACATTTACATTTTTGGGTGTAACATGAGAAAATGTGGGAAATTTCAGGGGGTGTGAATACTTTTTCCAGGCACTGTATAATAATAATATTGTGTATTTGGTCAATGCTCAGATAATCATAGAAATAAATTGGTAGTAAACCTTAGTTTTTTTTAAATTAAAATAACAAATGTGATATTTCCCGGCTCTGTAATGATTTGCACAGAACAGCTCCCATCCTCCTCTTCTGGGGTCCCCCCCCAGCACTCCAGGCCCCTCCTCTTCATTTAGCGCCCCCAGGGAAATCCACTTGCGTGTTCCCTCCCGAGTCTGCCCCAAAGCACCTCCCCTTCAGTTGCCCTGGTTCAGGAGGGGGGGGGGGGGACTTATCCCCTTCTCCCTTTTATGGCCTGCCAGGCTGCATGCACGGTTAGGGGGTCTGGTATAAATACATAGCAGACCAAATGGATTGGGGGGGGGGGGGGGGGCATGCTGTTTTTTCTTTTAATTTGGGTGTGGGATTCTCCTTAAAAACCTGGTATGGTTTTGGAGGGGGGTGGGACCCCAACACCGATTTTATGCACAATTCTTTATTTCCAGCAATGTTTTTTTTTTACATTTCAGCTGCACAATTTCCTTCCACTTCACCTCTCCCTGGGTTCCCAGGAGCGGCTCCTCTGGCTGGGGTCTGAATACCGGCTCCTCTACCTGGGCTCCCCTCACTGGGATCCGAGGAACGGCTCCTCCCGCTGGGTTCCGAGGAGCGGCTTCTTTCCCTGGGCTCCTCTCCCTGGGTTCCGAGGAGCGGCTCCTCTCCCTGGGCTCCCCTCGCTGGGATCCGAGGAACGGCTCCTCCCGCTGGGTTCCGAGGAGCGGCTCCTCTCCCTGGGTTCCGAGGAGCGGCTCCTCTCCCTGGGCTCCCCTCACTGGGTTCTGAGGAGCGGCTCCTCTCCCTAGGCTCCCCTCGCTGGGATCCGAGGAAAGGCTCCTCCCGCTGGGTTCCGAGGAGCGGCTCCTCTTCCTGGGTTCCGAGGAGCGGCTCCTCTCCCTGGGCTCCCCTCACTGGGTTCTGAGGTGCGGCTCCTCTCCCTAGGCTCCCCTCGCTGGGATCCGAGGAAAGGCTCCTCCCGCTGGGTTCCGAGGAGCGGCTCCTCTCCCTGGGTTCCGAGGAGCGGCTCCTCTCCCTGGGTTCCGAGGAGCGGCTCCTCTCCCTGGGCTCCCCTCACTGGGTTCTGAGGAGCGGCTCCTCTCCCTGGGCTCCCCTCGCTGGGATCCGAGGAAAGGCTCCTCCCGCTGGGTTCCCAGGAGCGGCTCCTCCCGCTGGGGTCTGAATACCGGCTCCTCTACCTGGGCTCCCCTCACTGGGATCCGAGGAACGGCTCCTCCCGCTGGGTTCCGAGGAGCGGCTTCTTTCCCTGGGCTCCTCTCCCTGGGTTCCGAGGAGCGGCTCCTCTCCCTGGGCTCCCCTCGCTGGGTTCCGAGGAGCGGCTCCTCTCCCTGGGCTCCCCTCGCTGGGTTCCGAGGAGCGGCTCCTCTCCCTGGGCTCCCCTCGCTGGGTTCCGAGGAGCGGCTCCTCTCCCTGGGCTCCCCTCACTGGGATCCGATAAACGGCTCCTCCCGCTGGGTTCCCGAGGAGCGGCTTCTCTCCCTTGGCTCCTCTCCCTGGGTTCCGAGGAGCGGCTCCTCTCCCTGGGCTCCCCTCGCTGGGATCTGAGGAACGGCTCCTCCCGCTGGGTTCCCGAGGAGCGGCTTCTCTCCCTTGGCTCCTCCCGCTGGGTTCCGAGGAGCGGCTCATATCGGACGTCCCCAGCGAGGAGCACATTATCCATATGTAGTAATAGGTCAAGATAGGAGTTTGACACCACACTGAGACTTCTCACCCAGCGCAGGAGAGTAAATAAAGCGATATTTTCAGACCCTCTGACCAGAGCACTGTGTGCATAACAGGCCACCTCTGACCACCGGCATCCAGAGCACTGTGCATTACAGGCCTCCTCTGACCACCAGCATCCAGAGCACTGTGCATTACAGGCCGCCTCCGACCACAGGCATCCAGAGGACTGTGCATTACAGGCCGCCTCTGACCACCGGCATCCAGAGCACTGTGCATTACAGGCCTCCTCTGACCACCAGCATCCAGAGCACTGTGCATTACAGGCCGCCTCCGACCACAGGCATCCAGAGGACTGTGCATTACAGGCCGCCTCTGACCACCGGCATCCAGAGCACTGTGCATTACAGGCCGCCTCTGACCACCAGCATCCAGAGCACTGTGCATTACAGACCTCCTCCGACCACCAGCATCCAGAGAATATGTGCATTACAGCCTGCCTCCGACCACCAGCATCCAGAGCACTGTGCATTACAGGCCTCCTCTGACCACCAGCATCCAGAGCACTGTGCATTATAGGCCACCTCTGACCACCGGCATCCAGAGCACTGTGCATTACAGGCCTCCTCTGACCACCAGCATCCAGAGCACTGTGCATTACAGGCCTCCTCTGACCACAGGCATCCAGAGCACTGTGCCTTACAGGCCTCCTCTGACCACCAGCATCCAGAGCACTGTGCAATACAGGCCTCCTCTGACCACCAGCATCCAGAGCACTGTGCATTACAGGCCGCCTCTGACCACCGTCATCCAGAGCACTGTGCATTACAGGCCACCTCTGACCACCGGCATCCAGAGCACTGTGCATTACAGGCCTCCCCTGACCACCAGCATACAGAGCACTGTGCATTACAGGCCGCCTCCGACCACCGGCATCCAGAGCACTGTGTGCATTACAGGCCGCCTCTGACCACCGGCATCCAGAGCACTGTGCATTAAAGGCCACCTCTGACCACCAGCATCCAGAGCACTGTGCATTACAGGCTGCCTCTGACCACCAGCATCCAGAGCACTGTGCGTTACAGGCCTCCTTAGACCATCCAGAGCACTGTGCAGCATTACAGGCCTCCTTAGACCATCCAGAGCACTGTGCAGCATTACAGGCCTCCTTAGACCATGCAGAGCACTGTGCAGCATTACAGGCCTCCTTAGACCATGCAGAGCACTGGGCAGCATTACAGGCCTCCTTAGACCACCACCCAGAGAGGCTAAATCTGTATCTGTGAGTTTGTTCAATCCTCAATACCATAAATAATCACATGATATTTTTTTTACTCCCGGAGTCAAAAATGAGTTTGTAAATTCTACAGAAATGCTTAAACAATGCGTTACAAAACACATTCGATTTTGGTTTACTAAAACACGACTAAAACTAAATTGCAGATGACTAAAATGGGGCTAAAAGTAAAATGGCATTTTAGTGAAAATCCTAGGGGGGGGGGGGGGGAGGGTCTCCTTACCGGGTGGGCGTCGTAGTTAACGTAGCAAACCAGAGCGTGCACCCGGTGTGATTCCGGAGAGCGAAGGGAACAAAGGGCTGCCTGCGCTTCGGGGTCTTCATTTCAACTGCAACAAAGAATCAGCACAATGTATGCAACAAAGAATCAGCACAATGTATGCAACAAAGAATCAGCACAATGTATGCAACAAAGAATCAGAACAATGTATGCAACAAAGAATCAGAACAATGTATGCAACAAACCATGAGGAAAAATACTAAGAGGATAAAAAAAGATAAGAAAACATGAAAAAAAAAAAAAACAATATAAAACTTAAAAGTAGAACCGGAGCCAAAACTTTTACTTCATTTTGGACAGAGTAATGGAGGGTTATAACCCATTTTTTTGCCATCTGCGCCCCATTGCAGAGATTTCCCTTCACTTCCTGTCCCATAACCAAACAGGAAGTGAGAGGAAATCCCTGAAAATAAAAGGGAATTCCTTGGGAACCCCCCCCCCCCCAGATCCCCAGACCTGCCCCCAGATTTCCCCTCTATTACTTCTCTGGGGACAACCCAAAATGTGAGATTTTCTTTCACTTTCAATGATGAGAGGGAGAACCTCCCTAATGGGACAAAGACAGCAATAAAAACCTGACAGGGGGTCCGATTCCCTCCCTCCATCCAACACCATATATAAAGACCCCTGACAGGTGGTCCGATTCCCCCCCCCCCCTCCATCCAAAAACCAGATATAAACCTGACGGGGTCCGATTCCCCCCCTCCATCCAACACCAAATATAAAGACCCCTGACAGGGGATCTGATCCAACTCCACTCCATTCAAAATAAAAGGTTTTGCCTTTAGTTATACTTTAACTCACATAACAAAATAAAATAAAGATGAAATATTCCAACAAAACTTCAGGAAACAAAACAAAGAATCTGCCTGTGCAGAGCTGGGGGAGGGGGACATGTACAGAAGGGACCTGATAGGGGAACGTTTCATTGGTGGGATCTCCAGGGTTCTGAACCAAATCCTGCCACTGACGTGTGCAGAGGAAGTGGGGGGTCATCAATCCAGGAGGAGAACATTCATAGGAGACCTCATATGGGGAGGGTGGTTTTTCTTCCTCTCTATCTTCATGCTTTACTTAATGCTGACCTGTAACCACCCCTGAAGAGCTGCATTCATGTATCTGGGTCTACATTACCTGTGGGGTCTACATTACATGTGGGGTCCACATTACCTGTGGGGGTCTACAGTACCTGTGGGGGTCTACATTACCTGTCGAGTTCTTGGGGTAACTATAGCCAGATTCACAGATCCCGTGTTCCAGAGCTTAGGAAGCAGATTCTTGGTGGAGATACCCAGTTGCGGTGTCCGGATTCCGCAGTCACATTGGTGGCAGCGGTGGGATGCTTCCTGCAGTCTGGGACATCCAAACCTCCACCGGGATCCAAGATCGGGATAGCAGACTTTGGTTGACCCAACGGAGATATGGACCTGGCATCAGAATTTGAGGGGGTGCTGCGGATCGCCCTTTCAGTATACCCCAGGACGGGGTCTGTGGATCAATACCTGGAGCTCAGGTGGCATATTTGGGTGGAGCTCTGAATTGGAGCCCTCTGGTTGCTGGTATATACCAGGGAAAGTGCTTTACAACCCCAGGGGAACGGGCCATTGATCAACGGGAGTTGCGGAGAGCGGCCCCAGGAGCAATGGGTATCTGAGTTGGACAGGCTGGTCCAGCAGGAGATAGAGTGGACAATCAGTATCGGGCTCTGCAATGGCACGCAGAGCAGAAATAATTAGGAGAGACATCAGAATGCTCTCCGGGGGGATATGACTTTGGTGGTCCTGGATTACTGTGGGAGAGCCTTACAGATGTGTTTGTGTTGAGGACCTGCGAGAATACAGAGAGGCTATGCTCCGTCTCACAGGGGTCTCAGAGCTGGAACCTGATCTAGAACACTTGCTAAGGAAAGAACAGCATTTGGAAAGGGCATACAGGGAACTGCTAGAACACGTTCAGCAGCATGTCTATGAGTCAGCAGTGGAAACTCCGGAGATTGCTGTTCTCAAAGCTGAAGTGCTGACAACAGGGCAGAACTCTGCCAGCCTCTGCCCAGCACCAGTAACATCTTCTGGATTCCACAGACAGGAGATGGTGAATCTCGATCCCCAGACACCACCAGAGACTGGGGATTTAATAGACTTTTCTATTGAGGAGGAACATCCTAGTGAGCCTCCTGCAGAAGAGCTGACTTTAGAGCATGGTGCTGTGGACCCCTGCATACAACAATCGGTGGCCCTGAAGGATTTGTGCAAGGCCACCGATGTTTCACTTTACTGCCCAGTGGAACAGCTGGCAGCTGGGCAGAACGCTACTGGCCTCTGCCCACAACAATCACCTCCGCAGGAGCTCCAGGGTGAGAATGCAATCGGAACCTCACAACTACAGCTTGAGCTGATATCAGTGGATGGGACTGCGGTATTCACTGACAGCAATCCAGCAGAAGAGCTGACAACAGGGCAGAGTGCTGCTGGCCTCTGCCCCCAACTAACAGAAGATGGATTCCCTTTGGTAGTGGATGGGACTTCGGTTTCCACTAACACAACCCCAGAAAAAGGTCTGGCATTGGGACAGGAGGATGTCAGCCTTGTTGAACAAGCACTGGTGGATTTTCAGCGAGGAAAAGTGGATGGGACTACTGTCTCCACCTGGATACCCCAGGGATGCTGGGTAGTCGGCCCAGATCCCCAACAGCATGATGGAGTGATCCCAGCCACCCTGTCTTCTCTCCAGCAGCTAAATGGACTCCAGGGAGAAGGACCAGTCTACACTTCTCCCTAGCAGGGGTTATGTTCTACAAGAGAGGCAGAGGTTGGCTGGGTGAGTAACGATCTTTTCCGGACAATTTGTTTGGGGTACTGTGTGGGTGCAGACATTGGGGGACTGGAACTACGGACTAACTTTGAAGTCAACCCGTTTGGGGTCTCCTTCTGTGTTAGTCTCCTGCCGAAAGGGGAGATATGTGACGGGAGTCACTGTGGTTGGGGGGCTTGTGGAACCCAGATTACTTTAGAGAGGTTGGGAAACTCCTTGACCAGCTTTCCCGGCCCCTCTTATGTGTAAGTCACCCTGTGTCTATTAGGGGGGAGGGGTGACCAAGAACCCCAGTCTGGTCTGCACTAATCAGACTCGCTGTACACCTACACCCATTTCATGTTACCCCGGTTATCCTGGGTTCTATATGTGTGGTTTGTGTTGAAAAAGTGAGGGGCTCTTTCACTTGGGACAATAATACTTCTGGACAATGTCCCTCAGGAAATGTATGAAGATGAACGGTTTGACATTTCAGATTGATAGAATATTGCAGGAGTGTCTCATAGACCCTTGCTAGATAGTGAAGTGGGGTGGGGATAGATAGTGAGGTGGGGTTTGTTATTGGTAAGTACCTGTATCCCATTGTTCTATTGTTTCTGTCTGCCTTAAGATCAACTTGTTATGGGATGTTACATAGTTACATACATAGTAGGTGAGGTTGAATAAAGACAATAGTCCATCCAGTTCAACCTGTGTAGATGTGTGTGGCTGTAATCATCTCACATACTCCTGAATGTTCTGATCCTTGAGATGTAAGTCTAAGAGTCTTTTGAAAGCCACCATACTACCCGCAGAAACCACCTCTTGTGGTAGAGAATTCCACAATCTTGTAGCCCTAACAGTAAAGAACCCCCCACGTTGCCTGTGGTTAAAACGCTTCTCCTCTAATCGCATTGTTTGCCCTCGAGTTCTCATGCAATCCCTTCGAATGAACAGCTTTTTTTCTAAGCTGAGATCCCCATTAAGATATTTATAAATTGCTATCATGTCCCCCCTCAGATGTCTCTTCTCCAGGGAGAATAAATCAAGCAATTGTAGACGCTCTTCATAGTCAAGGTCCTCCAATCCCCTAATCAGTTTAGTTGCCCTTCTCTGGACTCTCTCCAGCTCCAACACATCCCTCCTGAGGACTGGTGACCAGAACTGGACAGAATACTCCAGATGCGGTCGGACCAGAGTTTTATAAAGTGGAAGGATTATAGTCTTATCTCTGGAATACATCCCTTTCTTTATGCATGCTAATATTCTGCTGGCTTTGGCAGCTGCCGCTTGACATTGCATGCTGTTGCCTAATCTATCATCAACCAAGACTCCCAGATCTTTCTCCATTTTTGATTCCCCCAAGGGTTCCCCTCCTAACGGATGTATATGTGTATGTGGATTGGCTGCTAAGGGGGAGGGGTTGTCCCACAGTGTATATCTGTTTATGCCTGTGTTTCAATAAACAGTTCATTCTGGTTGACTTCAAAACTTGTACTGTCGAGTTCTTGGGGTATCTATAGCCAGATTCACGGATCTCGCGATCCAGAGCTTAGGAAGCAACTTCTTGGACGGAGATCCCCAGTCGGGGTGTCCGGAGTCTGTCACAGAAAGCGAAGCCAGTAAAAGGATGAATAACACGGGGATGTTCTGAAAAAAGGAAAGACTCCGCAGCCGCTGCATTATACGGCTTCTTCTAGGTGGTTACAGGTCAGCTTTAAAAATAAAAAAAAGATGAGAAGAGAAGGAAATCGGGAATCAATTCTAAATCAAGATGGATTCCCCGTCTATAGAGGGACTTCAGTACCCCTAATGCCGTACCTCCATACCCCCCTCCAGTACCTCCATACCCCCCTCCAGTACCCCTAATGCCGTACCTCCATACCCCCTCCAGTACCCCTAATGCCGTACCTCCATACCCCCCTCCAGTACCCCTAATGCCGTACCTCCATACCCCCCTCCAGTACCCCTAATGCAGTACCTCCATACCCCCCTCCAGTACCCCTAATGCAGTACCTCCATACCCCCCTCCAGTACCCCTAATGCAGTACCTCCATTCCCCCCTCCACTACCCCTAATGCCGTACCTCCTTACCCCCCTCCATTACCCCTAATGCCGTAACTCCATACCCCCCTCCAGTACCCCTAATGTCGTACCTCTATACCCCCCCTCCAGTACCCCAAATGCCGTACCTCCATACCCCCCCTCCAGTACCCCTAATGCCGTACCTCCATACCCCCCTCCAGTACCCCTAATGCCATACCTCCATACCCCCCTCCAGTACCCCTAATGCTGTACCTCTATACCCCCCCTCCAGTACCCCTAATGCCACATACAGTATAGGATGCACTCAATACTTGGTCGGGGCTCCTTTTGCATGAATTACTGCATCAATGCGGCGTGGCATGGAGGCGATCAGCCTGTGGCACTGCTGAGGTGTTATGGAAGCTCAGGTTGCTTTGATAGCGGCCTTCAGCTCCTCTGCATTGTTGGGTCTGGTGTCTCTCATCTTCCTCCTGACAATCCCCCACAGACTCTCTATGGGATTTAGGTCAGGCCAGTTTGCTGGCCAATCAAGCACAGTGATCCCATGATCATGTGACCAGGTATTGGTAGTTTTGGCAGTGTGGGTGGTGCCAAGTCCTGCTGGAAAATGAAATCAGCATTTCCATAAAGCTGGTCAGCAGAGGGAAGCATGAAGAGCTCTAGAATTTCCTGCTAGAGGGCGGAGCTGACTTTGGTGGACCAACACCAGCAGAGGACACCCCAAATCATCACTGACTGTGGAATGTTTTGCATTTACTTTGGAAATGAAGGTCCCAGAGTCTGGAGGAGGAGTGGAGAGGCACAGAATACAAGTTACATGAGGTCCAGTGTGAAGTTTCCACAGTCAGTGATGATTTGGGGAGCCGTGTCATCTGCTGGTGTTGGTCCCCCAAAGTCAGCGCAGATTACCTTTCTGAATTACTGAAATAAATTAACTTTTTGATGATATTCTCATTGTATGAGATGCTCCTGTATATATCCCCCCCCTCCTGTATATCCCCCCTCTGTATATAGCCCCCCTCCTGTATATCCCCCCTCTGTATATAGCCCCCCTCCTGTATATCCCCCCTCTGTATATAGCCCCCCTACTGTATATCCCCCCTCTGTATATAGCCCCCCTACTGTATATCCCCCCTCTGTATATAGCCCCCCTACTGTATATCCCCCCTCTGTATATAGCCCCCCTCCTGTATATCCCCCCTCTGTATATAGCCCCCCTCCTGTATATCCCCCCTCTGTATATAGCCCCCCTACTGTATATCCCCCCTCTGTATATAGCCCCCCTACTGTATATCCCCCCTCTGTATATAGCCCCCCTCCTGTATAAATTCCCCCCCCCCCCCCGTATATAGAGGGAAGGCAGCTTCTGTACATGTCCCCGGTGTACTCAGTACTGTACCTCTAGCATAGACCTGGTGCTCTAGGTTAGTCAGACTGGCAGTGCTCCTAGTTCTAAGGTAGGAGAGAGGAAGGCCTGGCAGATAGGAGAGGAGAGATTGCACATCACAACAAATCAGAGAAGATTATTTATTAAGGTGAAGAGTGAAACCAAAGCAACCAATCAGAAGCAATCTTTTACTGCTTGTTATGTACTGCTCCAACCTGCATATTAGGACACACACACATATATATATATATACAGTGGGTACGGAAAGTATTCAGACCCCCTTACATTTTTCACTCTTTGTTATATTGCAGCCATTCTTCTTCCTCATGAATGTACACATAGCACCCCATACTGACAGAAAAACACAGAATTGTTGACATTGTTGCAGATTTATTAAAAAAGAAAAACTGAAATATCACATGGTCCTAAGTATTCAGACCCTTTGCTTAGTATTTAGTAGAAGCCCCCTTTTGATCTAATACAGCCAGGAGTCTTTTTGGGAAAGATGCAACAAGTCTTTCACACCTGGATTTGGGGATCCTCTGCCATTCCTCCTTGCAGATCCTCTCCAGTTCTGTCAGGTTGGATGGTAAACGTTGGTGGACAGCCATTTTTAGGTCTCTCCAGAGATGCTCAATTGGGTTTAAGTCAGGGCTCTGGCTGGGCCATTCAAGAACAGTCACGGAGTTGTTGTGAAGCCACTCCTTCGTTATTTTAGCTGTGTGCTTAGGGTCATTGTCTTGTTGGAAGGTAAACCTTCGGCCCAGTCTGAGGTCCAGAGCACTCTGGAGAAGGTTTTTGTCCAGGATATCCCTGTACTTGGCCGCATTCATCTTTCCCTCGATTGCAACCAGTCGTCCTGTCCCTGCAGCTGGAAAACACCCCCACAGCATGATGCTGCCACCACCATGCTTCACTGTTGGGACTGTATTGGACAGGTGATGAGCAGTGCCTGGTTTTCTCCACACATACCGCTTAGAATTAAGGCCAAAAAGTTCTATTTTGGTCTCATCAGACCAGAGAATCTTATTTCTCACCATCTTGGAGTCCTTCAGGTGTTTTTTAGCAAACTCCATGCGGGCTTTCATGTGTCTTACACTGAGGAGAGGCTTCCGTCGGGCCACTCTGCCATAAAGCCCCGACTGGTGGAGGGCTGCAGTGATGGTTGACTTTCTACAACTTTCTCCCATCTCCTGACTGCATCTCTGGATCTCAGCCACAGTGATCTTTGGGTTCTTCTTTACCTCTCTCACCAAGGCTCTTCTCCCCCGATAGCTCAGTTTGGCCGGACGGCCAGCTCTAGGAAGGGTTCTGGTCGTCCCAAATGTCTTCCATTTGAGGATTATGGATGCCACTGTGCTCTTAGGAACCTTAAGTGCAGCAGAAATCTTTTTGTAACCTTGGCCAGATCTGTGCCTTGCCACAATTCTGTCTCTGAGCTCTTCAGGCAGTTCCTTTGACCTCATGATTCTCATTTGCTCTGACATGCATTGTGATCTGGAAGGTCTTATATAGACAGGTGTGTGGCTTTCCTAATCAAGTCCAATCAGTATAATCAAACACAGCTGGACTCAAATGAAGGTGTAGAACCATCTCAAGGATGATCAGAAGAAATGGAAAGCACCTGAGTTAAATATGAGTGTCACAGCAAAGGGTCTGAATACTTAGGACCATGTGATATTTCCGTTTTTCTTTTTTAATAAATCTGCAACAATGTCAACAATTCTGTGTTTTTCTGTCAGTATGGGGTGCTATGTGTACATTCATGAGGAAGAAGAATGAACTTAAATGATTTTAGCAAATGGCTGCAATATAACAAAGAGTGAAAAATTTAAGGGGGTCTGAATACTTTCCGTACCCACTGTATATATACACACCTGGAGCAGCGATGATTGTAGAATAAAGATGACATTTTTTAATATTTTTGCTGTCCATTTAAAGTTTTGTTCCATTTCAGTGAATAAATATATAAATAAATAGGAGAGCCCTGGAGCCCATCAGCCATGCAGACACCTTCCCTCCGAGGCCTCATATACACAGCACAGTGCACACCTATGGGGGGGCCAGGTTTATCCTTATAGGGGATGCACAGGTGTTCCATACATCCCTATACAGGCCGTCCTATTGATGGGAATTGGGACACAGAGGCTGCACAGACACAGCCATCAATCTGACACCCACATGGATGCGGGCGCACAGCCCCATACACGGACACTGTGAGATCGGGGACACACACACATACACAGACAGTGTGAGATCGGGGACACACACACATACACAGACAGTGTGAGATCGGGGACACACACACATACACAGACAGTGTGAGATCAGAGACACACACACATACACAGACAGTGTGAGATCAGAGACACACACACATACACAGACAGTGTGAGATCGGGGACACACACACATACACAGACAGTGTGAGATCGGGGACACACACACATACACAGACAGTGTGAGATCAGAGACACACACACATACACAGACAGTGTGAGATCGGGGACACACACACATACACAGACAGTGTGAGATCGGGGACACACACACATACACAGACAGTGTGGGATCAGAGACACACACATACACAGACAGTGTGAGATCGGGGACACACACACATACACAGACAGTGTGAGATCGGGGACACACACACATACACAGACAGTGTGAGATCAGAGACACACACACATACACAGACAGTGTGAGATCGGGGACACACACACATACACAGACAGTGTGAGATCGGGGACACACACACATACACAGACAGTGTGAGATCGGGGACACACACACATACACAGACAGTGTGAGATCAGAGACACACACACATACACAGACAGTGTGAGATCGGGGACACACACACATACACAGACAGTGTGAGATCGGGGACACACACACATACACAGACAGTGTGAGATCGGGGACACACACACATACACAGACAGTGTGAGATCGGGGACACACACCCATACACAGACAGTGTGAGATCAGAGACACACACACATACACAGACAGTGTGAGATCGGGGACACACACACATACACAGACAGTGTGAGATCAGAGACACACACCCATACACAGACAGTGTGAGATCAGAGACACACACACATACACAGACAGTGTGAGATCGGGGACACACACACATACACAGACAGTGTGAGATCAGAGACACACACCCATACACAGACAGTGTGAGATCGGGGACACACACACATACACAGACAGTGTGAGATCGGGGACACACACACATACACAGACAGTGTGAGATCAGAGACACACACCCATACACAGACAGTGTGAGATCGGGGACACACACACATACACAGACAGTGTGAGATCAGAGACACACACACATACACAGACAGTGTGAGATCGGGGACACACACCCATACACAGACAGTGTGAGATCAGAGACACACACCCATACACAGACAGTGTGAGATCAGAGACACACACACATACACAGACAGTGTGAGATCGGGGACACACACACATACACAGACAGTGTGAGATCGGGGACACACACACATACACAGACAGTGTGAGATCAGAGACACACACCCATACACAGACAGTGTGAGATCGGGGACACACACATACACAGACAGTGTGAGATCAGAGACACACACACATACACAGACAGTGTGAGATCGGGGACACACACCCATACACAGACAGTGTGAGATCGGGGACACACACACATACACAGACAGTGTGAGATCGGGGACACACACACATACACAGACAGTGTGAGATCAGAGACACACACACATACACAGACAGTGTGAGATCAGAGACACACACACATACACAGACAGTGTGAGATCGGGGACACACACCCATACACAGACAGTGTGAGATTGGGGACACACACACATACACAGACAGTGTGAGATCGGGGACACACACACATACACAGACAGTGTGAGATCAGAGACACACACACATACACAGACAGTGTGAGATCGGGGACACACACACATACACAGACAGTGTGAGATCGGGGACACACACACATACACAGACAGTGTGAGATCAGAGACACACACACATACACAGACAGTGTGAGATCGGGGACACACACACATACACAGACAGTGTGAGATCGGGGACACACACACATACACAGACAGTGTGAGATCGGGGACACACACACATACACAGACAGTGTGAGATCAGAGACACACACACATACACAGACAGTGTGAGATCGGGGACACACACACATACACAGACAGTGTGAGATCGGGGACACACACACATACACAGACAGTGTGAGATCAGAGACACACACACATACACAGACAGTGTGGGATCAGAGACACACACATACACAGACAGTGTGAGATCGGGGACACACACACATACACAGACAGTGTGAGATCAGAGACACACACACATACACAGACAGTGTGGGATCAGAGACACACACACATACACAGACAGTGTGAGATCAGAGACACACACACTGTTATACCTGAAGGGTTTCACATGTACTGTCACTTTAAGGCTGGCTCCACCCAGGAGTGATGACAAGGGTCAAGGGGCAGAGTGGCCATCTTTAGACACATGTAGAGATGTATTGATATGCAGAGCTGTCCTGTAATGCTGTACAGTGAGTCCTGAATAAACAACCGTTGTTCCAGACCAGAGTCCTGTGTCTCTCACAACACGGAGAATATAACAGTGGCGACGAGGATGGGATTTACAAGGTTACTATCCGTGTGAGAAAGGAAAGGAAGAAAAAAAACTCTGGATTGTCAGGAATACAAAACCCACAGAGCCCAGCAGGAAAATGTCATTGATCGGGACATTAAGTGAATTTGATGGCGAACAGACAACGTGGATTTCTTGGATTGAAAGATTAGAACAATATTTCTGTGCAAATGCCATCCCAGGCGACAGGCAAGTAGCAGTTTTTCTGACACTGGTTGGTGCTAGGACATATGACACTCTTAGGGATCTCCTTTTCCCTGAAAAACCAGCAACCAAGACTTTGGCAGAGCTCCTGACACTGTTAGGGAATCACTTCCAGCCTAAACCACTAGAGATTGCAGAGAGATTCCGGTTCTATCAGCGGCAGCAGCAGCCGGGTGAAGATATTAAGGCTTATGTGCTCGCCCTTCGCAGACTAGCCTCAACCTGTTCTTTTGGGGAGTATTTACCAACTGCACTGAGGGATAAGTTTGTCATGGGACTGAATAGTGAGTCTAGCCAAAAGAGACTGTTAACAGAGAAAGACCTTACCCTTACAAAGGCAATTGAGATAGCTTCAGTGATGGAAATGGCTGTGAAAGATACAGAAGCTTTGAACCCCCAGAGCAGAAGGGAAGAGGTTAAAGAGGAAGTTTTCAGAACAGCAGTCAAGCAAACTGCAGCTAACTGTAAATATAGAACCTCACCAACCAGGACGTCAGCTTGCTACCGTTGTGGGAATACAGACCATGATCACAAAGTCTGCCGGTTTAAGGATCAGCTCTGTCATAATTGTGGAAAGGCAGGCCATCTGAAACGAGTCTGCCGTAGTAAGAAGGTGCGAAATAAACAACCTCTGAACCCCAGGACAAAGGCATATATGGTGGGAAGATATACATCGTCATCTGAATCAGAGGATGAGGAAGTGCTCCACAGATTGGACATACATCATATGCATTCAGCACCCTCAGCAATGACTGTAGAGGTAACCGTGGAAGGAAAGAAACTCAAGATGGATGTAGACACAGGAGCAGCAGTTTCAGTTATCACCCAGAAACAATGGAGAAAACTTCTGATCCGAACAACTGTCCGTCCAACACCAATCAAACTGCAGACATACTCAAAGCAGATACTCCACCCACTGGGGTACGTGAAAGTACAGGTATCCTACAAGGGTCAGACAAAGAGAATGCCATTGTATATCCTAGAACATGGGGGACCCCCTCTCTTTGGGAGAGACTGGATTGCTCACTTTGGCATGCCAGACATCGCCATTAACCCCTGCAACACTGTGACCATCACATCAAGAGATAACGAGGGATGGGTGGAATCCCTGAAACAGCGATTCCCACAAGTCTTTGATCACCATTTGGGAAAAATAAAGCATGACTGTGTGAGACTCAGGCTGAAACCCAATGCCCAGCCTAGGTTCTTCAAAGCTCGGACGGTACCTTTCGCACTCCGAGCAGGTGTGGAAGCTGAACTAAGCCGGCTGGAGGAACAAGGTGTCATCTCAAAGGTAGAGCACAGCGAGTGGGCATCACCAGTTGTACCAGTAAAGAAAGCGAATGGGGACTTACGCATTTGTGGCGATTTCCGCATGGCACTAAATTCTCAACTGGAGATAGACCAGTATCCCCTACCCAGAGTAGATGACATTTTTGCCTCTCTTGCAGGAGGTCAAAAGTTCACCAAGCTTGATCTCAGGCAAGCTTATTTACAGTTTGAGGTCCACCCTTCGTCCCGCAAGTTTCTAACAATCAACACTCACAAGGGACTGTATGAATACAATCGGATGGTGTTTGGGGTAGCCTCCGCCCCAGCCATTTGGCAACGCAAAATGGATGAGATTTTGGCGGATATTCCTTTCACACAGTGCCTGTTAGATGACATGCTCATCACGGGCCTGACGGACCAGGAACACAAGCATAACGTGGAGCTTGTGTTGGCGAGACTGCAAGAACAGGGTCTAAAAGTGAACTTGGCGAAATGCCAATTCATGGTACCTAAATTGGAGTTTTGTGGCCACCTTGTGGATGCAGAGGGTATACACACCACGGAAGCCAAAGTTGATGCTTTAGTAAAAGCTCCAGCCCCGACCAACGTCCAGCAGCTGCGATCATACCTGGGCTTGCTGAACTATTACCACAAATTCCTGCCGGATCTAGCACACACTTTGTTTCCATTAAACAAGCTTTTGGAGAAACACTCCAGATGGAACTGGTCGGCTGCATGCCAACGTGCTTTTGAAGTTTCTAAGCGAAAGCTGTTGGCGTCACGCATGCTCGTGCATTATGACCTCCAAAGGCCTCTCACCTTGGCTTGTGATGCCTCACCCTATGGTCTAGGGGCTGTACTATCTCACGTTTTACCAGATGGGTCAGAGAAACCTGTGGCATTCGCCTCCAGGTCCTTGACAAAAGCAGAAAGCAATTACTCTCACATTGACAAAGAGGCTCTGGCGCTCATATGGGCAATTAAGAAGTTTCATCTTTACCTGTATGGTAGGGAATTCACCATACTGACTGATCATAAACCACTCCTTCAGATCTTTAGCCCTGACAAAGGCATCTCCCAGACGACTGCAGCCCGTCTTCAACGCTATGCCCTATTCTTGGGAGCATATAGCTACAAAATCCAGTATCGCAGCCATGATGCCAACGCTAATGCA